>NC_074675.1:12839670-13195759 GCF_029448725.1 Salvelinus fontinalis | reverse complement strand
CTCTCATCATCTCCCAAACACTACATACACATTACCATACTTCAATATTGTCAGATACTGATAACTCTCTCTCTCACACACACACACACACTAACTATAGCACTTATTGAGGAAGCTTGATAAGACAGGTGTTGTCCCACACTACAGAGCAGACAGGCTGTGGTAAAACAGGAGCCTCAGTGTTTAGAGCATCTCTTCCCTGGCACCAGTCTATTACAACATACTGTGGAGTACCTAGATGAATAAGAACAATACGGCTGAGGCATAAATATGCATTACCATCCTGTCGGGATAATCCCTTTCCACTTCCTTTATCCCCCACTCTTCCTCCCTTCTTCCTCTCCTCCCTTGGATCTCCTGACTGAACGTGAGTCTAAGCCCCTTCGTCTTAGGCTCAGCGCTAGACACACAGGGGACAGAGAGAAGGTGCCAGGGCCAGATATGGACAAGAGAAGACACAGGCTCTATGCGTCACAGAAAGACTGATTCAATATAAACCTGATCTAGTGGGTTGTATTCATTAAGTACCAAACGGGACGAAACTGGGCGGGACTACCTGAACTTGTCCAATAAGAAGTGTTCACTTTCATTTTTTTGTTGCAAAAATGTTTTGCGAAGGTGTGCCAAATAAATACAACCCAGGTTCTGTAGGGGAACAGGTTTTAGTATGAAAGCAGGTGTCTGGGACTTTGTGTTTAATCAGGTATGGAGAAGAACAATTTCCTGGAGAGAAATGCTGCAATGCACTTGGATTCATACAGTATTATGATAAATGTAACCTTCTCAGTGACTGCCTTTCCACCCAATCTAAATGTATTCCTATCCTTTCTAGTAGATCTCAGACGGGGGTTGTGTCGGTATTTTCTCTTTCTCCCATGCTGTGCAAGCAGCCGGTGTGGGAGTTAGCCTACAGATATATGATCTTAATTTGAGCCAGTTTTTGCTGCAGTAGGAAAATAATCCTGCAGCAACAGGACATTTGAATTATTATGTGGATTATAATTAATGGACATTATTGTAGGGGTTAATACATTTTTCGTAAGGGAAAATCAAGTCTGACATTTTAAAATTGGAAATTAGAAACTTCAGAAGCCTTTTTAAACCTTTTAAACAACTTTTATATGTCCTGCATTACAGAAAAGTTATCCTGCAACAGGGTGATCAAATTAAAATCCTACATATGTAGGCACTCTACACGGGGTAGCGAGGGGGCATGACGTTGTAATTACGTCGTAATGACGTTCTAATGAATGCTTTAATGACCTCAGTACCAATGCTTCACAGAGGTCATGAACACTCCTTCCTCTCCTCCTTCTCTCCATCCTTCATTCCCTCTCTCGCTCCGCATTATTCAGCTGTGTTATTGCATTCACTTTTCAGACTGGCTACAGTAGTTCAGCCTTCAAGTCATCTTTATTATTCCAAGATTGGGACATTTGATTGGCTGTGACAGCTTCACACTTAAAGTACTAGTTTCAATGAGCTTTCTCTGTGTCGATCCGCTGCTATGTTCTCTCAGGGGAGGTACACACACACACACACACACACACACACACACACACACACACACACACACACACACACACACTCCCACCCATATCATCATCACATCATCCATCACTTTACCGTTGTCACTGCAGCCGAGACATTATCACCTGTCACTCAAACAGCACCTGACTATGACGGGTAGGACTGTTAAGCTAGTGTGTTGAGACCCTTTCTAATCTCCAGGTGATAACAGGCTTTGTCATTGTCGCCCCTTCGTTGATTTGACACCAGGCCCGATGGGAAATATGTTAATGTGAGGTGATTGTCAAGTAATGTGAGCCACGTTGACGGCAGTGTGTTGAAGGTCTTACCCAATAAAATGTGAGTAACCCCCCCGCACTAAAACAGCAGTTGATGCTTATGAAAAAACATTCATTCAGCGGTTCTGCCATTTGTGACCCGTTTCAGGAAGCTAGGCGTCTGTCTCACGTCACTACTTCACAGGAGAGGCATTTGAACATTTATTTCAATATTTTTGGGGGCTGAAATGCCTTTTGGAACGTGAAATTTCATGCGCTAAATAATAAACTTGTATGCCATCTGTAAATACGAATCAAATTGTTAAATTATGAGCCTAGTTGGTTTAGCGACGTAAAAAGACAGGGAACTTCCCGCTAGCCATGATTGGCTGAGATAATGCATGGGCTGGACATGTCGAGAGATGAGTGTTGGTCTGCCATGTAGCATGAGCTGCCCAGTATGTATAGATAATCCTTGCTACCGCGGCTTTTTTGAAAGATATAATGTTAGCTATGGAGAACTGCAAAAGTGTTGCTACTGCTCTCAACATCATTGCTCCCTTGAATTTAGCAGGCGCTATCGACAAAGATCAGTGGGAAACAGTTGTGATGGACTACTTTCTGCACACGGTCAACCGGAGTGACTTTAAACCATGTGGGTTAAACAAGCTGTGCAAACAAAACATAGTTAAAGGGGTTCTAGTCTGCCTTGAAGCGGTCATCCATGTATACGGATAAGAGTCTAGCTACATTATCAGATATTACACGTTTCTAATTCTGTCAGAATTGCAAGTTAAAGCGTACTGTTAGCCAGCTAGCGAACGTTTGCTTTCTGGCTCACTAACGATATGTGTATGATCTGTGTGGTAATATTATTTGTATCTCAGAAAGGCACGTGCATTGCTAGTTATAGCCTAATGTAACCTAGCTAGCTAACATTGAACCTAGTTGGTTAGCTTTAGCTACCTGCAGATTCATTCTACAGCATTTCATGTACGGTGGCTAGCTATGATAATCAGTTTGTATTGCTAGTAGTATGGGTTAGGATTATGATTTATTGTTTATCTAGCTAGCTAGCTACATGTCTAAGCAAATGATTCCACTTTGCCAGATCATGATGACATGACCCATCAAGTTAGCCAGGTGTGTCTGGGGGTGATTACAGTCATCTATTGTATTTCATGAACATGTGTACATGTCTAGACAATAGTGACTCATCCACTTAGCTAGATGTGGCTGGGGGGTGGTTATAGCATTTATTTCACATGACCCGTCAATTTAGACAATTGTGTGCCATGACCGGCAGCAACTGATACATCTACATTGTAAACCATTTGTTTTGTTCTGTTACATGTTATATAATAATTACATTCTTTAATAAAGATTGTTATTATCCCTTTGCCATTCATGGCAATGAAACATCACTGATTTTTTTGTTTTAGTAAAAAAAAAATCTCATCCACTGTTTCTTGCTCAGGGACACACTCAAAAAAAGGTCATGGTTGTCAATTTAGACAATTGTGTGCCGACAATGGCCATACTCGTATTCGTAATCGTATCTGTAAATTGACAGTAGATAGTCGGATTGGATGCTGCACGTGATCGGAAAAACTGAAGAGTTTTAATATGCCTAAATAGATGTTGGCAAAATATCACTGCAAAAAAGCTGCAGATTAGGAACAGCACGTAGAGGGGTGTGTGTGTGTGTGTGTGTGTGT
This sequence comes from Salvelinus fontinalis, assembly GCF_029448725.1. NCBI lineage: Eukaryota > Metazoa > Chordata > Actinopteri > Salmoniformes > Salmonidae > Salvelinus > Salvelinus fontinalis. The sequence goes on along the minus strand of NC_074675.1, from coordinate 13,192,254 downwards.
GTGTGTGTGTGTGTGTGTGTGTGTGTGTGTGTGTGTGTGTGTGTGTGTGTGTGTGTGTGTGTGTGTGTGTGTGTGTGTGTGTGTGTGTGTGTGTGTGTGTGTGTGTCTTCAATTTGCAGAGGGCAGCCAGGTTTACTGTCACTCAGTCAGAATGCACTTTTTAGATATTATGCACATTGATAGCTTGATAGTAATTATAAACTGGGTGGTTCGAGCCCTGAATGCTGATTGGCTGAAAGCCGTGGTATATCAGACCGTATACCACGTGTATGACCAAAAACATGCAAGGAAAAGGGATCGGATGAAGATATGAAGCGAGTGGACAAGAGAAATACAGTTTCACTCTATCCAATCAGAGCAGCAGGATCAACATACAGCCCGCCCTTCTCTTTACAGACAGGCAAACTATCCTGTTGAGTTATTTAGACCACATACATGACTGACTCAAAGACAGTACAGTATGGTTTAGAAAAACGATGTGACTGACACGTGAGAAACATGCTTGCTGGCACCCCAAAAAACTTTTTTACGAACACAGATAATTGCAAAAAATACTTGGATCATAATCGTATCCCAAAAATAGCCCATATCCGTTATGATACTTGTTTTGTCCGACTACTCGGCACACCCCTAGTGTCTGGAAAAGCAACATTTAATCATTATTAAATATTTACACAATATTTTTTTCTGGTCACTTTCTATTTCTATTTGTCATATTGCTGCTATGTATATATACAAGTAACTATTTCACTGTACCGTTTACACCTTCTGTATCCTGTGCATTATTTGATATAGTGTGTGTTTACCAGAGACGGTCATGTGAAGAACAACATGCACCACAGTCAGATTAGCATAAAGTGTATTTTTACCTGTAGTTTTTCTTTATTGTAGAGTCCTACTTTCCCCACTATTAGTCTTGAAATCTTTGATTGTTTACTACACTACCTGACTCTCTCTGTCTACCACATGGCCTCACATGTGAATCTAAGGCTTAAGAGGGTGTGAACGATTGTGAATAGGTGTACACAAAGAAGAGCTCTCCAGCAGGTGTACCAAAAATATTCAAGGGCCATTTTCTCAAAAGTGGGGTTACAAGTTTATCACCTTTCAAAGCAAAATTACTTTTGCATTGTTTGTAAACTGCAGTGTATGATATATAATTTTGTAGCTGTGAGTCTCTACCTTTATCCAATGTAAAACACACAATTTCAAATTTTGCGACATAAGACCGAATTGAGGCGGTAGGTTACATTTAGTCTTCATGATTGAACAATTTACCTTTGGAGAGTTACTCCTCATCTGACCTCACATGGTCTAGTGTTCAGCAGAGAGAAATGCATTACTGAGAAATGTCAGTCAGCAATGTTTAGTCTCTACAGTATTCTCTTTATTCAGTCTACCTCAGACGTCACCTGTCTTCCTACCTGTCAGTCAACACCAGAGCATTGATGACTGCTCAGTGTGAGATCTCTCTGCTGCCTGACTCCTTTAATTATGGTCATGACTCAGTTTCCTCTGTTTCTCTCTCTCTCCATCTCTCTCTCTATCTCTCTCTCTCCCCCTCCATCTCTCTCTCTCTTGCTCTCTCACACACACTCACTCTCACTCACCTCTGTTGCTCTCTCCATCTCTCTCTCCCTCCCTCCATCTCTCTCTCTCTCTCTCTCTCGCTCTCTCTCTCTCTCTCTCCATCTCTCTCTCTCTCTCTCTCTCTCCATCTCTCTCTCTCTCTCTCCCCCTCCATCTCTCTCTCTCTTGCTCTCTCACACACACTCACTCTCACTCACCTCTGTTGCTCTCTCCATCTCTCTCTCCCTCCCTCCATCTCTCTCTCTCTCGCTCTCTCTCTCTCAATCTCTCTCTCGCTCTCTCTCTCTCACACTCAATCTCACACACACACACAGCCTTCTTTGGATTGTTATTGGGTCTTACACAAAGACACCCAGTTCAATTTGTCCTCTTCCCAAGATTTGTCTGCCACTGTAAAGGAGTCTTTGAAGTTTCTCTCTCCTCGGCTTTCAACTATCATCCATCACGGCGGAGTAATATTTGTGTCGGAACCGGGACTTATTATTTTCCTGATCATTTCTCTTTCATTTCCCCCTGGTCTAGGACCGCTCGCTGAGGGACTACAAATACAGCGATTAAGGTCTACACACAGGCAGAAACGCACACACCAGACACACACACACACAAACACATAAATCAGTGTCTTTCTTCCCCGGCGTATTTAATTATTTTCCCCTATATTTCCTTGGCGGTGGTGTTTCTGTGTGAACGGATGCACCGCTCCACTGCAGGACTGAGTACGCCTGATAAGGGGCTTCCATCCCCTGGGCTCAGGGACTGTCAGGGCAGGTACAGACTTCACCGCATGGTTATCACACACACACACACACACACACACACACACACACACACACACACACACACACACACACACACACACACCCACCCTCCCCCCGTTTGGAACCAACAGGACCCTGAACGGCCATAGGACTACTGAACAAGACTGCCTAATAGTAAATCGGATGGCTACCTGGACTACCTGCAATGACCTTTTTTTTGTACTAACTCTAAGCACACACACTGGACTCTATCCACACGCACACACACACTTTCACACTCACTACATACACTGTTGCTACTCTATGTTATCTGTCATATTGCCTCGTTACTTTACCTCTAGTTACACAGTATGTACATGGCTCCCTCAATAACCTCGTACCGCTGCACATCCACTCAGTACTGCTACTCCCTGTTTGACACACACACACACACACGAGCGGCACGGTGCTCAACCCACGCAGTGCATTCCGATATCATTGGTCTTGAAGGTAGGGAGATGAATGCTTGTGGAGCGCGGCAGGTGGAAGACACAGAAAGGTTCAAATAGCCCCAGTAATGACTCACACGGCCATTCATTCTAGTGCTCTACTTCTACCAAGGAGTTGGTTACTGTCGTGCTGTATGAAGTCTCCCTACCGCCACACAGCTGCTACTGTCCTCGGGTTACTGGCTGGGCACAAGCAAACGTTAAATGGAATGGATTCAATTAAACCTATTGACTCATGTTGTAAGTACAGCCCAGTCATCAACATGACGTCTGTGATGTCTGTAATGGTATTTAGTCCATTACACTGAGCTACAACCTCTATAAAATGAACATTAAACGCATGACCAGGTGTAAGAGACCCTGCTATCATTTGACAGAGCACACAGACTAAAAGCAGAGACGACTCTTTCATTCTGTTAGTCAGGTCTGCTGAGGAGGAGAGGAAGTCAGACAACTCTTTCATTCTGTTAGTCAGGTCTGCTGAGGAGGGGAGGAAGTCAGAGATGACTCTTTCATTCTGTTAGTCAGGTCTGCTGAGGAGGGGAGGAAGTCAGACAACTCTATCCTTCTGTTAGTCAGGTCTGCTGAGGAGGGGAGGAAGTCAGAGATGACTCTTTCATTCTGTTAGTCAGGTCTGCTGAGGAGGAGAGGAAGTCAGACAACTCTTTCCTTCTGTTAGTCAGGTCTGCTGAGGAGGGGAGGAAGTCAGACAACTCTATCCTTCTGTTAGTCAGGTCTGCTGAGGAGGGGAGGAAGTCAGACAACTCTTTCCTTCTGTTAGTCAGGTCTGCTGAGGAGGGGAGGAAGTCAGACAACTCTTTCCTTCTGTTAGTCAGGTCTGCTGAGGAGGGGAGGAAGTCAGACAACTCTTTCATTCTGTTAGTCAGGTCTGCTGAGGAGGGGAGGAAGTCAGACAACTCTTTCCTTCTGTTAGTCAGGTCTGCTGAGGAGGGGAGGAAGTCAGACAACTCTTTCCTTCTGTTAGTCAGGTCTGCTGAGGAGGAGAGGAAGTCAGACAACTCTTTCATTCTGTTAGTCAGGTCTGCTGAGGAGGAGAGGAAGTCAGACAACTCTTTCATTCTGTTAGTCAGGTCTGCTGAGGAGGGGAGGAAGTCAGACAACTCTTTCCTTCTGTTAGTCAGGTCTGCTGAGGAGGAGAGGAAGTCAGACAACTCTTTCCTTCTGTTAGTCAGGTCTGCTGAGGAGGGGAGGAAGTCAGACAACTCTATCCTTCTGTTAGTCAGGTCTGCTGAGGAGGAGAGGAAGTCAGACAACTCTTTCCTTCTGTTAGTCAGGTCTGCTGAGGAGGAGAGGAAGTCAGACAACTCTATCCTTCTGTTAGTCAGGTCTGCTGAGGAGGGGAGGAAGTCAGAGACGACTCTTTCATTCTGTTAGTCAGGTCTGCTGAGGAGGGGAGGAAGTCAGACAACTCTATCCTTCTGTTAGTCAGGTCTGCTGAGGAGGGGAGGAAGTCAGACAACTCTTTCATTCTGTTAGTCAGGTCTGCTGAGGAGGAGAGGAAGTCAGACAACTCTATCCTTCTGTTAGTCAGGTCTGCTGAGGAGGGGAGGAAGTCAGACAACTCTTTCATTCTGTTAGTCAGGTCTGCTGAGGAGGAGAGGAAGTCAGACAACTCTATCCTTCTGTTAGTCAGGTCTGCTGAGGAGGAGAGGAAGTCAGACAACTCTTTCATTCTGTTAGTCAGGTCTGCTGAGGAGGAGAGGAAGTCAGAGACGACTCTTTCATTCTGTTAGTCAGGTCTGCTGAGGAGGGGAGGAAGTCAGACAACTCTTTCATTCTGTTAGTCAGGTCTGCTGAGGAGGGGAGGAAGTCAGAGATGACTCTTTCATTCTGTTAGTCAGGTCTGCTGAGGAGGAGAGGAAGTCAGAGACGACTCTTTCATTCTGTTAGTCAGGTCTGCTGAGGAGGGGAGGAAGTCAGAGATGACTCTTTCATTCTGTTAGTCAGGTCTGCTGAGGAGGAGAGGAAGTCAGACAACTCTTTCATTCTGTTAGTCAGGTCTGCTGAGGAGGAGAGGAAGTCAGACAACTCTATCCTTCTGTTAGTCAGGTCTGCTGAGGAGGGGAGGAAGTCAGACAACTCTTTCATTCTGTTAGTCAGGTCTGCTGAGGAGGAGAGGAAGTCAGAGACGACTCTTTCATTCTGTTAGTCAGGTCTGCTGAGGAGGAGAGGAAGTCAGACAACTCTTTCATTCTGTTAGTCAGGTCTGCTGAGGAGGGGAGGAAGTCAGACAACTCTATCCTTCTGTTAGTCAGGTCTGCTGAGGAGGGGAGGAAGTCAGACAACTCTTTCATTCTGTTAGTCAGGTCTGCTGAGGAGGAGAGGAAGTCAGACAACTCTATCCTTCTGTTAGTCAGGTCTGCTGAGGAGGGGAGGAAGTCAGACAACTCTATCCTTCTGTTAGTCAGGTCTGCTGAGGAGGAGAGGAAGTCAGACAACTCTATCCTTCTGTTAGTCAGGTCTGCTGAGGAGGGGAGGAAGTCAGAGACGACTCTTTCCTTCTGTTAGTCAGGTCTGCTGAGGAGGGGAGGAAGTCAGACAACTCTTTCCTTCTGTTAGTCAGGTCTGCTGAGGAGGGGAGGAAGTCAGACAACTCTTTCATTCTGTTAGTCAGGTCTGCTGAGGAGGGGAGGAAGTCAGACAACTCTTTCATTCTGTTAGTCAGGTCTGCTGAGGAGGGGAGGAAGTCAGACAACTCTTTCCTTCTGTTAGTCAGGTCTGCTGAGGAGGGGAGGAAGTCAGACAACTCTATCCTTCTGTTAGTCAGGTCTGCTGAGGAGGGGAGGAAGTCAGACAACTCTATCCTTCTGTTAGTCAGGTCTGCTGAGGAGGAGAGGAAGTCAGACAACTCTATCATTCTGTTAGTCAGGTCTGCTGAGGAGGAGAGGAAGTCAGACGACTCTTTCATTCTGTTAGTCAGGTCTGCTGAGGAGGGGAGGAAGTCAGACAACTCTATCATTCTGTTAGTCAGGTCTGCTGAGGAGGGGAGGAAGTCAGACAACTCTTTCCTTCTGTTAGTCAGGTCTGCTGAGGAGGAGAGGAAGTCAGAGACGACTCTTTCATTCTGTTAGTCAGGTCTGCTGAGGAGGGGAGGAAGTCAGACAACTCTATCCTTCTGTTAGTCAGGTCTGCTGAGGAGGAGAGGAAGTCAGACAACTCTTTCATTCTGTTAGTCAGGTCTGCTGAGGAGGGGAGGAAGTCAGACAACTCTTTCATTCTGTTAGTCAGGTCTGCTGAGGAGGGGAGGAAGTCAGACAACTCTTTCATTCTGTTAGTCAGGTCTGCTGAGGAGGGGAGGAAGTCAGACAACTCTATCCTTCTGTTAGTCAGGTCTGCTGAGGAGGGGAGGAAGTCAGACAACTCTTTCCTTCTGTTAGTCAGGTCTGCTGAGGAGGGGAGGAAGTCAGACAACTCTATCCTTCTGTTAGTCAGGTCTGCTGAGGAGGAGAGGAAGTCAGAGACGACTCTTTCATTCTGTTAGTCAGGTCTGCTGAGGAGGGGAGGAAGTCAGACAACTCTATCCTTCTGTTAGTCAGGTCTGCTGAGGAGGGGAGGAAGTCAGACAACTCTTTCCTTCTGTTAGTCAGGTCTGCTGAGGAGGGGAGGAAGTCAGACAACTCTTTCCTTCTGTTAGTCAGGTCTGCTGAGGAGGAGAGGAAGTCAGACAACTCTTTCCTTCTGTTAGTCAGGTCTGCTGAGGAGGAGAGGAAGTCAGAGATGACTCTTTCATTCTGTTAGTCAGGTCTGCTGAGGAGGGGAGGAAGTCAGACAACTCTATCCTTCTGTTAGTCAGGTCTGCTGAGGAGGGGAGGAAGTCAGAGATGACTCTTTCATTCTGTTAGTCAGGTCTGCTGAGGAGGGGAGGAAGTCAGAGATGACTCTTTCATTCTGTTAGTCAGGTCTGCTGAGGAGGGGAGGAAGTCAGAGATGACTCTTTCATTCTGTTAGTCAGGTCTGCTGAGGAGGGGAGGAAGTCAGACAACTCTATCCTTCTGTTAGTCAGGTCTGCTGAGGAGGAGAGGAAGTCAGACAACTCTTTCCTTCTGTTAGTCAGGTCTGCTGAGGAGGGGAGGAAGTCAGACAACTCTTTCCTTCTGTTAGTCAGGTCTGCTGAGGAGGGGAGGAAGTCAGAGATGACTCTTTCATTCTGTTAGTCAGGTCTGCTGAGGAGGGGAGGAAGTCAGACAACTCTTTCCTTCTGTTAGTCAGGTCTGCTGAGGAGGAGAGGAAGTCAGACAACTCTTTCCTTCTGTTAGTCAGGTCTGCTGAGGAGGGGAGGAAGTCAGACAACTCTTTCCTTCTGTTAGTCAGGTCTGCTGAGGAGGGGAGGAAGTCAGACAACTCTTTCCTTCTGTTAGTCAGGTCTGCTGAGGAGGAGAGGAAGTCAGACAACTCTTTCCTTCTGTTAGTCAGGTCTGCTGAGGAGGGGAGGAAGTCAGACAACTCTTTCATTCTGTTAGTCAGGTCTGCTGAGGAGGAGAGGAAGTCAGACAACTCTTTCCTTCTGTTAGTCAGGTCTGCTGAGGAGGGGAGGAAGTCAGACAACTCTTTCATTCTGTTAGTCAGGTCTGCTGAGGAGGGGAGGAAGTCAGACAACTCTTTCATTCTGTTAGTCAGGGCTGCTGAGGAGGGGAGGAAGTCAGACAACTCTTTCCTTCTGTTAGTCAGGTCTGCTGAGGAGGGGAGGAAGTCAGACAACTCTTTCCTTCTGTTAGTCAGGTCTGCTGAGGAGGAGAGGAAGTCAGACAACTCTTTCCTTCTGTTAGTCAGGTCTGCTGAGGAGGAGAGGAAGTCAGACAACTCTTTCCTTCTGTTAGTCAGGTCTGCTGAGGAGGGGAGGAAGTCAGACAACTCTTTCCTTCTGTTAGTCAGGTCTGCTGAGGAGGGGAGGAAGTCAGACAACTCTTTCCTTCTGTTAGTCAGGTCTGCTGAGGAGGGGAGGAAGTCAGACAACTCTATCCTTCTGTTAGTCAGGTCTGCTGAGGAGGGGAGGAAGTCAGACAACTCTTTCCTTCTGTTAGTCAGGTCTGCTGAGGAGGGGAGGAAGTCAGACAACTCTTTCCTTCTGTTAGTCAGGTCTGCTGAGGAGGGGAGGAAGTCAGACAACTCTTTCCTTCTGTTAGTCAGGTCTGCTGAGGAGGGGAGGAAGTCAGACAACTCTTTCCTTCTGTTAGTCAGGTCTGCTGAGGAGGGGAGGAAGTCAGAGATGACTCTTTCAGGTCTGCTGAGGAGGAGAGGATGTCAGACGACTCTTTCCTTCTGTTAGTCAGGTCTGCTGAGGAGGAGAGGGGTGAAGGCATGTGTGAGTCAGGATTGGGATCAACGGTGATGTCTTATGGCCTTGAGATGGACAGATCTATAGGAGGAGTGGTAGTGATGAGTCCACACAGGGAAGGATGCAGTGATGCCTTGTAGTGGAGACACTTCAGCTCTGTGCTGCTGCCCCATATACTGCTGTTCTCACCATCACCTGTCTCTGTGCTGCTGCCCCATAGACTGCTGTTCTCACCATCACCTGTCTCTGTGCTGCTGCCCCATAGACTGCTGTTCTCACCATCACCTGTCTCTGTGCTGCTGCCCCATAGACTGCTGTTCTCACCATCACCTGTCTCTGTGCTGCTGCCCCATATACTGCTGTTCTCACCATCACCTGTCTCTGTGCTGCTGCCCCATATACTGCTGTTCTCACCATCACCTGTCTCTGTGCTGCTGTCCCATAGACTGCTGTTCTCACCATCACCTGTCTCTGTGCTGCTGCCCCATAGACTGCTGTTCTCACCATCACCTGTCTCTGTGCTGCTGCCCCATAGACTGCTGTTCTCACCATCACCTGTCTCTGTGCTGCTGCCCCATAGACTGTTGTTCTCACCATCACCTGTCTCTGTGCTGCTGCCCCATAGACTGCTGTTCTCACCATCACCTGTCTCTGTGCTGCTGCCCCATATACTGCTGTTCTCACCATCACCTGTCTCTTTGCTGCTGCCCCATATACTGCTGTTCTCACCATCACCTGTCTCTGTGCTGCTGCCCCATAGACTGCTGTTCTCACCATCACCTGTCTCTGTGCTGCTGCCCCGTAGACTGCTGTTCTCACCATCACCTGTCTCTGTGCTGCTGCCCCATAGACTGCTGTTCTCACCATCACCTGTCTCTGTGCTGCTGCCCCATAGACTGCTGTTCTCACCATCACCTGTCTCTGTGCTGCTGCCCCATAGACTGCTGTTCTCACCATCACCTGTCTCTGTGCTGCTGCCCCATAGACTGCTGTTCTCACCATCACCTGTCTCTGTGCTGCTGCCCCATAGACTGCTGTTCTCACCATCACCTGTCTCTGTGCTGCTGCCCCATAGACTGCTGTTCTCACCATCACCTGTCTCTGTGCTGCTGCCCCATAGACTGCTGTTCTCACCATCACCTGTCTCTGTGCTGCTGCCCCATAGACTGCTGTTCTTACCATCACCTGTCTCTGTGCTGCTGCCCAATAGACTGCTGTTCTCACCATCACCTGTCTCTGTGCTGCTGCCCCATAGACTGCTGTTCACACCATCACCTGTCTCTGTGCTGCTGCCCCATAGACTGCTGTTCTCACCATCACCTGTCTCTGTGCTGCTGCCCCATAGACTGCTGTTCTTACCATCACCTGTCCTGGATCAGATAGGTGCATTCATATAATAGCTTTTTTGTCCCTCAACATATGCAGGTAGGTCTTAAACTCCAGAGTGCTGCCAGTCAACTCACTAACAGTTATTTCTATTGTAGGCATATATCTGAGGAATGAGCAGACTGAGGAATTCTGAATAGAATTGAATTTCACCTGTTGGAGACAGTGCAGGTGTTGTGTTGTGCAGGTTTTGCCCCAAGTGTCTGTGTCCTTAGTCTAGTTTTCACTCAACATCCAACAATCCTCTCCCATTTCTCTGTCCTGCACACGGAGGTGTAGCGTGTATTATTTATTGTCACTAAGCTGCTGATGGCACCTCCCCCCTCCATTCTCCTCCTGCCCCACACTGTGGCGTTTTGATAGAGTACGTCTATATATTATTCATCTGATTGACTTCCCCTAATCGCCTCAAAAGTGCTGGAATGAATAACTAGAAAAATCTGCAAATTTGCATTCTGAAAGGGGAGTTTGTGGAGAACGTTCCGGAATGAGTTTACAGGTGGCGGAGGAGAGGAGAGTTTGGAGGGGGTTTAGCAGGGAAACCAGCTGTGGGTAGAGAAAGAGAGAGATACATATATATGTAGAGAGAGAGAGAGAGAGAGAGAGAGAGAACAGAGAGACCAGACAGACAGACACAAAAAAAAACATTTTTTTTCACTGGTTGAAATCAATGAGACCGGGATATTCAACACTACTTGAATGGCTTTTACGGTGGCCCATAAAAAAGCCTGTTGAAAAGTATATATATGGCATTCTATGATTTCTCTGTGGGTGAAATTGGATTAGCCCAACTGAAAAACCCAAAGTGTTTCAGCCATTCTGTAGAAGGGCACTGAGTTCTTCCCGTCTGTCCCAGCCCACAGCATTAAATGAAGGAGGAGGAAAAACATAATTACATTGGTGAGAGTGGTCATGGTGAGCACCTTTAAAATGATCCAATTAGAGTTTGTGCAGAGCTGGCAGTCCCGTTGTGGAAGGCTGGATGGGTTATTGGTGGCAGAGAGAGAGATCGAGAGAGGGGGAGATAGAGAGACAGACAGAGAGAGGGGGGAAGAGAGAGAGAGAGACAGAGAGAGGGGGGAAGAGAGAGAGAGAGACTGAGAGAGAGAGAGAGACTGAGGGAGAGGGGACACAGAGAGAGAGGGAGAGTGACAGTGAGAGAGTGAGAGTCAAGAGAGAGGGAGTAAAAGAGAGAGGGAGTAAAAGAGATGGTGGCACTCAGATGGATGTGCTATGGATGTGGCTGGGCTGTTAGAGAGGGGCCGCATGTGGGAAGGGCCTCGGAGCGGGACGGTAATTGGATCCAGTATGAATGGAAAATCATGAAGGAAAGAGGAAATACCATGGGAGTGAGAGGACAGGAGAGAGGGGGATGGGAAAGCCAGAGAGGGAGGGAAAGGGAGGGAGGGAGGGACAGAAGAGCATGCTGCCATGAGAGGACGTGACATAGAGAGAGAAAGTAGGAGGCAGAGGGGAGGTGAGAGATGGATGGGCCGGGGGGAGGAAGAGGAAGAGGAAAAGAGAGTGGGAAGGAAAGAGAACGTAAAGTGGGAAAAAGAGAACACTCTAGAGAAGGGGTATGTCACCTAGGGTCCTCAATATCTCAATGTTTTTATGAATATCGCTAGCAACAACAAAATAAACACATTTTCAGTGATATACCTACAGTATTTAAGAGGAGTATATCTTTCTAATGATGTCAACTTTACTCCTCTACTCCTAACATTGAGCTAATTACACTCACTGGAGTGTCTGACATAGGCTTTGAAAAAGCACACACGACTACCAGACGCGGCAAGTACCACTGGCTGCTGGTAAGCTTTCTTGACTTGGATATACATTTTTGCCAACACATGGCTAACCTTCGTTTAATCAGCTTAACAGCTGCTATTAGGGAAAATGTGTTTGGAGTTAACTTTATAACTAATAGGCTATGTTAGAGTTTACACTTCCACTTCCAATTATATTGTGGGGAGGTCAAAATAATGGAAAACTATCTACCAAATGTATTCATTTTAAAAAGTTGATTACTTCTCCTTGCCACCTTAATTTACCTGATGATTAGACAAGATGTGAAAAGGTTGAAGACCCCTGCTTTAGAGAAAACAGTGTCCCTCAGATGTGTTTGGATGTGATTTCTTCATAAGCTTTCAAATGTTGCTCATACAGTACGTACAGTAGCCTTCTGCTTTATACTGCATGTCCACGGATGTTTTGTTGATGTGTGTTTAAACAGGAACAGCGTCAGTAATTGACTTTCCTGATTCGCTGGCAACAATATGGTGATGAATTAATGACTTCAACCAATCAGAGACACAAAACTCATCAGATATTCGTTCAGTAGAAAAGCCAAGCTCCATTTACATAGACATTGTATTCCCTGTTTATCTATTATGTCATGTTTAAAGTTATGCGTGTTAAAGAGAACGGAAGGGAAAGGAAAATAGCCTTGTGCGAAAGAGAGTGTAATTCACACAAGAGAGACACTTCGTTACACTATCAGTGAATATACGCAGTGTATGGCAAATGTGTCCCTCATTCAACCCCCTTTTCCATCTGACTACCTGTGCTTATGCTCCCCACACACACACGCACACACACACACACACACACACACACACACACACACACACACACACACACACACACACACACACACACACACACACACACACACACACACACACACACACACACAAACCCCACCTTCTTCTCAGTAAATATGTATTTCATTTTCATGATTATTTATATAAAACGTTTTCCTCAAGCCATTATTTACTCCACACAGCAAGTTGGTGAGTACATTTCCAGAACACATTTTGTGCCGCGAGCGAGAAGTAGGAAAGCTGCCAGGGAAGAAACATGTCATGAATAATGCATAGAGTGTCTTTATTATTTATGATTTTCCTATTAACTTGAGTATCATTTGAAGAACTGGTGACTAAGTTTGGGGTCAGTTACTCTTCGTTGTTTCACATCATGTAGCCTGGTTTCATTTCAGATGATAGGATCCATTACATCACATTGACATTTGAGTCATTTAGCAGACGCTCTCATCCAGAGCGACTTACAGTTAGGGCATTCAACTTCAGGTAGCTAGGAGGTACAACCACATATCACAGTCAAAGTACGTCAAACTTTCCTCAATAAAGCAGCTATCAGAAAAATCTGTGTTTTTGCATTTACTCTGTGTAAATTGATTCAATGTACAGTCGTGGCCAAAAGTTTTGAGAATGACACAAATATTCATTTTCACAAAGTCTGCTGCCTCAGTTTGTATGATGGCAATTTGCATATACTCCATAATGTTATGAAGAGTATTCAGATGAATTGCAATTAATTGCAAAGTCCCTCTTGCCATGCAAATGAACTGAATCCCCCCCCCAAAAAAAAATCCACTGCATTTCAACCCTGCCACAAAAGGACCAGCTGTCATCATGTCAGTGATTCTCTCGTTAACACAGGTGTGAATGTTGACGAGGACCAGGCGGGAGATCACTCTGTCATGCTGATTTAGTTCGAATAACAGACGGGAAGCTTCAAAAGAAGGGTAGTGCTTGGAATCATTGTTCTTCCTCTGTCAAGCATGGCTACCTGCAAGGAAACACGTGCCGTCATCATTGCTTTGCAAAAAAAAGGCTTCACAGGCAAAGATATTGCTGCCAGTAAGATTGCACCTAAATCAACCATTTATCGGATCATCAAGAACTTCAAGGAGAGCAGTTCAATTGTTGTGAAGAAGGCTTCAGAGTGCCCAAGAAAGTCCAGCAAATGCCAGGACTGTCTCCTAAAGTTGATTCAGCTGCCGCATCGGGGCACCACCAGTACAGAGCTTGCTCAGGAATGGCAGCAGGCAGGTGTGAGTGCATCTGCACGCACAGTGAGGCAAAGACTTTTGGAGGATGGCCTGGTGTCAAGAAGGGCAGCAAAGAAGCCACTTCTCTCCAGGAAAAACATCAGGGACAGACTGATATTCTTCAAAAGGTACAGGGATTGGACTGCTGAGGACTGGGGTAAAGTCATTTTCTCTGATGAATACCCTTTCCGATTGTTTGGGGCATCTGGAAAAAAGCTTGTCCGGAGAAGACAAGGTGAGCGCTACCATCAGTCCTGTGTCATGCCAACAGTAAAGCATCCTGAGACCATTCATGTGTGGGGTTGCTTCTCAGCCAAGGGAGTGGGCTCACTCACAATATTGCCTCAGAACACAGACATGAATAAAGAATGGTACCAACACATCCTCCGAGAGCAATTTCTCCCAACCAACCAGGAACAGTTTGGTGATGAACAATGCCTTTTCCAGCATGATGGAGCAACTTGTCATAAGGCAAAGTGATAACTAAGTAGCTCGGGGAACAAAACATTGATATTTTGGGTCCATGGCTAGGAAACTCCCCAGACCTTAATCCCATTCAGAACTTGTGGTCAATCCTCAAGAGGCGGGTGGACAAACCAAAACCCACAAATTCTGACAAACTCCAAGCATCGATTATGCAAGAATTGGCTGCCATCAGTCAGGATGTGGCCCAGAAGTTAATTGACAGCATGCCAGAGCGGATTGCAGAGGTCTTGAAAAAGAAGGGTCAACACTGCAAATATTGACTCTTTGCATCAACTTCATGTAATTGTCAATAAATGTCTTTGACACTTATGAAATGTTTGTAATTATACTTCAGTATTCCATAGTAACATCTGACAAAAATATCTAAAGACAGTGAAGCAGAAAACTTTGTGAAAATGTATATTTGTGTCATTCTCAAAACTTTTGGCCACGACTATATTCTCAGTATGCTATTGTTGTGGTGTATAGCAGTGTATGTTGAGATCTTAATGTCACATACTTGTATACCTTATTCATCCCAAGTACTGTTTGAAATCATCACCAAAAATGCCATCTTTCAAGTTGTGTGTGTTGCTCATGTAACAGTGTTGCTTCTGTCCCTCTCCTTGCCCCAACATGGGCTCGAACCAGGGACTCGCTGAACACATTGCCTACCGCCATCCGTCACCCAAAAAGCCTTGTTACCTATCTATCTGCTAACTAGCTAGCCATTTCACACCGGTTACACTCATGTAAAACTCCAGTCACTCAAGAGGGAAGTGATAAGCAATAAATGGCTTTTCACTCTCAGAAGTGATCCTGTATACACCTCTGATAGTCTATGGTTGCTATGCTGGAGCTACAGGAGAGGGCTTCAGGGAAAACCCTGTATCTCTACCTCTCCACTCCACCACTCTCCTCTCTTTGTGTGTGTGTGTGTGTGTGTGTGTGTGTGTGTGTGTGTGTGTGTGTGTGTGTGTGTGTGTGTGTGTGTGTGTGTGTGTGTGTGTGTGTGTGTGTGTGCGTGGCCACGTTCCTCCCTAATTGGAGCAGCCATTAAGCAAATGTCAGGGAACGACAGGGAAAAGTTCTCATTGTAAAGGGATGCCATGAACATTGTTAATTAAACCCCTCCCTCTCTGTTTTATTGACCTGCCACATCTCCCACTACTAGTATGATGTGAATTCTACCTCTGGTTTATTGACCTGCCACATCTCTCACTACTAGTATGATGTGAATTCCCCCTCTAGATTACTGACCTGCCACATCTCCCACTACTAGTATGATGTGAATTCCCCCTCTAGATTACTGACCTGCCACATCTCCCACTACTAGTATGATGTGAATTCCACCTCTGGTTTATTGACCTGCCACATCTCTCACTACTAGTATGATGTGAATTCCACCTCTAGTTTACTGACCTGCCACATCTCCCACTACTAGTATGATGTGAATTCCACCTCTAGTTTACTGACCTGCCACATCTCTCACTACTAGTATGATGTGAATTCCACCTCTGGTTTATTGACCTGCCACATCTCTCACTACTAGTATGATGTGAATTCCCCCTCTAGTTTACTGACCTGCCACATCTCCCACTACTAGTATGATGTGAATTCCCCCTCTAGATTACTGACCTGCCACATCTCTCACTACTAGTATGATGTGAATTCCACCTCTGGTTTATTGACCTGCCACATCTCTCACTACTAGTATGATGTGAATTCCACCTCTGGTTTATTGACCTGCCACATCTCCCACTACTAGTATGATGTGAATTCCACCTCTAGTTTACTGACCTGCCACATCTCCCACTACTAGTATGATGTGAATTCCCCCTCTAGTTTACTGACCTGCCACATCTCCCACTACTAGTATGATGTGAATTGTCCCTCTAGATTACTGACCTGCCACATCTCTCACTACTAGTATGATGTGAATTCCACCTCTGGTTTATTGACCTGCCACATCTCCCACTACTAGTATGATGTAAATTCCCCCTCTAGATTACTGACCTGCCACATCTCTCACTACTAGTATGATGTGAATTCCACCTCTGGTTTATTGACCTGCCACATCTCCCACTACTAGTATGATGTGAATTCCCCCTCTAGTTTACTGACCTGCCACATCTCCCACTACTAGTATGATGTGAATTCCCCCTCTAGATTACTGACCTGCCACATCTCTCACTACTAGTATGATGTGAATTCCACCTCTAGTTTACTGACCTGCCACATCTCCCACTACTAGTATGATGTGAATTCCCCCTCTAGTTTATTGACCTGCCACATCTCCCACTACTAGTATGATGTGAATTCCCCCTCTAGATTACTGACCTGCCACATCTCTCACTACTAGTATGATGTGAATTCCACCTCTGGTTTATTGACCTGCCACATCTCCCACTACTAGTATGATGTGAATTCCCCCTCTAGATTACTGACCTGCCACATCTCCCACTACTAGTATGATGTGAATTCCCCCTCTAGTTTATTGACCTGCCACATCTCCCACTACTAGTATGATGTGAATTCCCCCTCTAGATTACTGACCTGCCACATCTCTCACTACTAGTATGATGTGAATTCCACCTCTGGTTTATTGACCTGCCACATCTCCCACTACTAGTATGATGTGAATTCCCCCTCTAGATTACTGACCTGCCACATCTCCCACTACTAGTATGATGTGAATTCCCCCTCTAGTTTACTGACCTGCCACATCTCCCACTACTAGTATGATGTGAATTCCACCTCTGGTTTATTGACCTGCCACATCTCCCACTACTAGTATGATGTAAATTCCCCCTCTAGATTACTGACCTGCCACATCTGCCACTACTAGTATGATGTGAATTCCCCCTCTAGATTACTGACCTGCCACATCTCCCACTACTAGTATGATGTGAATTCTCCCACTAGATTACTGACCTGCCACATCTCCCACTACTAGTATGATGTGAATTCCCCCTCTAGATTACTGACCTGCCACATCTCCCACTACTAGTATGATGGTAATTCCCCCTCTAGATTACTGACCTGCCACATCTCCCACTACTAGTATGATGTGAATTCCCCCTCTAGATTACTGACCTGCCACATCTCCCACTACTAGTATGATGTGAATTCCCCCTCTAGATTACTGACCTGCCACATCTCCCACTACTAGTATGATGTGAATTCCCCCTCTAGATTACTGACCTGCCACATCTCCCACTACTAGTATGATGTGAATTCCCCCTCTAGTTTACTGACCTGCCACATCTCCCACTACTAGTATGATGTAAATTCCCCCTCTAGATTACTGACCTGCCACATCTCCCACTACTAGTATGATGTGAATTCCCCCTCTAGATTACTGACCTGCCACATCTCCCACTACTAGTATGATGGTAATTCCCCCTCTAGATTACTGACCTGCCACATCTCCCACTACTAGTATGATGTGAATTCCCCCTCTAGATTACTGACCTGCCACATCTCCCACTACTAGTATGATGTGAAATCCCCCTCTAGATTACTGACCTGCCACATCTCCCACTACTAGTATGATGGTAATTCCCCCTCTAGATTACTGACCTGCCACATCTCCCACTACTAGTATGATGGTAATTCCCCCTCTAGATTACTGACCTGCCACATCTCCCACTACTAGTATGATGTGAATTCCCCCTCTAGATTACTGACCTGCCACATCTCCCACTACTAGTATGATGTGAATTCCCCCTCTAGAATACTGACCTGCCACATCTCCCACTACTAGTATGATGTGAATTGTCCCACTAGTTTACTGCGGGCCCCTTACGGACGCAGGTAATGAGGTAGTGATTGCTGAGATCTTGGTTGAAGACAGCAGAGGTGTATTTAGAGGGCAAGTTGGTCAGGATGATATCTATGAGGGTGCACATGTTTATTTAGGGTTATACCTGGTAGGTTCCTTGATCATTTGTGTGAGATTGAGGGCATCTAGCTTAGATTGAAGGACGGCCGGGGTGCTAAACATATCCCAGTTCAGGTCACCTAACGGTACGAACTCTGAAGATAGATGGGACGCAATCAATTCACATATGGTGTCCAGGGCACAGCGAGGGCTGAGGGGGGTCTATAACAAGCGGCAACAGTGAGAGACGTATTTATGGAAAGGTGGATTTTTAAAAGTAGAAGCTCAAACTGTTTGGGCACAGACCTGGA
Organism: Salvelinus fontinalis; assembly: GCF_029448725.1. NCBI lineage: Eukaryota > Metazoa > Chordata > Actinopteri > Salmoniformes > Salmonidae > Salvelinus > Salvelinus fontinalis. The sequence goes on along the minus strand of NC_074675.1, from coordinate 13,174,221 downwards.
TAGTATGACAGAACTCTGCAAGCTATATCCGCAGTAGATTGCAAATCCGCCCCCTTTGGCAGTTCTATCTTGATGGAAAATGTTGTAGTTGGGGATGGAAATGTCTGAATTTTTGGTGGCCTTCCTAATCCAGGATTCAGACACGGCTAGAACATCAGGGTTTGCGGAGCAGTGAATAAAACACATTGAGGGAGGAGGCTTCTGATGTTAACATACATGAAACCAAGGCTTTTACGGTTACAGAAGTAAACAAATGAGTGCGCCTGGGGAATAGGTGTGATGCTGGGGGCTACATGGCCTGGGTTAACATCAACATCATCAGAGAAACAGAGGAGGAGTAGTATAAGGGTACGGCTAAAGGCTATAAGAACTGGTCATCTAGTGCGTTGGGAACAGAGAATAAAAGGGGCAGATTTCTGGGAGTGGTAGAATAGATTCAGGGCATAATGTACAGACAAGGGTATGGTAGGATGTGAGTACAGTGGGGGTAAACCTAGGTGTTGAGTGATGATGAGAGAGCTTGAGTGATGAAGCCAGGTGAGGTCTCCTCATGTGTGGGGTGTGTGACAAAAAAGCTATCTAAGGCATGTTGAGCTGGACTGAGGGCTCTACAGTGAAATAAAACAATAAGAACTAACCGAAACAGCAGAAGACAAGGCATATTGACATTAGAGAGAGGCATGTGTAGCCAAATGATCATAGGGTCCAATGAGCAGCAATAGGTGAGTCCGGGGGCCGTTCGGTAGTCGCTACTATGCTAGGCGAGCGGGAGGCACGGTGTTCAGAAAGCTAGCGGGCCGGGGTTAGCAGATGGGTCAGTGCCAACGCAATGGAAAAGCCTGTTGAATGGATCGGCGGGGCTCCATGTCGACAATAAAGGGTCCAGGCCAATTGGCAAAAGAGGTATTGTAGCCCATGAATTAGCGGGTATACCTCTTCGGCTATCCTGGAGATTGGCCTACCTCGAGGCTAGCTCAAGGCTAACTGGTGCTTTCTTCGGGACAGAGGCATTAGCCAGCGGTACCCTCTCGATTGCAGCTAGCTAGCTGCGATGATCCGGTGTAATGGCCCAGAGCTTGCGGCAGAAATCTGGTGATGTGGTGGAGAAAAGCAGTCCGATATCGCGCTGTGCAGACTGGCAGGTATTGACTGAGGACCGCTAGCCATGGCTAACAGTGACTACTAGCTAATAGCTGGTTAGCTGGCTAGCTTCTGATAGAGGTTCCAGTTATAACGTTTACAAATAGCAGATCCGTACCACTTCGGGTGGGGCGGGTTGCAGGAAAGTATATTTAGATCGTAGGTAGACAGTGAGATTAAAATATATACGGGAAAAACTGAAACTGAAAAACTAAAACTTTACATGGGACAAGACGGGACAAGACAAACACACGTCCGACTGCTATGCCATCTTGGAAATCACTGAGCACACACACAGTAAATACACACACAGACACACACACAGAGAGCGAGACATACACACACAGCTGGTGGTGATAGAGGCTCCTGGTGTGGCTCAACCTCTGGATTTAAAGGGTCAGAGGTTGCTGTGTGGATGATTGCCATCATGTAGAGCGCTGATTATTTCCCCCTCTGACCCAACACGGTAATGGGGTTCAAATCCCAAGCAGGACTCAAGAGACTCTAACTCTTCAATACAAACTGACAAAATGGCTCCCATGACTGTAGGGCTGTAGCAAATAAACAACCTGGGTGAAAACCACTTCAGAAAGCAATGGAGCAATCCAGAGCTCGGCCATGGAACCAAATAGGGTCATGATGGTATGTGGACCTGTTGTCTGCTAGAATGGCCGCCCTAAGCTTCAGGCCTAACTGGCTGTGATAGGGCATTATAACTGAATCAGAGTAGGCAGGCAGGTAGACAGCCATGGAGACAGGCAGGCAGGCGTCCCTGACAAACAGATTGTGTCATTGGGTGGTAATGTGGTCTCTGGCCGGGATAGGGACATCTCTGGCTGCAGTGTGAGGATTAAGCTGACAGCGGTACTTTCACATCCACCATAAATCCCACTGTGTCTGGGCTGCACAGAGACCACAGGCACACACACACACACACACACACACACACACACACACACACACACACACACACACACACACACACACACACACACACACACACACACACACACACACACACACACACACACAGACACACACCCCGGGGCCACACATCCAAACGGATGACATCAGCTCGCCCCCAATCTGTGTATGTGTGTGTCAGTGTGTGTGTCTATCTCTCCATCCCTCTCTTTCTCTCTCTCTCTCTCTCCATCTATCTCCCTCCCTCTCTCTCTCCATACCTGCCTGGGTTGGGCGGTGTGTGTATGACGAGGCTCCTGTAGTCCATGGATACAGAGTGAAACAGCTGTGAGGAGAAAGAAAGCGTTGTTGTCTTTTCTCTTGTTTTTGGATCTCCCCAGATTAAAGGGACTGGTTTGAGTGGATGCCTAGCACCTCCAAGAACCTGTATTTGCTGTCAAGTGTCTCCAGGTTGCAGAATTATTGTGTCACACTGTAACACCAAAAGTGACTGCTTTGATTCTCTCGAGGCTCAGATGCAGAGCGAGACCAAAGGGATGTCTGAAATGTGATGAAAGAGTACAGAACCCTGGAAGGAGGAGAGGAGGAGAATACATGTTCTGAGCGTCAGCCTGTTCCACAAGGACACAGACACCATGATCAAGTCTTTCTTTAGGGGTAGGTATTGTACATGCAATGTACATGGTAGAATGTGGAATATAACATGTCCATGTCAGAAAACTGACTTTTACAGAAAGTTGGCTATATGATGGTGCTGGATTGTGAAATGTTTGCTCAACATTGTTTGGCTTGTTTTCTTACAAGGAATGTTGTTTGTACTGTAGACAGTTACTTGAGGGAGTTTGGTATCAGACTTAAGATTCCACCAAAACACTGATGATGACCCCCCCCCCCCCCCCCCCCCCCCCAAGTACTGGAAGCCTCTGATGACAAGCTGGATGAATAACCAATCTGTCACTGTCAACATCTCCAGGTTGCTTCATCACTCACGTCTCTGTTTGACTGCTGCCTGAGTGGGGCTGGCTCCCCAGATTCCCAGGCACAGCTAGAGGGACTAGGGAAAACTTCACTTCCACTCTTCTTGGCTTCAGTAGTTTTAGCAGAATCTTTCACTGAGAGATCTGAATGTGGTGTGATCTGGGACTGGAATTAGATAGACTTTTAAGACTGGTTTCCCAGACTCAGTTTAAGCCTTTTATACTGGACTTAAAATAACTTTCAATTTAGTTTTTCTGATAGAGCTGGTAGAGGACGGACAATCCTATTGGTGTCAATGTTATCTCTGCAGCTAACACATTGCTGTCTGTATCAGACACAAACCCCAGTGTACCTGAGTCCTCTCTACTATATCCTTGGTCTTACATCTCAGTGGCAAGAGACTGACATATGACCGCCAGTGAAAGGAGCTTCCACTCTCACTCATTTAATAGAAGGTAATGGCTTCAGACATTCCAACAGGACGCTGCTTTGCAGACCGTTACAGACCATTGAATAGCATGGCTATGGACTGAGTCGCAGGTTGGAGATGGACATGGGGATGGCTTGTACTGCAACACCCTTCCACTCAAAGAATATCTCAATGGTCAGATAACTGGCAACAAATGTATCAATGGATGTCTTGCAGCTACTCCTAAAGGGAACGTAATGTAATGTACATACTGTCATTTGTCTTACATTGTAGATATCACGTCCATGGCCCCCAGTCATCAGTGATGGTACAATGCTAGGTAGTATTAGTGTTCCTGTGTGATGGTACAATGCTAGGCAGTAATAGTGTTCCTGTGTGATGGTACAATGCTAGGTAGTAATAGTGTTCCTGTGTGATGGTACAATGCTAGGTAGTAATAGTGTTCCTGTGTGATGGTTCAATTCTAGGCAGTAATAGTGTTCCTGTGTGATGGTACAATGCTAGGTAGTATTAGTGTTCCTGTGTGATGGTACAATGCTAGGTAGTAATAGTGTTCCTGTGTGATGGTACAATGCTAGGTAGTAATAGTGTTCCTGTGTGATGGTACAATGCTAAGTAGTAATAGTGTTCCTGTGTGATGGTACAATGCTAGGTAGTAATAGTGTTCCTGTGTGATGGTACAATGCTAGGTAGTAATAGTGTTCCTGTGTGATGGTACAATGCTAGGTAGTAATAGTGTTCCTGTGTGACGGTACAATGCTAGGTAGTAATAGTGTTCCTGTGTGATGGTACAATGCTAGGTAGTAATAGTGTTCCTGTGTGACGGTACAATGCTAGGTAGTATTAGTGTTCCTGTGTGATGGTTCAATTCTAGGCAGTAATAGTGTTCCTGTGTGATGGTACAATGCTAGGTAGTAATAGTGTTCCTGTGTGATGGTACAATGCTAGGTAGTAATAGTGTTCCTGTGTGATGGTACAATGCTAGGTAGTAATAGTGTTCCTGTGTGATGGTTCAATGCTCGGTAGTATTAGTGTTCCTGTGTGATGGTACAATGCTAGGTAGTAATAGTGTTCCTGTGTGATGGTACAATGCTAGGTAGTAATAGTGTTCCTGTGTGATGGTACAATGCTAGGTAGTAATAGTGTTCCTGTGTGATGGTTCAATGCTCGGTAGTATTAGTGTTCCTGTGTGATGGTACAATGCTAGGTAGTAATAGTGTTCCTGTGTGATGGTACAATGCTAGGTAGTAATAGTGTTCCTGTGTGATGGTACAATGCTAGGTAGTAATAGTGTTCCTGTGTGATGGTTCAATGCTCGGTAGTATTAGTGTTCCTGTGTGATGGTACAATGCTAGGTAGTAATAGTGTTCCTGTGTGATGGTACAATGCTAGGTAGTAATAGTGTTCCTGTGTGATGGTTCAATACTAGGCAGTAATAGTGTTCCTGTGTGATGGTACAATGCTAGGTAGTAATGGTGTTCGGGTGTGTATGATTAATTATGAGTGAAGCTGAGCTGGCAGATTTATACCTCTGACCCTGAGGGTTTTACAGCCTTCAATGAGATGATCAAGTCAGTGCTCCCTCTCAATCTCCATCTTTCTGTCTTTCTTTCTTTCTTTCTCTCTCCGTCTCTTTCCTTTCTCCTCAACCTCTCTTTCTCGCTCCCCCTGCTTACTCCATCTCTCTCTCTCTATCCTTCTCGATCTCTCTCCCTCCTCTCTCTCGCTTTCTCTCCCCCCTCACTCTCTCGCCTTCCATCTCTGTCTCTCTCTTTCTCTCTCACGAGGTCTCTGAGAGGTCAGTCATCGATAACTCCAGGCCGCGTCACACGGCCGTCCACCAGCACCTCCAGGAGGGCCAATCTATTAATGCAATTCTGGGAAAGGCGAGTGGGGCGGAGGACCTGCTGTCGTCATGCCAACGGGCCTCAGAAGGGTTCTGCCGATGCTCGGATCCCCCAATCAGTCCCACATTACTGATCATCAATAAGCAGATTAGTTTAGTAAAACCTTGAACATGTTGAAGGAGGGCCACCACGTGTTTTTTACCTCACTGCGCCTGAGCGCAAAAGCACTCTGTTGTTGTGTGATGGGATAGGAACATGTGCCTGTTAATCATTTGTGCCGCTGTATCCCCCAATGAAAACGCAACCTTCTGTCTCACATATTGCTCTCTCTCTCGCTCTCTCTCTCTCTCTCTCTCTCTCTCTCTCTCTGTCTCTCTCTCTCTCTCTGTCTCTCTCTCTCTCTGTCTCTCTCTCTCTCGGGCTCTCTGGCTCTCTCTCTCTCTGTCTCTCTCTCTCTCTCTCTCTCTCTCTCTCTCTCTGTCTCTCTCTCTCTCTGTCTCTCTCTCTCTCTCTCTCTCTCTCTCTCTCTCTCTCTCTGTCTCTCTCTCTCTCTGGCTCTCTCTCTCTCTGTCTCTCTCTCTCTCTGTCTCTGTCTCTCTCTCTCTCTCTCTCTCTGTCTCTCTCTCTCTCTGTCTCTCTCTCTCTCTGTCTCTCTCTCTCTCTCTCTGTCTCTCTCTCTCTCTGGCTCTCTCTCTCTCTGTCTCTGTCTCTCTCTCTCTCTGTCTCTCTCTCTCTCTGTCTCTCTGTCTCTCTCTCTCTCTCTCTGTCTCTCTCTCTCTGTCTCTCTGTCTCTCTCTCTCTCTCTCTCTCTCTCTCTCTCTCTCTCTCTCTCTCTCTCTCTCTTAGTTCAATGAAGGTTTATTAAAGTGTATCAGACATCTAATCAGGTTGATTAAGGCAGCAGTCTATGAAAAGTGACTAAGCACATCCACGGCTAAGTGGCCATGCGTTGCCACCGCCACCAATGAACAGAAAGTGCGGGTGAAAGCAGCTTTTCGTCAGTGCCCTCGCTCAGCCCTCTCCACCCCACGTTACCCGACTCCCGGTCTCCCGTGGCGGCCCGGACAGCACTGAATGGCACCGTAATCCATCCCACTAATTCCCAGGCATTAGGAAGGCCGGCCATTTCCTAATTGGCTAACGGGTTAGATTAGGATCTGGACAATGGGGCATGTTGACGCCATCTCTTGCTGTCATAACAGGGGGGTTAGGGAAGTGAATAGAGGGGGCTACTGAGCACTTCCGGCCAGAGGGCCCCAGAGGGCCCCAGAGGGACCACAGCACAGGCCTGACTGACACACTGTCACAACACCCTGGGCCTAGTGGGGCTTTACCCAGCCAACCGGAAGCTGATCCCATCACCAGCTCCTGCCCACACAGTCCCCCTATCCCGGCCCCTTCAATGCACTGCAGCCCATTGACACACACACTGGGTCTGACTACTTGAGGCAGTGGAGCTGGAGATTTCAATTTGACATGGAACAGTTTTTCCCAGAAGTGGCTTGCTAAGTGAAACTCAAGGCTGTTTTGAAACTAGCTGCATGTTGTTTGTCAGGGACAGAGTACAACAAGTATATGAGATTCAGAGGTCAAGCCTGTCTCTGTGTGTCTGTATCTCAGTAAGCTAGGCCTTCGACTAGCTGTGAAAGCAACAGCCGCTGCTGCTGGCAACATGTGGTCTTTTAATGCAGTCTGAAGGCTAGCATATGTGTAAGGAGCGGAGAAGGTAAGCAGGGTGGACAGAGGTACAGCCTCAAGTCTTCTTCTGCAGTCTGTCACATCACATTGGCTAGTTCTAAAACCACACTGACTGTAATAGCTGCTCTCCAAGATGGAGAGAGGGAGGGAGGGAGAGGGGGAGAGGTCAGACTGAGAGGGATGTGAGGGATGTGCTATAACGATGCTTTGAAAGGGTCTTCTGGTCCTGTGGTGTCTTTCTCACTCTCCTCTGATTGATGGATGGCTGGAGACCTGTGAGGTGACATGTGGTCTGCAGCCTCAGGACAGGAGGAGGACCAGAGAGAGACCAGGCAGGGACATAATGCAGTGTCCCTCTAAGCTCTACACACTTAGAGAAGGGGATATTTCTCCCTGTGCTTTTCTGTCTCTTGCCATAGTAGCTGTGGATTGTCAGGCTTGATCATAGCTGCTTGAGGGTTGATATAGTATCTTGGGAGAGAGATTGAAGTCTGGACGTAGTATATCTTACTATTTCTCTCCAAAGCCTGGGGATATGCACTCACTGAACCAGACCTCTGTTACGCCGCCATCCCAGCAGTGTTTGAAGTTGGAGCCAATATTTCCACTTGCAGATGGTCTGACACACTCATTTAACTGTCGTGGGCTGCGATGTAGTGCATTTCTTTTGACCAGAGCCCTATGGGCCCAGTGGGCCTTGGTCAAAAGTAGTGCACTATATAGGGAATAGGGCTCTGGTCTAAAGTAGTGTGCTATATAGGGAATAGGGCTCTGGTCTAAAGTAGTGCACTATATAGGGAATAGGGCCCTGGTCAAAAGTAGTGCACTATATAGGGAATAGGGCCCTGGTCTGAAGTAGTGCACTATATAGGGAATAGGGTACCATTTGGGACACACATGGATTCACATAGTTGTGATCCAGTTACCGATGCCTCTGCCAATCAACGACGTTAAACAGTGTAGATATACTTAAGGGTCATGCTAATGCATGCCACATGAAGTGCAATGCGCAGATGGCTGCCCTTCTGGCTGGGTACATTTATTCCACTGAAATGCATTGTTGAATGGGTTTGGATTTAAAACAACTCAGGCTAGATGCCCTGACCCGGGATCCATTACTGGACCATGGTACTAAGCTGGATGTGTTAAGAGCTGATCTATTGGCCCCTGGCTATGAAACCCTATGGATGGATATAACTGTAGTGTAGGAAGAGAGCCATGGGAGAGATGGGAGAGTAGTAGAGGCCTGGTTGGCAGGCAGCTCTACTGCCCACGCTGCAGCTCTAGTCTACTCCGTGAGACATGCTTCATCTCCACGCCTTCTACTCACAGACCCTTCACACACACTCTCTCTCTCTCTCTCTCTCTCTCTCTCTCTCTCTCTCTCTCTCTCTCTCTCTCTCTCTCTCTCTCTATCTCTATCTCTATCTCTATCTCTATCTCTATCTCTATCTCTCTCTCTCTCTCTATCTCTCTCTAATTTGGGCTGCCGCTCGCTCTCTGTGGGAGTGGATTTAATTGGAGCTGAGCCAAATCAGAATCCATTCTCCCTCTCTCTCTCTCTCTCTCTCTCTCTCTCTCTCTCTCTCTCTCTCTCTCTCCTTGCTCAGCGGAGAGGAAGAGATATTCAGACATCATTATTGTTTTCTCTCTCGCTATCTCTTTCCCTTATTCTCTCATCCCCTACTCCCCTCTCCGCTCCCCGGGAGTTTCAGGGAACATTTTGTACGTGGAAAGACGACAGCCGCTTCTGAGTCATTACAGCGTCGTACCGCGGGACAAATAGCTGGGTATCCGCCACAGTTATCTCTGGTAATCTGTTTGTGTTATTCTCGGCTTTGTTTGCAGATTGCTCCAGTGAAAATCCTGGCTTCCCCTCTGATGAATCGTCTGTGTTCACTCACTATCTCTCGCTCTCTCTCAATCTCTCTCTCTTTCTCTCTCTCTCTCTTTCTCTCTCTCTCTCTTTCTCTCTCTCTCGCTCTCTCTCTCTCTCTCTCAATCTCTCTCTCAATCTCTCTTTCCATCTCTCTCTCAATCTCTCTCTCTCTCTTTCTCTCTCTCTCCTTGCTTCACCTCCCACCGAACAGGAGATTAATAAGTAGGATGTTTGTTGAACATGAAAAAGCATTTCCTGTACAGCACAACAATACACAGCTTTAGTGTAAATTATCAGCACTCTAGAAGTGCCCAAATGCCCATGGGAACAGCCTTGAAAATACCCACTAGGGGCAATGCTGACAAACCTACAGTATGTCAGCTTGATTTATTTGGTATGTGATCCTACTTTATTGTAAATGTATACCAATGGAGCTTTTGTAAAGTACAGAAAAATATAGGCTTCTTAGATCAGTCACTAGGGAAGAAGAACCGTTAGTCTATCGAGGATGTGTTACCGCATATGCAAGTGTTTACTCCATCATGCTAAGTGGTGATTTCTACATGGCAAACCATAGGGGCCGGTGTGTAGGAGCCGTTTTGGCCTGTTTATATGTCATTGTATATGTTGTCTGTCAATGGTTATTTTAACTTGTTTGTCCACTAGGGGGCACTGTTGGGGTCATGGTTCACTGGTCACATGTAGCACAGGTAGATTTGACCTCTGCACCTTTTATATGCTAATATTTGTATTGGATCTATAAATGGGAACTCCGAAAAGAGTTACGGTTAGAAAGCAATTTCTGTGGACACGTTATGGACATCTCTCTCCTGTGCCAGTGGCTTTTTATAGAGAATCATCACTACAAATGTCTCTCTTAAACCAGCTTGGATGTTACACTAATGTCAAATCTAACAGATGACCCAGAACTCTGAAAGTACAGAAAACCACTTTCATGCCTTATAGGTTGCTTCTATTAGAAAGTGTCGCCACAGAAAAGTCCCCACTGGAAGACGGTGCTAATTATACAGTAGTTCCGTGACATCAAAGGTTCCCTTTGAAGTGTTGTGCTGTGTGTCGGCCGTTCTGTAGCGCTGTCGGGAGGTGTAATCTGTTATCGTTACGCAGGCCTCATGCAGGGTAGCACTGGAAGTGCCATAGTGTATCTCATACATAGATACATACACACACACACACACACTGTATGTGTGTTCACTAGCATCTCCTCTCCTCAGCACATATCAACATGGCTCAGATGTGCCATCCTCACGCCCCGAGACCAGCCCCCTCCCACTCCTCTCTCAACCCTCATCTACAACTCTCTGCCTGGTGTGTTTTCATGTGGAGCACCGTGGTTTAATGTCGATGCTGAACTCTGAGAGACTTTTGGTTTCCGTTGCATGGTATCTGTTGAAATCTCCAGCGGTTTGCTTTTCTCCTCTAAGGACAGATTCATCAACATTGAGCTTTTAAGACAACGTTGGCAAGGGCTTTAATGGTCTTGGTGGAGTCATTTTCTTTTCTTTATGTTATTTCACGCTTGGACTCCCTGTCAGCAGCGTTGAGAGATAGGGTGGTGGAGCCCAAAATCGACTTACTGAAGAAAAGCACAGAGTATCTCACAGCTCTTGTGACTGTCGTGACAGAATGGTGTGGGGTCATTCAGTTTGCACCAATCCAGCACCTCCAGGTCACCGCTGTTACATCGTAATGACATGTGACAGGCGATAAGAGCTTGTGGCACCAGACTAAGTTGGCACACATGGCTGCATCATCTTGTGACATGGTGTCGCAGACATATGAACTGTCTGACTCAACAGACACACACACACTTACCCTCGCTAGCCCCGTGGTGCAGTTCTAGCCTATCAGAATCTAGGCATTTTCGAGGAATGTGTTAATGGAACTGGTATTGAGTGAAGCAGGAATTCAATCTGCCTTTAGGGGGCCAATCTGATCATGCCACATGTATCAAACAGACCAAAAGGCTGCCATAGGCCAGACTCTACAGCACCCAATGCTGCCATAGGCCAGGCTCTTCCAGCACCAAAGGCTGCCATGGGCCAGGCTCTTCCAGCACCAAAGGCTACCATAGGCCAGACTCTACAGTGCCAAAGGCTGCCATAGGCCAGACTCTACAGCACCAAATGCAGCCATAGGCCAGGCTCTTCCAGCACCAAAGGCTGCCATAGGCCAGGCTCTTCCAGCACCAAAGGCTGCCATAGGCCAGGCTCTTCCAGCACCAAAGGCTGCCATAGGCCAGACTCTACAGTACCAAAGGCTGCCATAGGCCAGGCTTTTCCAGCACCAAAGGCTGCCATAGGCTCTTCCAGCACCAAAGGCTGCCAAAGGCCAGGCTCATCCAGCACCAAATGCTGCCATAGGCCAGGCTCTTCCAGCACCAAATGCTGCCATAGGCCAGGCTCTTCCAGCACCAAAGGCTGCCATAGGCCAGGCTTTTCCAGCACCAAATGCTGCCATAGTCCAGGCTCTTCCAGCACCAAAGGCCAGGCTCTTCCAGCACCAAAGGCTGCCATAGGCCAGGCTCTTCCAGCACCAAAGGCTGCCATAGGCCAGGCTTTTACAGCAGTGTTAGCACAGATGTGAGAATAAGCTGTTTAACACCTCAGGGATGGAGTACCTTGGAGCTATCACAACCAGCATCAATTAGCCTAACCTCTGGTGCTCGAACAGGCTAATTAGCACACTGCACTAGCAGGAGTGTTTAGGAACTAATTTATACCTTGATATACCTTTAGCATCATATCCTCCACAACACAACACTGACTGTAAATTACAGCTGTCTCTCAAACATGCACTATGCTTAGTAGAGAGAGTTTGTAAAACATGTTATTTACATTTACATTTTGGGATTTTTTTAACAATTTAGCAGACTCTCTTATTCAGAGTGACTTACAGGAGCAATTAAGGTTAAGAGCCCTGCTCAAGGGCACATCAAAAGCTTTTTCACCAAGTTGGCTCTGAGATTTTTTTATTTTTTAAATATATATTTTTTAAACTTTTACCCCCTTTTCTCCCCAATTTTGTGGTATCCAATTGGTAGTTACAGTCTTGTCCCATCGCTGCAACTCCCGTATGGACTCGGGAGAGGCGAAGGTCGAGAGCCGTGCGTCCTCCGAAACACGACCCAACCAAGCCGTACTGCTTCTTGACACAACACTTAACCCGGAAGCCAGCCGCACCAATGTGTCGGAGGAAACACTGTGCACCTAGCGACCGTGTCAGCGTGCACTGCGCCCGGCCCGCCACAAGAGTTGCTAGTGCGCGATGGAACATCCCTGCCAGCCAAACCCTCCCCTAACCCGGACGGCGCTGGGCCAATTGTGCGCAGACCCATGGGTCTCCCGGTCGCTGCCAGTTGTGACAGAGCCTGGACTCGAACACAGAATTTCTAGAGTCACAGCCAGCACTGTGATGCAGTGCCTTAGACCACTGCGCCACTCGGGAGGCCCTGGCTCTGAGATTCTAATCAGTGACCTTTCGGTTACTGGCCCAATGCTCTTAATCGACTGGCAAATGTGACGAGAACTAGCCACTTATGCTAATGCTAACATGATTGAAAGGGTGCCACTGTTAGCATTTAGCAGGCTAGCGTTCTCGTCTCACTCGCGATAACATGTAGACAGCAGCCCTGTGAGGTTGTGTAGAGGCTCTGTGTCTACCGTCTTTGAGAGGCGTTGACACTCTGCATGCAGATTGAACTTATTTCTCTCCTCTTTGTTGGAGTTGCATCACTCAGCTGAAACCTTCCTGTAACGTTACCTAGTGAAGGACTCATCGCTCATCATCCCAAAGGACAGTACTTAAGTATTCAGTTGAATTCAAATGTGCAACCAAGAGACCCGCTCAGAATACATGAATACAACTGATTCAGGGTCAGCTTGTCCTTAATCGGCCGTTCTGTTCTGATTCTTTATGAGACGCTGAGGTTTTCAAAGTAGGATCCTTTTGTTAAAGGGATACTTTGGAATTTTGGCAATGAAGCCCTTTATCTACTTCCCCAGAGTCAGATGAACTCGTGGATGCCATTTGTATGTCTCTGTGTGCAGTTTGAAGGAAGTTAAAGGGAGTTTCATTAGCTAACTAGCATTGGCTCGCAAAACTACCACAAACTTCCTTCATAATGGACACATTGACATAAAAATGGTATCCACGCAATCATCTGACTCATTAACCAAAATCCCAAAGTATCCCTTTAATGTACTGTCATGATGTACACACCAAAGAATTACAATTCTTTCATTCTATTTCTATGGTGCACACAGTTTATAGTAAGGGCCATAATGCTTACCCTGCTCCTCTCTCCTGTATGCAGGTGTACACAGTTTCTTAGTAAGTTCCCTGATTGTAACTGTGTAACTGTGCTCCTCCCCTCTCCTCTCTGATAGGCACAACCAGGCAGCCCAAGGAAGGAGAGGTCCCGGGGGTGGACTACAACTTTGTGACTGTTGATCGGTTTATGGAATTGGAGAAAAGTGGAGCCTTACTAGAGAGCGGAACTTATGAAGGTAAAAGCAAGCTTTTCGCTTTTTTGGGGGTGTATCATGGTTTTTGGGTGGTCTTTCCTGATTTTGTTCAATTGCTTGTTGGAATAATAGTATTATGTAGCTGCTTGTTTATCCACCATCCTTCCACTTTCTGACAGAGAAGAATGAGTTGGGTGCATTTAGACAGCTCTCACACATCACTGTGACATCATAACATAGATTACAGAAAAGCTGTTTTAATCAGAGTGGAGAAAACACACTCTCACACACACACCCCACAACACCACTACACCTCTCCACTTCGCTATCTCCTCCATGCTGGCTCTCCTCTGAGCCCTAATGGCTCCAGAATAAACACGACTCACTCCAGTTTCTCTCCATCTGCCCTGGTCTGTGTGGCTCTGTGCTGGGTGTACTAAACTACTGGCTCTCCACTCTGTCAGATACAGGGGACTCCACCACACAGACAGATAATGCATTAACTCCATGTCTGTTCCCTCGCTGAGCCCTCCCGCTCAGCCTCGCGCCTGTCATGACAGAAAAATAAATTGCAGATGGTCAATTTAACGGTTGGTTGCCAGGAGCGATGTTAGATTCTCTCTCCGATTGAGGCCGTGTATCACTTCTCCGAGGATGTCTTCTTCCGTAGAGAGAACCCTTCTTCTCTTCTCGGTGGCTGCACCACTGTACCACCATCATTTACCTTTTTAATATGTAATGCTCAATTAGAGAGAGAGAGAGAGAGAGAGAGAGAGAGAGAGAGAGAGAGAGAGAGAGAGAGAGAGAGAGAGAGAGAGAGAGAGAGAGAGAGAGAGAGAGAGAGAGAGGAGAGAGAGAGATGAGGAGAGGAGAGAGAGAGAGAGAGAGAGAGGAAGAGAGAGAGAGAGAGAGAGAGAGAGAGAGAGAGAGAGAGAGAGAGAGTCAGAGTCAGAGAGAGAGTCAGAGAGAGAGAGAGAGTCACGCTTTGACTATATACAGACTCAGTGAGCATAGCCTTGCTATTGAGAAAGGCCACCGTAGGCAGACCTGCCTCTCAAGAGAAGACAGGCTATGTGCCCACTGCCCACAAAATGAGGTGGAAACTGACCTGTCAAATGTATGACCATATTAGAGACACATATTTCCCTCAGATTACACAGACCCACAAATAATTGGAAAAGCAAACACAATTTTGATAAACTCCCATATCTATTGGGTGAAATACCACAGTGTGCCATCACAGCAGCAAGATGTGTGACCTGTTGCCACAGGAAAAGGGCAACCAGTGAAGAACAAACACCATTGTAAATACAACCCATATTAATGTTTATTTATTTTCCATTTTGTACTTTAACTATTTGCACATAATATAACATTTGAAATGTCTTTATTATTTTTAAATTGTACTGTTCATTTTTTTATTGCTTATTTCACTTTTGTTTATTATCTATTTTCCCTGCTTTGGCAATGTAAACATATGTTTCCCATGCCAATAAAGCCCTTAAAGAGATGGAGAGATCACTCTTTTCTTTTGTGTGAGGAAGGCAGAAAAAAGTCATCTCAAGTTGATACAATGTGGCTGCCAGGTTAATGTTATCCACAGTGTTGGATTTTCATCATTACAAAAGCCTTGCTTGGGAAGGTCAGAGGGTGGGTCAATGTGTCTCTTGGCTTTTGTTTAGCTAACAGTAAGGTATGCAACTCATTTAGCATTGTAGCATACTACTGGAGGTTGTCTTCAGGTTGTGTAGGAATGTTTGAAGGTTTGAAGAATGTGACATGATGTTTTTGTGCATTTTAGATTTGATTTCCATGAAAGTCTGACTGAAATGTCTTTTAGTTGTTAGGCAGCAGCAGGGTAAAATAGTCTGTGGTTTTAAGCCTTTCCGTTCGATTCGCTTTTTTACAGCAATGTTCTCTCATTTGAATTTGAAACACTCACTGTGTACTCAGAAATGCGAACAAAATTCACAGGGCCTTTTTGTAACCACAGCAAATATCTGAGATACAAACCGAAATAGGACTTTCCGGCGACTATTTTCTCCATGGTCCCACAACTGTCTGCAGCATACGTGTTGTTGGAGTTCATCATTTTAATACTTAATCCCCAGGATTAGAATAATCTCATTGGATTTTCAAAATATCTTTGGGTGTCTGGTTTCTCCTCCAGAAGTACTGAAGCACCACTGAAAGGTGCAGGATAATCTCACTCTCATAGAAACCCTCTCTAGCTACATAACCTAATCTCCAGTGGAGAGGCAGTGCCTTGAAGCCTGCTCTCAAGGAAACTAGGTTCCATTGCCATGGCAACATCATATCCCCCCCCCCCCCCCAGTCCATTTCACACCTTGTTTACAGAGAGTAGAGCTCAAACACTTCATCAGATCTCACATCAGCTTAACAAGGACATCTGCTGTCTCAGGACTTTGCCAGGTATCTCTGGGCTAAAGCTGGTTCAAGGGATGTTTGCATATGTGCATACCTGTGTGTGTGGAGGAGATCTTAGCAGACAGTCTTCTGCTAGCAGACTCAGGGGCTGGAAGATCAGAGTGGGCGATGTGTGAAAGCATCAGCGAGGAGGAGCCCAGGGGAGCACGTTCAGAACGAACCCAGAAACGCTCTGCATGCTGGGACCTGGCGACTCCGCCATGGGGAGACAGACGGGATGACCACACAGAGCACAAAGGCCAGAGCCCAGAGAGAGAGACAGGCTTCTTCTTTATTTATTTACAACACACACACACACTCAATCACTAGGAATCTGTGCATGGTTTAGTGATTGATTGATGTGCGGTGGATAACACTGATGTGCCAGCAGACACGAAAGGGCTAACAGTGATGTTAGTGAAAATGCCTGGGGTGTGGACCAGACAGTGTCAGGCTTTAGTTACCAATATGAAGTCATGTGGGTGGGTGTGTTTTGTAGGTATATGTGTTGTGGAGTGTGTGACTGTGTTTGAGTACCTCTCCTTTGACGTGCCTTGAGACTTAAGTGTCAACTTTTAAGAACTATGTGAACTTTAACTCCCAGGACGTCAACTGACATTCCACTTCCTGGTCCTGGTTCCATTGGGTTATGTAATAATGACATCATCTTCCCGCGTGACCTTCTCACTCCCTTTCAGTATTTCATTTTACAATATATTTCCCTTTAAATAGACAGTTTAATTTAATGTTCTGTTTGTGCCTGTGTTGTCTACTGTGATCCCTACTTTGGCGCTTGAATATTAACTTGTAACAAGGGGAGAAAAACATCCAAGCAAATCTTTTTATAAACGTATCATCAAAGGCAAACAAAATGTGTCCAAAACTCAGGCGTGTTGCATGTTAAGCAGGTTTGTACAGTGGCAGTGCTCACTGCTCACCCATGTGACTTGAGGTTCAACTCCTGAATGTGTATCTCGATCCTCTGGTACAGATAACTATTATGAAAAGATAGAAAATATGCTCTAAATTGCTCATATTACACGTTTACTAACGTTGAGATTTCAATCTGAGGTGAAACTTCCTCAGATAATTTTCAATCTGAGCATTGTAGCTATTAGAATGGATGCACTGTAGGAGTAATAACCTTGGCTTTAGATCAGGGGACTAACACAGTCTCATGGGGCTAACACTGTCTCAAGGGGCTAACACAGTCTCATAGGGGGCTAACACAGTCTCATAGGGGGCTAACACAGTCTCAAGGGGCTAACACAGTCTCAAGGGGCTAACACAGTCTCAAGGGGCTAACACAGTCTCAAGGGGCTAACACAGTCTCAAGGGGATAACACAGTCTCATAGGGGGCTAACACAGTCTCATGGGACTAACACGGTCTCAAGGGGCTAACACAGTCTCAAGGGGCTAACACAGTCTCAAGGGGCTAACACAGTCTCAAGGGGCTAACACAGTCTCATAGGGGGCTAACACAGTCTCATGGGGCTAACACAGTATCATGGGGCTAACACAGTCTCAAGGGGCTAACACAGTCTCATAGGGGGCTAACACAGTCTCAAGGGGGCTAACACAGTCTCAAGGGGGCTAACACAGTCTCAAGGGGCTAACACAGTCTCAAGGGGCTAACACAGTCTCAAGGGGCTAACACAGTCTCAAGGGGCTAACACAGTCTCAAGGGGCTAACACAGTCTCATGGGGCTAACACAGTCTCATGGGGCTAACACAGTCTCAAGGGGCTAACAGTCTCAAGGGGCTAACACAGTCTCAAGGGGCTAACACAGTGTCATGGGGGGCTAACACAGTCTCATGGGGGGCTAACACAGTCTCAAGAGGGAATAACACTGTCTCATGGGGGGGTTAAGACTGTCTCATTGGGGGGGGGGGGTTAACACCGTCTCATTGGGCTAACACAGTCTCAAGGGGCTAACACAGTCTCAAGGGGCTAACACAGTCTCAAGGGGCTAACACAGTCTCAAGGGGCTAACACAGTCTCAAGGGGCTAACACAGTCTCAGGGGGCTAACACAGTCTCATGGGGCTAACACAGTCTCAAGGGGCTAACAGTCTCAAGGGGCTAACACAGTCTCAAGGGGCTAACACAGTGTCATGGGGGGCTAACACAGTCTCATGGGGGGCTAACACAGTCTCAAGAGGGAATAACACTGTCTCATGGGGGGGTTAAGACTGTCTCATGGGGGGGGGGGGGTTAACACCGTCTCATTGGGCTAACACAGTCTCAGGGGGCTAACACAGTCACATGGGGGGCTAACACAGTCTCATGGGGGGCTAACACAGTCTCATGGGGGGCTAACACAGTCTCATGGGGGGCTAACACAGTCTCAAGGGGCTAACAGTCTCAAGGGGCTAACAGTCTCAAGGGGCTAACAGTCTCAAGGGGCTAACAGTCTCAAGGGGGAATAACACAGTCTCATGGGGGGGGTTAACACTGTCTCATGGGGGGATAACACTGTCTCATGGGGGGCTGACACAGTCTCATAGGGGGATAACACAGTCTCATGCGGGGCTAACACAGTCTCATGGGGCTAACACAGTCTCAGGGGCCTAACCCAGTCTCATGGGGAGCTAACCCAGTCTCATGGGGGGCTAACCCAGTCTCATGGGGGCTAACACAGTCTCAGGGGGCTAACACAGTCTCATGGGGGGCTAACCCAGTCTCATGGGGGGCTAACACAGTCTCATGGGGGGCTAACACAGTCTCATGGGGGGCTAACAGTCTCAAGGGGCTAACACAGTCTCAAGGGGGGCTAACACAGTCTCAAGGGGCTAACACAGTCTCGTGGGGGGCTAACACAGTCTCGTGGGGGGCTAACACAGTCTCGTGGGGGGCTAACACAGTCTCGTGGGGGGCTAACACAGTGTCATGGGGCTCAAACAGTCTCAAGGGGTTAACAGTCTCAAGGGGCTAACAGTCTAAAGGGGCTAACACAGTCTCATGGGGGGCTAACACAGTCTCAAGAGGGAATAACACTGTCTCATGGGGGGGTTAACACTGTCTCGGGGGGGGGGGGGGTTAACACTGTCTCATTGGGCTAAAACTGTCTCATTGGGCTAACACAGTCTCATGGGGGGCTAACACAGTCTCATGGAGGGCTAACACAGTCTCATGGGGGGCTAACATAGTCTCAAGGGGCTAACACAGTCTCATGGGGCTAACAGTCTCAAGGGGCTAACACAGTCTCCAGGGGCTAACAGTCTCAAGGGGCTAACAGTCTCAAGGGGGAATAACACTGTCTCATGGGGGGGGGGGGTTATTACTGTCTCATGGGGGGATAACACTGTCTCATGGGGGGATAACACTGTCTCATGGGGGGCTGACACAGTCTCATGGGGGGCTAACACAGTCTCATGGGGGACTAACACTGTCTCATGGGGGCTAACACAGTCTCATGGGGGGCTAACACAGTCTCATGGGGGCCTAACACTGTCTCATTGGGGGCTAACACTGTCTCATTGGGGGCTGACACAGTCTCATGGGGCTAACACAGTCTCATGGGGCTAACACAGTCTCATGGGGCTAACACAGTCTCATGGGGCTAACACAGTCTCATGGGGCTAACACAGTCTCATGGGGCTTAAACAGTCTCAAGGGGCTAACACAGTCTCATGGGGGGCTAACACAGTCTCATGGGGGGCTAACACAGTCTCATGGGGGACTAACACAGTCTCATGGGGGACTAACACAGTCTAATGGGGGAATAACACTGTCTCATGGGGGGATAACACTGTCTCATGTGGCTAACACAGTCTCTTGGGGCTAACACAGTCTCTTGGGGGGCTAGCACAGTCTCATGAGGGGCTAACACAGTCTCATGGGGGGCTAACACATTCTCATGGGAGCTAACACAGTCGCATGGGGGCTAACACAGTCTCATGGGGGACTAACACAGTCACAAGGGGCTAACACAGTCTCAAGGGGCTAACACAGTCTCAAGGGGATAACACAGTCTCATAGGGGGCTAACACAGTCTCAAGGGGCTAACACGGTCTCAAGGGGCTAACACAGTCTCAAGGGGCTAACACAGTCTCAAGGGGCTAACACAGTCTCAAGGGGCTAACACAGTCTCATAGGGGGCTAACACAGTCTCATGGGGCTAACACAGTATCATGGGGCTAACACAGTCTCAAGGGGCTAACACAGTCTCATGGGGGGCTAACACAGTCTCAAGGGGGCTAACACAGTCTCAAGGGGGCTAACACAGTCTCAAGGGGCTAACACAGTCTCAAGGGGCTAACACAGTCTCAAGGGGCTAACACAGTCTCAAGGGGCTAACACAGTCTCAGGGGGCTAACACAGTCACATGGGGCTAACACAGTCTCAAGGGGCTAACAGTCTCAAGGGGCTAACACAGTCTCAAGGGGCTAACACAGTGTCATGGGGGGCTAACACAGTCTCATGGGGGGCTAACACAGTCTCAAGAGGGAATAACACTGTCTCATGGGGGGGTTAAGACTGTCTCATGGGGGGGGGGGGGGTTAACACCGTCTCATTGGGCTAACACCGTCTCATTGGGCTAACACAGTCTCAAGGGGCTAACACAGTCTCAAGGGGCTAACACAGTCTCAAGGGGCTAACACAGTCTCAAGGGGCTAACACAGTCTCAGGGGGCTAACACAGTCTCATGGGGCTAACACAGTCTCAAGGGGCTAACAGTCTCAAGGGGCTAACACAGTCTCAAGGGGCTAACACAGTGTCATGGGGGGCTAACACAGTCTCATGGAGGGCTAACACAGTCTCATGGGGGGCTAACATAGTCTCAAGGGGCTAACACAGTCTCAAGGGGCTAACACAGTCTCATGGGGCTAACACAGTCTCAAGGGGCTAACACAGTCTCAAGGGGCTAACAGTCTCAAGGGGGAATAACACTGTCTCATGGGGGGGGGTTAACACTGTCTCATGGGGGGATAACACTGTCTCATGGGGGGATAACACTGTCTCATGGGGGGCTGACACAGTCTCATGGGGGGCTGACACAGTCTCATGGGGGGCTAACACAGTCTCATGGGGGACTAACACTGTCTCATGGGGGCTAACACAGTCTCATGGGGGGCTAACACAGTCTCATGGGGGGCTAACACTGTCTCATTGGGGGCTAACACTGTCTCATTGGGGGCTGACACAGTCTCATGGGGCTAACACAGCTAACACAGTCTCATGGGGCTAACACAGTCTCATGGGGCTAACACAGTCTCATGGGGCTAACACAGTCTCATGGGGCTAACACAGTCTCATGGGGCTTAAACAGTCTCAAGGGGCTAACACAGTCTCATGGGGGGCTAACACAGTCTCATGGGGGGCTAACACAGTCTCATGGGGGACTAACACAGTCTCATGGGGGACTAACACAGTCTAATGGGGGAATAACACTGTCTCATGGGGGGATAACACTGTCTCATGTGGCTAACACAGTCTCTTGGGGCTAACACAGTCTCATGGGGGGCTAACACAGTCTCATGGGGGGCTAACACAGTCTCATGGGGGGCTAACACATTCTCATGGGAGCTAACACAGTCGCATGGGGGCTAACACAGTCTCATGGGGGACTAACACAGTCACAAGGGGGGTTAACACAGTCACAAGGGGGGCTAACACAGTCTCATGGGGGGCTAACACAGTCTCATGGGGGGCTAAAACAGTCTCAAGGGGGGCTAATACAGTCTCATAGGGGGCTAACACAGTCTCATCGGGGTTAACACTGTCTCATGGGGGGCTGACACAGTCTCTTGGGGGGCTAACACAGTCTCTTGGGGGGCTAACACAGTCTCATGGGGGGCTAACACAGTCTCAAGGGGGGCTAACACAGTCTCATGGGGGGCTAACACAGTCTTATGGGGGACTAACACTGTCTCATTGGGGGCTAACAAGGTCTCATGGGGGGTTAACACAGTCTCATGGGGGGCTAACACAGTCTCATGGAGGGCTAACACAGTCTCATGGGGGGCTAACACAGTCTCATGGGGGGCTAACACAGTCTCATGGGGGACTAACACAGTCTCATTGGGGGCTAACACAGTCTCATGGGGGGCTAACACTGTCTCATGGGGAGACCTAAGTTCAAACATCAGTCTGTCACATTGGCCATTTTGATTCTTTAACCTCACCCACCAGTACCTAAGTATAATATGATGTGTGTATGACTGACTAAGTATATAAAATGATCATTAATGTGAAGTATCCCTTCCTTCCTTCTCTAGAGAACTACTACGGCACCCCCAAGCCCCCGTGCGAGCCCAGCCCTCTGCTGCTAAATGTAACAGATCAGCTCCTGCCGGGCGCCCGACCCAGCTCCAAGGGGAAGAGGAAACGGAACAAGTCGGTCAGCAACATGGAGAAGGCCGGCATCGAGCCACCCGAGGATGAGGAGGAGGAGAGGCCCGTTGTCAATGGCAACGGCAATGGCATCACCCCAGGTTAGGTTCCAACGCAGACATAGTGTTGATGTGCAACAATAGATCCTCGTCATGACAACAAGTTCACCGCCGAAATGAGATAGCACCGACCCCTGGGATCTGATCAGACAACATAGCAACAGTCTATCGTCTAGGTTACATCATAGCAACCGGCTCTCAGTCAGGCCCATACAATAACATAATAAAGGATGGATACAAGTCCCTACTGCCTACAGGGAGCTCTTCCCAGGGAGCTCAGATCATCATCATCATAGATAGTCTAAATGAAAAACTGTGGAGTTCTAGTGCCTGTAAATAGCATGAGTACATCCCTCCAGCATACCATGTAGCAGAACTGATAGTGTTCAGAGACAACAGCCTTACACTGTATCCCATCTCATCCCATCTCCCAGTCATTAGATCAGATCACAGTACATTTAGTCTACGTCACGTAGCCAGAGGCTAGATTCAACCCCCCGCACCGACACAGAGAAACATCGCCTGGAGGCTGTGATCAAATCAAGCGTGGGGTTCCACGAAGCAGATTTACTGGATCAATGCAAGCCACATCACAGTCATTACTCTCAACTAGGAGCAAAGATGCTGGCTGTCTAACTTAATATAAGAACGGAGAAACCCTATGTTAGCCATGAAACAAAATAGTATAATTAATTTTGACTTGACATTTGTTAATGTAAAAATAAATGACACTGTTACGGTAGTTGTTTAGTAAAACCTTTTGAGACCTTTCGAAAATGGCTTTACATTATATATGCAATCCATTATTATTGATCAACCTATTCATTATAATGTATGTTCTGGTCAGGTAACCCATATACAGTGGCTTGCCAAAGTATTCAACCCCTTTGGCTTTTTTCCTATTTTGTTGCCTTACAACCTGGAATTAAAATAGATTTTTGGGGGGTTTGTATCATTTGATTTAGACAACATGCCTACCACTTTGAAGATGCAAAATATGTTTTATTGTGAAACAAACAAGTAATAAGACAAAAAAACAGAACCTGAGCATGCATACCTATTCACCCTGCAAAGTCAATACTTTGTAGAGCCACCTTTTGCAGCAATTACAGCTGCAAGTCTTTTGGTGTATGTCTCTATAAGTTTGGCACATCTAGCCACTGGGATTTTTGCTCATTCTTCAAGGCAAAACTGCTCCAGCAGTGGGGATGGGTTCTGCTGGTGTACAGCAATCTTTAAGTCATACCACAGATTTTCAACTGGATTGAGGTCTGGGCTTTGACTAGGCCATTCCAGGACATGTTTTCCCTTAAACCACTTGAGTGTTGATTTAGCAGTATGCTTAGGGTCATTGTCCTGCTGGAAGGTGAACCTCTGTCCCAGTCTCAAATCTCTGGAAGACTGAAACAGGTTTCCCTCAAGAATTTCCCTGTATTTAGCGCCATCCATCATTCCTTCAATTCTGACCAGTTTCCCAGTCCCTGCTGATGAAAAACATCCCCACAGCATGATGCTGCCACCACCATGCTTCACTGTGGGGATGGTGTTCTCGCGGTGATGAGAGGTGTTGGGTTTGCGCCAGACATAGCGTTTTCCTTGATGGCCAAAAAGCTACATTTTAGTCTCATCTGACCAGAGTACCTTCTTCCGTATGTTTGGGGAGTCTCCCACATGCCTTTTGGCGAACACCAAACGTGCTTGCTTGTTTTTTTCTTTAAGCAATGGCTTTTTTCTGGCCACTCTTCCGTAAAGCCCAGCTCTCTGAAGTGTACGGCTTAAAGTGGTCCTATGGACAGATACTTTGCAGCTCCTCCAGGGTTATCTTTGGCCTCGTTGTTGCCTCTCTGATTAATGCCCTCCTTGCCTGGTCCATAAGTTTTGGTGGGCGGCCCTCTCTTGGCAGGTTTGTTGTGGTGCCATATTTTTCCATTTTTTAATAAAGGATTTAATGGTGCTTTGTGGGATGTTCAACGTTTCTGATATTTTTTTATAGCCCAACCCTGATCTGTACTTCTCCACAACTTTGTCCCTGACCTGTTTGGAGAGCTCCTTGGTCTTCATGGTGCCGCTTGCTTGGTGGTGCTCCCAGACTCTGGGGCCTTTCAGAATAGGTGTATATATACTGAGATCATATAACAGATCATGTGACACTTAGAATGCACACAGGTGAACTTTATTTAACTAATTATGTGACTTCTGAAGTTAATTGGTTGAACTAGATCTTAATTAGGAACTTTTCTGTTTTCTGTTTTTTTTAAACAAGTTAATTTCACTTTACCAATTTGGACTATTTTGTGTATGTCCATTACATGAAATCCAAATAAAAATCCATTTAAATTACAGGTTGTATGCACCAAAATACGAAAAACGGCAATACTTTTGCAAGGAACTGTAAATGCCGTTGACCTATAGGATTGGAGTAATCTAATGTTCTGGTCAGGTAACCCATATAAATGCACTTGAGCTATAGGACTGGAGTAGTTTCATGTTATTGTACTTTCTCACAGTAGCTCTGCTATTCATTGGGCTATGTGAACAAAGCTGAGAAAGATTCGATGTCGAGTATTCAGCCTAGAGCTGCACTGTAGTTTTCTGTTACTGAGTGTATGGCAGTGCATATACAGGTTGGGGGAAAGGGAGAGAGTGAAAGAGAGAGAGAGAGATCGATAGAGCAGGCAGTGTGATGTGAGCAGATAGCTCCATAGATGAGCTCTCCCTCCCTACCTCTGCCTGCTGCTGTGGCTGTCCTCTGGGACGGCCCAACCAAGCGCCACAACTCAAACTAGGACATATCATCAGCTCCACTCTCTCTCAATCCCCTCCGCCTGCCACCTCTCTCACTCTGCTCTCTCTGTCTATTTCCCTCTCTCTTTCAATCACTCTCCATCTCTCTCTGCTCGGTATCCTTACTCTCTCTTGCTCGCTCTCTTTATCTGTCTGTCTATCTCTCTATTTCTGTCCCTGTGTAATTGCCACCCTCTCCCTATTTGAAATCCTCTCTATCTTTCTTTTTATCTCGTTCCATCTCTTTTTCCTTGGCACTCAATCACGCTGCCCCCTCTCCCCGCTTCCTCTCTCCCTTCTACCTTTCCCTTCCCTCCTCATATGTCCCCTCTACCCCTCCTTCCTCCTCTCTCCCCTCTACCTTCCCTCCTCCCCTCTCCCCTCCCCTTCCCTCCTTCCCTTCTCTCCTCATCTCTCCATTCTACCTTTCCCTCCTCCTCTCTTCTCTCCTCCCCTCTCCCTCTCCCCTTCCCCTCCCTCCCCCGCTTTATCTCTCCCCTCCCCTCTACCCTTCCCTCCTCCCCTCTCCCCTTCCCTCCTCCTCTCGCCGCTCTCACCTTCTCTCCTCCTCTCTCCCCTCTCCTCTTCCCTCCACCCCTCTCCCTCTACCCTTCCCTCCTCCTCTCTCATCTCTACCTTTCCCTTCTCCCCTCTCAACTCTCCCCTTCCCTCCTCCTCTCTCCCCTCTCACCTTCCCTCCTCTCTCCCCTCTCCCCTCTCCCCTCTTCCCTCTTCCCTCTTACCCTCTTCCCTCCTCCCCTCTCACCTTCCCTCCTCCTCTCTTCCCTCCCCTGTTCCTCCAGTAGTAATGTCAGCTCTGACTCCCCTGTCATTCTCTTCTCCTCAGAGTCCAGCGAACATGAAGACAAGAGTACAGATGTCTCCTCGGGGGATGTCCTCCCTCAGACCTGTCCCCCCACCGAGACCCCCACCTTCTCCTCTACCACCCCAAACAACGAGGTCCCCCAGGAGGAGGGGGGCGAGCTAGCCAAGTCGCCCCCTAAGCCAGATGAGAGTGAGAGTGAGCTTGGCCCCCTGCCAGAGAACTGGGAGATGGCCTACACAGAGAAGGGAGAGGTGTACTTTATCGAGTAAGTGTCTGCGCTGAAGAGAACGTCATCAAATTATCCCAATGCACACCCACACACGCAAGCACACACACAAACAGACAGCCAACAGCAGCCAAATAGTTGACTGTTGTTGTCATGAGATTTAGAGGTTCTTGTCCATGCAATGTTTCGCCAGGGAGAATAGAAGGTAAAAGTTGCCCAAGCATTTTAAGCAGCTTTCACATGCACACACACACACACACACAATAACACTCACTCCCACTGTAATGAATTCTATTGTTCCGTGTGGCCAGCTGTATTGGAGCTATTTTACAACAGGTCTGTTAGATTTTTACTGCTACAATATAATTGTAGAGGTGAGTTGTCTTTCTCTTACATTTGAATAATATTTAAACGTCTTCTGACTGTGTGAGTGTGTCTGTGCCTGTTTGTGTATGTACATCAGTCAATAGGCAGGTTATTACCGAATCCTTTAGGAAATTAACAATCGTTCGAATTTATGTGACAGAAACATCATCCGATTCCCAAAGGACTGCCTTTCATTGTGTCGTATAATAGAGTAGCAGAGAAAACATCCAGCAGGGTTAGTTTTAATGTAGTTGTCTGCCAGCCAGTCAGCCGGTCAGCCAGCAAGTTAGCCAGTCAGTCAGCCAGTCAGCCAGTCACATACTTATTGTGTATCCTCTCCTCCACAGAGGCTAGACTTGGTCTCCATATGTCTCGTCCACCCAGGCCCTCTGTGTTCCTACATCTAGATGAATCAATCTGGAACGTTGTGCATTTAGCCGCCGAATTTGTAGCTGTACGTTTTGGGAAAAGTAAATGATGCGGTGCCAAGGCGGTACCAGATGCCAACGGGGTGGCTCCCTTTGATTTGTCTCCAGATTCGATCAATTTGTTTATCCAGAATCCTCAGAGAGAGAGAGATACAGGGGAAGACAGGGAGAGATAGATAGATAGAAAGAGAGGGAGAAGGAGGAAGGGAAAGAGAGAGGGGTGGGAAGAGATTGAAAGGCAGAATCAAGAGAGAGAGAGAGAGGCCTCCCGGGTGGGGCAGTGGTCTAGGGCACTGCATCGCAGTGCTAACTGCGCCACCAGAGTCTCTGGGTTCGCGCCCAGGCTCTGTCGCAGCCGGCCGCGACCGGGAGGTCCGTGGGGCGACGCACAATTGGCATGGCGTCGTCCGGGGTGGGGAGGGTTTGGCCGGTAGGGATATCCTTGTCTCATCGCGCTCCAGCGACTCCTGTGGCGGGCCGGGCGCAGTGCGCGCCAGCCAAGGGGGCCAGGTACACGGTGTTTCCTCCGACACATTGGTGCGGCTGGCTTCCGGGTTGGAGGCGCGCTGTGTTAAGAAGCAGTACGGCTGGTTGGGTTGTGCTTCGGAGGACGCATGGCTTTCGACCTTCGTCTCTCCCGAGCCCGTACGGGAGTTGTAGCGATGAGACAAGGTAGTAATTACTGGCGATTGGATGCCACGAAAATTGGGGAGAAAATGGGATAAAAAAAAAAAAAGAGAGAGAGAGAGAGAGGGAGGATTTTCAAGTAGTGCTCACAGTGTCCCCTCCTCCCAAGGATGGATTCGGGGATCATTTTTTTGGCAGCTCGTCCTGCTTTCCCGTAGCCGCGTTTCCCTCACTCCCTTCCCCCACTTGTCCTGCCATCGTCTTCAAGGGAGGGCATTATGTCCTCAGATGCGATAAAGAGATCCATTGAAGTTTCCTTGGCACCGCCTCTCATCTGATCACAGTCCAGTTTTACAGCCCGCAGTGTTGATCCTGCCAAGCCCACAGCTGTTCAGCTCTATCACTCACACCTCTCCCCTTCACCCGCCATCCCTCCATTCTTCCCTGCACTAATGAGAAACAGTGTGCAAATTAAAAGTATCGATTGCCATTTTGTTAACCTAAAGGGTTTTTTCTTCTCGCCAGCTAGTTTGGAGGGTAGGCACACAGGGGAACGTCTCTTTTTCTCTGAAATGATGCTGAATTGAGAATCTCCTCCCTCACTGTCTCTCTCTCTCTCTTTCTGTCCCTGTCTCTCCTCTTCTCTCTCGTCAAGCCACAACACCAAGACGACGTCGTGGCTGGACCCGCGGCTGG
Source organism: Salvelinus fontinalis (assembly GCF_029448725.1). Taxonomy (NCBI): domain Eukaryota; kingdom Metazoa; phylum Chordata; class Actinopteri; order Salmoniformes; family Salmonidae; genus Salvelinus; species Salvelinus fontinalis. The sequence goes on along the minus strand of NC_074675.1, from coordinate 13,146,062 downwards.
CGAAGAAGGCGAAGCCACCAGAAGAATGCAAAGAGGACGGTAAGTGTCTCTCTTCTCTCGCTCTCTCTCCCCTTTTCAAAGTCACTCAACTCTCTCTCCCGTAAAACCTTTGAGTTCCTTTTTGGGTCCAAATCATTAGCATCTATTCATCGTCTGATGGCGGTTTGCAATATCTGCAGTGTTTTGATCCGAGAGCTGAAAGGATGGATGTTAACGTATACCATTATATATGAATAGTCATCCGTCACTGAGGACAGTGGTTTATTTGGGGTCCTTGTCTGACACTTGTAGATGTGTACAGTGTCTTTATAACCGTGTTGTGTTACCTGACCTGTGTGGAGATAGTGCTAGTTTTAGCCCCTGTAGAGGGACTGGGGAAGTGGGTAGGGTGGTTAACAGAGACTTCTTTATCCCCGCCGGGAGTAGGGAGCTATGCACCACCACAGAATGGACACTACACACACAGACACAAACACACACATACACACACAGACGCACAAACAGTCGGCAGAGGGGAAGGAGAGAGAGTGTCATTCAGATGGTTTGACTAAGAGAGGAAGAGTAAGGAGACGGATGGGGAAAGAAGACGCTATGCCGTGATATAGTATTGCAGAAGAGATACAGCCTATGACCATGAGGTGAGGAATAGGATGTTTTTGCATCCTTCTGGATGAAAAATCTCTCTCATTTTTCTCCATTCGGCAATGTGCTTTTGAGTGATCTCCGGCATTGATAGAGGATTCTGCTTCAGACTCCCGCGCTGTCTCTCCAACCCTGAAGCCCCTCTCACACACTATATCTCTCTCGTCTCTCTCTCTCTCTCTATCGTGCCTCCTCTCTCTCTCTCTCTCATGCCTCCCCCCCCCCCCCTCTCTCTCTCTCTCTCTCTCTCTCTCTCTCTCTCTCTCTCTCTCTCTCTCTCTGTCTCTCTCTCTCTCGTGCCTCCCTCTCCCTCTCTCTCTCGCTCGTCTGTCTCCCTCTCTCCCTTTCACTTTGATTGAGCTTATTCACTGGCTCTCCCTTTATGTCCCCACTCTGTCTTCCCTCTCTCACTCTCTCCCTTTATGTCCCCACTCTGTCTTCCCTCTCTCACTCTCTCCCTTTATGTCCCCACTCTGTCTTCCCTCTCTCTCTCTCTCCCTTTATGTCCCCACTCTGTCTTCCCTCTCTCTCTCTCTCCCTTTATGTCCCCACTCTGTCTTCCCTCTCTCACTCTCTCCCTTTATGTCCCCACTCTGTCTTCCCTCTCTCTCTCTCTCTCTCCCTTTATGTCCCCACTCTGTCTGCCCTCTCTCTCTCTCTCTCTCTCTCTCTCTCCCTTTATGTCCCCACTCTGTCTTCCCTCTCTCTCTCTCTCTCTCCCTTTATGTCCCCACTCTGTCTTCCCTCTCTCTCTCTCTCTCTCTCTCCCTTTATGTCCCCACTCTGTCTTCCCTCTCACTCTCTCCCTTTATGTCCACACTCTGTCTTCCCTCTCTCTCTCTCTCTCTCTCTCCCTTTATGTCCCCACTCTGTCTTCCCTCTCACTCTCTCCCTTTATGTCCCCACTCTGTCTTCCCTCTCACTCTCTCCCTTTATGTCCCCACTCTGTCTTCCCTCTCTCTCTCTCTCTCTCCCTTTATGTCCCCACTCTGTCTTCCCTCTCACTCTCTCCCTTTATGTCCACACTCTGTCTTCCCTCTCACTCTCTCCCTTTATGTCCCCACTCTGTCTTCCCTCTCACTCTCTCCCTTTATGTCCCCACTCTGTCTTCCCTCTCACTCTCTCCCTTTATGTCCCCACTCTGTCTTCCCTCTCACTCTCTCCCTTTATGTCCCCACTCTGTCTTCCCTCTCTCTCTCTCTCCCTTTATGTCCCCACTCTGTCTTCCCTCTCTCTCGCTCTCCCTTTATGTCCCCACTCTGTCTTCCCTCTCTCTCTCTCTCTCTCCCTTTATGTCCCCACTCTGTCTTCCCTCTCACTCTCTCCCTTTATGTCCCCACTCTGTCTTCCCTCTCTCACTCTCTCCCTTTATGTCCCCACTCTGTCTTCCCTCTCTCTCTCTCTCCCTTTATGTCCCCACTCTGTCTTCCCTCTCTCTCGCTCTCCCTTTATGTCCCCACTCTGTCTTCCCTCTCTCTCTCTCTCTCTCCCTTTATGTCCCCACTCTGTCTTCCCTCTCACTCTCTCCCTTTATGTCCCCACTCTGTCTTCCCTCTCACTCTCTCCCTTTATGTCCCCACTCTGTCTTCCCTCTCTCACTCTCTCCCTTTATGTCCCCACTCTGTCTTCCCTCTCTCTCTCTCTCCCTTTATGTCCCCACTCTGTCTTCCCTCTCTCTCGCTCTCCCTTTATGTCCCCACTCTGTCTTCCCTCTCTCTCTCTCTCTCTCCCTTTATGTCCCCACTCTGTCTTCCCTCTCACTCTCTCCCTTTATGTCCCCACTCTGTCTTCCCTCTCTCACTCTCTCCCTTTATGTCCCCACTCTGTCTTCCCTCTCTCTCTCTCTCCCTTTATGTCCCCACTCTGTCTTCCCTCTCTCTCGCTCTCCCTTTATGTCCCCACTCTGTCTTCCCTCTCTCTCTCTCTCTCTCCCTTTATGTCCCCACTCTGTCTTCCCTCTCACTCTCTCCCTTTATGTCCCCACTCTGTCTTCCCTCTCTCACTCTCTCCCTTTATGTCCCCACTCTGTCTTCCCTCTCTCTCTCTCTCCCTTTATGTCCCCACTCTGTCTTCTCTCTCTCTCTCTCTCTCTCCCTTTATGTCCCCACTCTGTCTTCCCTCTCACTCTCTCCCTTTATGTCCCCACTCTGTCTTCCCTCTCACTCTCTCCCTTTATGTCCCCACTCTGTCTTCCCTCTCACTCTCTCCCTTTATGTCCCCACTCTGTCTTCCCTCTCTCTCTCTCTCCCTTTATGTCCCCACTCTGTCTTCCCTCTCTCTCGCTCTCCCTTTATGTCCCCACTCTGTCTTCCCTTCCTCTCTCACTCTCTCCCTTTATGTCCCCACTCTGTCTTCCCTCTCTCTCTCTCTCCCTTTATGTCCCCACTCTGTCTTCCCTCTCACTCTCTCCCTTTATGTCCCCACTCTGTCTTCCCTCTCTCTCTCTCTCTCTCCCTTTATGTCCCCACTCTGTCTTCCCTCTCACTCTCTCCCTTTATGTCCCCACTCTGTCTTCCCTCTCACTCTCTCCCTTTATGTCCCCACTCTGTCTTCCCTCTCACTCTCTCCCTTTATGTCCCCACTCTGTCTTCCCTCTCACTCTCTCCCTTTATGTCCCCACTCTGTCTTCCCTCTCACTCTCTCCATTTATGTCCCCACTCTGTCTTCCCTCTCTCTCTCTCTCCCTTTATGTCCCCACTCTGTCTTCCCTCTCTCTCGCTCTCTCTCCCTTTATGTCCCCACTCTGTCTTCCCTCTCACTCTCTCCCTTTATGTCCCCACTCTGTCTTCCCTCTCTCACTCTCTCCCTTTATGTCCCCACTCTGTCTTCCCTCTCTCTCTCTCTCCCTTTATGTCCCCACTCTGTCTTCCCCCTCTCTCTCTCTCCCTTTATGTCCCCACTCTGTCTTCCCTCTCTCTCTCTCTCTCTCCCTTTATGTCCCCACTCTGTCTTCCCTCTCACTCTCTCCCTTTATGTCCCCACTCTGTCTTCCCTCTCTCACTCTCTCCCTTTATGTCCCCACTCTGTCTTCCCTCTCACTCTCTCCCTTTATGTCCACACTCTGTCTTCCCTCTCACTCTCTCCCTTTATGTCCCCACTCTGTCTTCCCTCTCACTCTCTCCCTTTATGTCCCCACTCTGTCTTCCCTCTCTCACTCTCTCCCTTTATGTCCCCACTCTGTCTTCCCTCTCTCTCTCTCTCCCTTTATGTCCCCACTCTGTCTTCCCTCTCTCTCTCTCTCCCTTTATGTCCCCACTCTGTCTTCCCTCTCTCTCTCTCTCTCTCCCTTTATGTCCCCACTCTGTCTTCCCTCTCACTCTCTCCCTTTATGTCCCCACTCTGTCTTCCCTCTCTCACTCTCTCCCTTTATGTCCCCACTCTGTCTTCCCTCTCTCTCTCTCTCCCTTTATGTCCCCACTCTGTCTTCTCTCTCTCTCTCTCTCTCTCTCTCCCTTTATGTCCCCACTCTGTCTTCCCTCTCACTCTCTCCCTTTATGTCCCCACTCTGTCTTCCCTCTCACTCTCTCCCTTTATGTCCCCACTCTGTCTTCCCTCTCACTCTCTCCCTTTATGTCCCCACTCTGTCTTCCCTCTCTCTCTCTCTCCCTTTATGTCCCCACTCTGTCTTCCCTCTCTCTCTCTCTCCCTTTATGTCCCCACTCTGTCTTCCCTCTCTCTCTCTCTCTCTCCCTTTATGTCCCCACTCTGTCTTCCCTCTCACTCTCTCCCTTTATGTCCCCACTCTGTCTTCCCTCTCTCACTCTCTCCCTTTATGTCCCCACTCTGTCTTCCCTCTCTCTCTCTCTCCCTTTATGTCCCCACTCTGTCTTCCCTTCTCTCTCGCTCTCCCTTTATGTCCCCACTCTGTCTTCCCTCTCTCTCTCTCTCTCTCCCTTTATGTCCCCACTCTGTCTTCCCTCTCACTCTCTCCCTTTATGTCCCCACTCTGTCTTCCCTCTCTCACTCTCTCCCTTTATGTCCCCACTCTGTCTTCCCTCTCACTCTCTCCCTTTATGTCCACACTCTGTCTTCCCTCTCACTCTCTCCCTTTATGTCCCCACTCTGTCTTCCCTCTCACTCTCTCCCTTTATGTCCCCACTCTGTCTTCCCTCTCTCACTCTCTCCCTTTATGTCCCCACTCTGTCTTCCCTCTCTCTCTCTCTCCCTTTATGTCCCCACTCTGTCTTCCCTCTCTCTCTCTCTCTCTCTCTCCCTTTATGTCCCCACTCTGTCTTCCCTCTCTCTCTCTCTCTCTCCCTTTATGTCCCCACTCTGTCTTCCCTCTCACTCTCTCCCTTTATGTCCCCACTCTGTCTTCCCTCTCTCACTCTCTCCCTTTATGTCCCCACTCTGTCTTCCCTCTCTCTCTCTCTCCCTTTATGTCCCCACTCTGTCTTCTCTCTCTCTCTCTCTCTCTCCCTTTATGTCCCCACTCTGTCTTCCCTCTCTCTCTCTCTCCCTTTATGTCCCCACTCTGTCTTCCCTCTCACTCTCTCCCTTTATGTCCCCACTCTGTCTTCCCTCTCACTCTCTCCCTTTATGTCCCCACTCTGTCTTCCCTCTCTCTCTCTCTCCCTTTATGTCCCCACTCTGTCTTCCCTCTCACTCTCTCCCTTTATGTCCCCACTCTGTCTTCCCTCTCTCTCTCTCTCCCTTTATGTCCCCACTCTGTCTTCCCTCTCTCTCTCTCCCTTTATGTCCCCACTCTGTCTTCCCTCTCTCACTCTCTCCCTTTATGTCCCCACTCTGTCTTCCCTCTCTCTCTCTCTCCCTTTATGTCCCCACTCTGTCTTCTCTCTCTCTCTCTCTCCCTTTATGTCCCCACTCTGTCTTCCCTCTCTCTCTCTCCCTTTATGTCCCCACTCTGTCTTCCCTCTCACTCTCTCCCTTTATGTCCCCACTCTGTCTTCCCTCTCACTCTCTCCCTTTATGTCCCCACTCTGTCTTCCCTCTCTCTCTCTCTCCCTTTATGTCCCCACTCTGTCTTCCCTCTCACTCTCTCCCTTTATGTCCCCACTCTGTCTTCCCTCTCTCTCTCTCTCCCTTTATGTCCCCACTCTGTCTTCCCTCTCTCTCTCTCCCTTTATGTCCCCACTCTGTCTTCCCTCTCTCACTCTCTCCCTTTATGTCCCCACTCTGTCTTCCCTCTCTCTCTCTCTCTCCCTTTATGTCCCCACTCTGTCTTCTCTCTCTCTCTCTCTCTCTCCCTTTATGTCCCCACTCTGTCTTCCCTCTCTCTCTCTCCCTTTATGTCCCCACTCTGTCTTCCCTCTCACTCTCTCCCTTTATGTCCCCACTCTGTCTTCCCTCTCACTCTCTCCCTTTATGTCCCCACTCTGTCTTCCCTCTCTCTCTCTCTCCCTTTATGTCCCCACTCTGTCTTCCCTCTCACTCTCTCCCTTTATGTCCCCACTCTGTCTTCCCTCTCTCTCTCTCTCCCTTTATGTCCCCACTCTGTCTTCCCTCTCTCTCTCTCCCTTTATGTCCCCACTCTGTCTTCCCTCTCTCTCTCTCTCCCTTTATGTCCCCACTCTGTCTTCCCTCTCACTCTCTCCCTTTATGTCCCCACTCTGTCTTCCCTCTCTCACTCTCTCCCTTTATGTCCCCACTCTGTCTTCCCTCTCTCTCTCTCTCCCTTTATGTCCCCACTCTGTCTTCCCTCTCACTCTCTCCCTTTATGTCCCCACTCTGTCTTCCCTCTCTCACTCTCTCCCTTTATGTCCCCACTCTGTCTTCCCTCTCTCTCTCTCTCCCTTTATGTCCCCACTCTGTCTTCTCTCTCTCTCTCTCTCTCTCCCTTTATGTCCCCACTCTGTCTTCCCTCTCACTCTCTCCCTTTATGTCCCCACTCTGTCTTCCCTCTCACTCTCTCCCTTTATGTCCCCACTCTGTCTTCCCTCTCACTCTCTCCCTTTATGTCCCCACTCTGTCTTCCCTCTCTCTCTCTCTCCCTTTATGTCCCCACTCTGTCTTCCCTCTCACTCTCTCCCTTTATGTCCCCACTCTGTCTTCCCTCTCTCTCTCTCTCCCTTTATGTCCCCACTCTGTCTTCTCTCTCTCTCTCTCTCTCCCTTTATGTCCCCACTCTGTCTTCCCTCTCTCTCTCTCTCTCTCTCTCCCTTTATGTCCCCACTCTGTCTTCCCTCTCACTCTCTCCCTTTATGTCCCCACTCTGTCTTCCCTCTCTCTCTCTCTCCCTTTATGTCCCCACTCTGTCTTCCCTCTCTCACTCTCTCCCTTTATGTCCCCACTCTGTCTTCCCTCTCTCTCTCTCTCCCTTTATGTCCCCACTCTGTCTTCCCTCTCTCTCTCTCTCTCCCTTTATGTCCCCACTCTGTCTTCCCTCTCTCTCTCTCTCTCTCCCTTTATGTCCCCACTCTGTCTTCCCTCTCTCTCTCTCTCTCTCCCTTTATGTCCCCACTCTGTCTTCCCTCTCTCTCTCTCTCTCTCCCTTTATGTCCCCACTCTGTCTTCCCTCTCTCTCTCTCTCTCTCCCTTTATGTCCCCACTCTGTCTTCCCTCTCTCTCGCTCTCTCTCCCTTTATGTCCACACTCTGTCTTCCCTCTCTCTCGCTCTCCCTTTATGTCCCCACTCTGTCTTCCCTCTCTCTCTCTCTCCCTTTATGTCCCCACTCTTTCTTCCCTCTCACTCTCTCCCTTTATGTCCCCACTCTGTCTTCCCTCTCTCTCGCTCTCCCTTTATGTCCCCACTCTGTCTTCCCTCTCTCTCTCTCTCTCTCTCCCTTTATGTCCCCACTCTGTCTTCCCTCTCACTCTCTCCCTTTATGTCCCCACTCTGTCTTCCCTCTCTCTCTCTCTCTCCCTTTATGTCCCCACTCTGTCTTCCCTCTCTCTCTCTCTCTCTCCCTTTATGTCCCCACTCTGTCTTCCCTCTCACTCTCTCCCTTTATGTCCCCACTCTGTCTTCCCTCTCTCTCTCTCTCTCTCCCTTTATGTCCCCACTCTGTCTTCCCTCTCTCTCTCTCTCTCTCCCTTTATGTCCCCACTCTGTCTTCCCTCTCTCTCTCTCCCTTTATGTCCCCACTCTGTCTTCCCTCTCACTCTCTCCCTTTATGTCCCCACTCTGTCTTCCCTCTCACTCTCTCCCTTTATGTCCCCACTCTGTCTTCCCTCTCACTCTCTCCCTTTATGTCCCCACTCTGTCTTCCCTCTCACTCTCTCCCTTTATGTCCCCACTCTGTCTTCCCTCTCACTCTCTCCCTTTATGTCCCCACTCTGTCTTCCCTCTCTCTCTCTCTCCCTTTATGTCCCCACTCTGTCTTCCCTCTCTCTCGCTCTCCCTTTATGTCCCCACTCTGTCTTCCCTCTCTCTCTCTCTCTCTCCCTTTATGTCCCCACTCTGTCTTCCCTCTCTCTCTCTCTCTCTCCCTTTATGTCCCCACTCTGTCTTCCCTCTCACTCTCTCCCTTTATGTCCCCACTCTGTCTTCCCTCTCTCACTCTCTCCCTTTATGTCCCCACTCTGTCTTCCCTCTCTCTCTCTCCCTTTATGTCCCCACTCTGTCTTCTCTCTCTCTCTCTCTCTCTCCCTTTATGTCCCCACTCTGTCTTCCCTCTCTCTCTCTCTCTCTCCCTTTATGTCCCCACTCTGTCTTCTCTCTCTCTCTCTCCCTTTATGTCCCCACTCTGTCTTCCCTCTCTCTCTCTCTCTCTCCCTTTATGTCCCCACTCTGTCTTCCCTCTCACTCTCTCCCTTTATGTCCCCACTCTGTCTTCCCTCTCTCTCTCTCTCCCTTTATGTCCCCACTCTGTCTTCCCTCTCTCACTCTCTCCCTTTATGTCCCCACTCTGTCTTCCCTCTCTCACTCTCTCCCTTTATGTCCCCACTCTGTCTTCCCTCTCTCTCTCTCTCCCTTTATGTCCCCACTCTGTCTTCCCTCTCTCTCTCTCTCTCTCCCTTTATGTCCCCACTCTGTCTTCCTCTCTCTCTCTCTCTCTCTCCCTTTATGTCCCCACTCTGTCTTCCCTCTCTCACTCTCTCCCTTTATGTCCCCACTCTGTCTTCCCTCTCTCTCTCTCTCTCTCTCCCTTTATGTCCCCACTCTGTCTTCCCTCTCTCTCTCTCTCTCTCCCTTTATGTCCCCACTCTGTCTTCCCTCTCTCACTCTCTCCCTTTATGTCCCCACTCTGTCTTCCCTCTCTCTCTCTTCTCCCTTTATGTCCCCACTCTGTCTTCCCTCTCTCTCTCTCTCTCTCCCTTTATGTCCCCACTCTGTCTTCCCTCTCTCTCTCCTCTCTCTCCCTTTATGTCCCCACTCTGTCTTCCCTCTCTCTCTCGCTCTCTCTCCCTTTATGTCCCCACTCTGTCTTCCCTCTCTCTCTCTCTCTCTCTCCCTTTATGTCCCCACTCTGTCTTCCCTCTCTCTCTCTCTCTCTCCCTTTATGTCCCCACTCTGTCTTCCCTCTCTCTCTCTCTCTCCCTTTATGTCCCCACTCTGTCTTCCCTCTCTCTCTCTCTCTCTCCCTTTATGTCCCCACTCTGTCTTCCCTCTCACTCTCTCCCTTTATGTCCCCACTCTGTCTTCCCTCTCTCTCTCTCTCCCTTTATGTCCCCACTCTGTCTTCCCTCTCACTCTCTCCCTTTATGTCCCCACTCTGTCTTCCCTCTCACTCTCTCCCTTTATGTCCCCACTCTGTCTTCCCTCTCACTCTCTCCCTTTATGTCCCCACTCTGTCTTCCCTCTCTCACTCTCTCCCTTTATGTCCCCACTCTGTCTTCCCTCTCTCTCTCTCTCCCTTTATGTCCCCACTCTGTCTTCCCTCTCTCTCTCTCTCTCTCCCTTTATGTCCCCACTCTGTCTTCCCTCTCTCTCTCTCTCTCTCCCTTTATGTCCCCACTCTGTCTTCCCTCTCACTCTCTCCCTTTATGTCCCCACTCTGTCTTCCCTCTCTCACTCTCTCCCTTTATGTCCCCACTCTGTCTTCCCTCTCTCTCTCTCTCCCTTTATGTCCCCACTCTGTCTTCTCTCTCTCTCTCTCTCTCTCCCTTTATGTCCCCACTCTGTCTTCCCTCTCTCTCTCTCCCTTTATGTCCCCACTCTGTCTTCCCTCTCACTCTCTCCCTTTATGTCCCCACTCTGTCTTCCCTCTCACTCTCTCCCTTTATGTCCCCACTCTGTCTTCCCTCTCTCTCTCTCTCCCTTTATGTCCCCACTCTGTCTTCCCTCTCACTCTCTCCCTTTATGTCCCCACTCTGTCTTCCCTCTCTCTCTCTCTCCCTTTATGTCCCCACTCTGTCTTCCCTCTCTCTCTCTCCCTTTATGTCCCCACTCTGTCTTCCCTCTCTCACTCTCTCCCTTTATGTCCCCACTCTGTCTTCCCTCTCTCTCTCTCTCCCTTTATGTCCCCACTCTGTCTTCCCTCTCTCTCTCTCTCCCTTTATGTCCCCACTCTGTCTTCCCTCTCTCTCTCTCTCTCTCCCTTTATGTCCCCACTCTGTCTTCCCTCTCTCTCTCTCTCTCTCCCTTTATGTCCCCACTCTGTCTTCCCTCTCTCTCTCTCTCTCTCCCTTTATGTCCCCACTCTGTCTTCCCTCTCTCTCTCTCTCTCTCCCTTTATGTCCCCACTCTGTCTTCCCTCTCTCTCTCTCTCTCTCCCTTTATGTCCCCACTCTGTCTTCCCTCTCACTCTCTCCCTTTATGTCCCCACTCTGTCTTCCCTCTCTCTCTCTCTCCCTTTATGTCCCCACTCTGTCTTCCCTCTCACTCTCTCCCTTTATGTCCACACTCTGTCTTCCCTCTCACTCTCTCCCTTTATGTCCCCACTCTGTCTTCCCTCTCACTCTCTCCCTTTATGTCCCCACTCTGTCTTCCCTCTCTCACTCTCTCCCTTTATGTCCCCACTCTGTCTTCCCTCTCTCTCTCTCTCCCTTTATGTCCCCACTCTGTCTTCCCTCTCTCTCTCTCTCTCTCCCTTTATGTCCCCACTCTGTCTTCCCTCTCTCTCTCTCTCTCTCCCTTTATGTCCCCACTCTGTCTTCCCTCTCTACTCTCTCCCTTTATGTCCCCACTCTGTCTTCCCTCTCTCACTCTCTCCCTTTATGTCCCCACTCTGTCTTCCCTCTCTCTCTCTCTCCCTTTATGTCCCCACTCTGTCTTCTCTCTCTCTCTCTCTCTCTCCCTTTATGTCCCCACTCTGTCTTCCCTCTCTCTCTCTCCCTTTATGTCCCCACTCTGTCTTCCCTCTCACTCTCTCCCTTTATGTCCCCACTCTGTCTTCCCTCTCACTCTCTCCCTTTATGTCCCCACTCTGTCTTCCCTCTCTCTCTCTCTCCCTTTATGTCCCCACTCTGTCTTCCCTCTCACTCTCTCCCTTTATGTCCCCACTCTGTCTTCCCTCTCTCTCTCTCTCCCTTTATGTCCCCACTCTGTCTTCCCTCTCTCTCTCTCCCTTTATGTCCCCACTCTGTCTTCCCTCTCTCACTCTCTCCCTTTATGTCCCCACTCTGTCTTCCCTCTCTCTCTCTCTCCCTTTATGTCCCCACTCTGTCTTCTCTCTCTCTCTCTCTCTCTCCCTTTATGTCCCCACTCTGTCTTCCCTCTCTCTCTCTCCCTTTATGTCCCCACTCTGTCTTCCCTCTCACTCTCTCCCTTTATGTCCCCACTCTGTCTTCCCTCTCACTCTCTCCCTTTATGTCCCCACTCTGTCTTCCCTCTCTCTCTCTCTCCCTTTATGTCCCCACTCTGTCTTCCCTCTCACTCTCTCCCTTTATGTCCCCACTCTGTCTTCCCTCTCTCTCTCTCTCCCTTTATGTCCCCACTCTGTCTTCTCTCTCTCTCTCTCTCTCTCCCTTTATGTCCCCACTCTGTCTTCCCTCTCTCTCTCTCTCTCTCTCCCTTTATGTCCCCACTCTGTCTTCCCTCTCACTCTCTCCCTTTATGTCCCCACTCTGTCTTCCCTCTCTCTCTCTCTCCCTTTATGTCCCCACTCTGTCTTCCCTCTCTCACTCTCTCCCTTTATGTCCCCACTCTGTCTTCCCTCTCTCTCTCTCTCCCTTTATGTCCCCACTCTGTCTTCCCTCTCTCTCTCTCTCTCCCTTTATGTCCCCACTCTGTCTTCCCTCTCTCTCTCTCTCTCTCCCTTTATGTCCCCACTCTGTCTTCCCTCTCTCTCTCTCTCTCCCTTTATGTCCCCACTCTGTCTTCCCTCTCTCTCTCTCTCTCTCCCTTTATGTCCCCACTCTGTCTTCCCTCTCTCTCTCTCTCTCTCCCTTTATGTCCACACTCTGTCTTCCCTCTCTCTCGCTCTCTCTCCCTTTATGTCCCCACTCTGTCTTCCCTCTCTCTCTCTCTCCCTTTATGTCCCCACTCTGTCTTCCCTCTCTCTCTCTCTCCCTTTATGTCCCCACTCTTTCTTCCCTCTCACTCTCTCCCTTTATGTCCACACTCTGTCTTCCCTCTCTCTCGCTCTCCCTTTATATCCCCACTCTGTCTTCCCTCTCTCTCTCTCTCTCTCTCCCTTTATGTCCCCACTCTGTCTTCCCTCTCACTCTCTCCCTTTATGTCCCCACTCTGTCTTCCCTCTCTCTCTCTCTCTCCCTTTATGTCCCCACTCTGTCTTCCCTCTCTCTCTCTCTCTCTCCCTTTATGTCCCCACTCTGTCTTCCCTCTCACTCTCTCCCTTTATGTCCCCACTCTGTCTTCCCTCTCTCTCTCTCTCTCTCCCTTTATGTCCCCACTCTGTCTTCCCTCTCTCTCTCTCTCTCTCCCTTTATGTCCCCACTCTGTCTTCCCTCTCTCTCTCTCTCCCTTTATGTCCCCACTCTGTCTTCCCTCTCACTCTCTCCCTTTATGTCCCCACTCTGTCTTCCCTCTCACTCTCTCCCTTTATGTCCACACTCTGTCTTCCCTCTCACTCTCTCCCTTTATGTCCCCACTCTGTCTTCCCTCTCACTCTCTCCCTTTATGTCCCCACTCTGTCTTCCCTCTCACTCTCTCCCTTTATGTCCCCACTCTGTCTTCCCTCTCTCTCTCTCTCCCTTTATGTCCCCACTCTGTCTTCCCTCTCTCTCGCTCTCCCTTTATGTCCCCACTCTGTCTTCCCTCTCTCTCTCTCTCTCTCCCTTTATGTCCCCACTCTGTCTTCCCTCTCTCTCTCTCTCTCTCCCTTTATGTCCCCACTCTGTCTTCCCTCTCACTCTCTCCCTTTATGTCCCCACTCTGTCTTCCCTCTCTCACTCTCTCCCTTTATGTCCCCACTCTGTCTTCCCTCTCTCTCTCTCCCTTTATGTCCCCACTCTGTCTTCCTCTCTCTCTCTCTCTCTCCCTTTATGTCCCCACTCTGTCTTCCCTCTCTCTCTCTCTCTCTCCCTTTATGTCCCCACTCTGTCTTCTCTCTCTCTGTCTCTCTCTCCCTTTATGTCCCCACTCTGTCTTCCCTCTCTCTCTCACTCTCTCCCTTTATGTCCCCACTCTGTCTTCCCTCTCACTCTCTCCCTTTATGTCCCCACTCTGTCTTCCCTCTCACTCTCTCCCTTTATGTCCCCACTCTGTCTTCCCTCTCTCTCTCTCTCCCTTTATGTCCCCACTCTGTCTTCCCTCTCACTCTCTCCCTTTATGTCCCCACTCTGTCTTCCCTCTCTCTCTCTCTCCCTTTATGTCCCCACTCTGTCTTCTCTCTCTCTCTCTCTCTCCCTTTATGTCCCCACTCTGTCTTCCCTCTCTCTCTCTCTCTCTCTCCCTTTATGTCCCCACTCTGTCTTCCCTCTCACTCTCTCCCTTTATGTCCCCACTCTGTCTTCCCTCTCTCTCTCTCTCCCTTTATGTCCCCACTCTGTCTTCCCTCTCTCACTCTCTCCCTTTATGTCCCCACTCTGTCTTCCCTCTCTCACTCTCTCCCTTTATGTCCCCACTCTGTCTTCCCTCTCTCTCTCTTCTCCCTTTATGTCCCCACTCTGTCTTCCCTCTCTCTCTCTCTCTCTCCCTTTATGTCCCCACTCTGTCTTCCCTCTCTCTCTCTCTCTCTCTCCCTTTATGTCCCCACTCTGTCTTCCCTCTCTCACTCTCTCCCTTTATGTCCCCACTCTGTCTTCCCTCTCTCTCTCTCTCTCTCTCTCCCTTTATGTCCCCACTCTGTCTTCCCTCTCTCTCTCTCTCTCTCTCCCTTTATGTCCCCACTCTGTCTTCCCTCTCTCACTCTCTCCCTTTATGTCCCCACTCTGTCTTCCCTCTCTCTCTCTTTCTCCCTTTATGTCCCCACTCTGTCTTCCCTCTCTCTCTCTCTCTCTCCCTTTATGTCCCCACTCTGTCTTCCCTCTCTCTCTCGCTCTCTCTCCCTTTATGTCCCCACTCTGTCTTCCCTCTCTCTCTCGCTCTCTCTCCCTTTATGTCCCCACTCTGTCTTCCCTCTCTCTCTCTCTCTCTCCCTTTATGTCCCCACTCTGTCTTCCCTCTCTCTCTCTCTCTCCCTTTATGTCCCCACTCTGTCTTCCCTCTCTCTCTCTCTCTCTCCCTTTATGTCCCCACTCTGTCTTCCCTCTCTCTCTCTCTCTCTCTCCCTTTATGTCCCCACTCTGTCTTCCCTCTCACTCTCTCCCTTTATGTCCACACTCTGTCTTCCCTCTCTCTCGCTCTCCCTTTATGTCCCCACTCTGTCTTCCCTCTCACTCTCTCCCTTTATGTCCACACTCTGTCTTCCCTCTCACTCTCTCCCTTTATGTCCCCACTCTGTCTTCCCTCTCACTCTCTCCCTTTATGTCCCCACTCTGTCTTCCCTCTCTCACTCTCTCCCTTTATGTCCCCACTCTGTCTTCCCTCTCTCTCTCTCTCCCTTTATGTCCCCACTCTGTCTTCCCTCTCTCTCTCTCTCTCTCCCTTTATGTCCCCACTCTGTCTTCCCTCTCTCTCTCTCTCTCTCCCTTTATGTCCCCACTCTGTCTTCCCTCTCACTCTCTCCCTTTATGTCCCCACTCTGTCTTCCCTCTCTCACTCTCTCCCTTTATGTCCCCACTCTGTCTTCCCTCTCTCTCTCTCTCCCTTTATGTCCCCACTCTGTCTTCTCTCTCTCTCTCTCTCTCTCCCTTTATGTCCCCACTCTGTCTTCCCTCTCTCTCTCTCCCTTTATGTCCCCACTCTGTCTTCCCTCTCACTCTCTCCCTTTATGTCCCCACTCTGTCTTCCCTCTCACTCTCTCCCTTTATGTCCCCACTCTGTCTTCCCTCTCTCTCTCTCTCCCTTTATGTCCCCACTCTGTCTTCCCTCTCACTCTCTCCCTTTATGTCCCCACTCTGTCTTCCCTCTCTCTCTCTCTCCCTTTATGTCCCCACTCTGTCTTCCCTCTCTCTCTCTCCCTTTATGTCCCCACTCTGTCTTCCCTCTCTCACTCTCTCCCTTTATGTCCCCACTCTGTCTTCCCTCTCTCTCTCTCTCCCTTTATGTCCCCACTCTGTCTTCCCTCTCTCTCTCTCTCCCTTTATGTCCCCACTCTGTCTTCCCTCTCTCTCTCTCCCTTTATGTCCCCACTCTGTCTTCCCTCTCTCTCTCTCCCTTTATGTCCCCACTCTGTCTTCCCTCTCACTCTCTCCCTTTATGTCCCCACTCTGTCTTCCCTCTCTCTCTCTCTCCCTTTATGTCCCCACTCTGTCTTCCCTCTCTCTCTCTCTCCCTTTATGTCCCCACTCTGTCTTCCCTCTCACTCTCTCCCTTTATGTCCCCACTCTGTCTTCCCTCTCTCTCTCTCTCCCTTTATGTCCCCACTCTGTCTTCCTCTCTCTCTCTCCCTTTATGTCCCCACTCTGTCTTCCCTCTCTCTCTCTCTCCCTTTATGTCCCCACTCTGTCTTCCCTCTCACTCTCTCCCTTTATGTCCCCACTCTGTCTTCCCTCTCTCTCTCTCTCCCTTTATGTCCCCACTCTGTCTTCCCTCTCACTCTCTCCCTTTATGTCCCCACTCTGTCTTCCCTCTCTCACTCTCTCCCTTTATGTCCCCACTCTGTCTTCCCTCTCTCTCTCTCTCCCTTTATGTCCCCACTCTGTCTTCCCTCTCACTCTCTCCCTTTATGTCCCCACTCTGTCTTCCCTCTCACTCTCTCCCTTTATGTCCCCACTCTGTCTTCCCTCTCTCTCTCTCTCCCTTTATGTCCCCACTCTGTCTTCTCTCTCTCTCTCTCTCTCTCCCTTTATGTCCCCACTCTGTCTTCCCTCTCACTCTCTCCCTTTATGTCCCCACTCTGTCTTCCCTCTCACTCTCTCCCTTTATGTCCCCACTCTGTCTTCCCTCTCACTCTCTCCCTTTATGTCCCCACTCTGTCTTCCCTCTCTCTCTCTCTCCCTTTATGTCCCCACTCTGTCTTCTCTCTCTCTCTCTCTCTCTCCCTTTATGTCCCCACTCTGTCTTCCCTCTCTCTCTCTCTCTCTCCCTTTATGTCCCCACTCTGTCTTCCCTCTCACTCTCTCCCTTTATGTCCCCACTCTGTCTTCCCTCTCTCTCTCTCTCCCTTTATGTCCCCACTCTGTCTTCCCTCTCTCACTCTCTCCCTTTATGTCCCCACTCTGTCTTCCCTCTCTCTCTCTCTCCCTTTATGTCCCCACTCTGTCTTCCCTCTCTCTCTCTCTCTCCCTTTATGTCCCCACTCTGTCTTCCCTCTCTCTCTCTCTCTCTCCCTTTATGTCCCCACTCTGTCTTCCCTCTCTCTCTCTCTCTCTCTCCCTTTATGTCCCCACTCTGTCTTCCCTCTCTCTCTCTCTCTCTCTCCCTTTATGTCCCCACTCTGTCTTCCCTCTCTCTCTCTCTCTCTCCCTTTATGTCCACACTCTGTCTTCCCTCTCTCTCGCTCTCTCTCCCTTTATGTCCACACTCTGTCTTCCCTCTCTCTCGCTCTCCCTTTATGTCCCCACTCTGTCTTCCCTCTCTCTCTCTCTCCCTTTATGTCCCCACTCTGTCTTCTCTCTCTCTCTCACTCTCTCCCTTTATGTCCCCACTCTTTCTTCCCTCTCACTCTCTCCCTTTATGTCCACACTCTGTCTTCCCTCTCTCTCGCTCTCCCTTTATATCCCCACTCTGTCTTCCCTCTCTCTCTCTCTCTCTCTCCCTTTATGTCCCCACTCTGTCTTCCCTCTCACTCTCTCCCTTTATGTCCCCACTCTGTCTTCCCTCTCTCTCTCTCTCTCCCTTTATGTCCCCACTCTGTCTTCCCTCTCTCTCTCTCTCTCTCCCTTTATGTCCCCACTCTGTCTTCCCTCTCACTCTCTCCCTTTATGTCCCCACTCTGTCTTCCCTCTCTCTCTCTCTCTCTCCCTTTATGTCCCCACTCTGTCTTCCCTCTCTCTCTCTCTCTCTCCCTTTATGTCCCCACTCTGTCTTCTCTCTCTCTCTCTCTCTCTCCCTTTATGTCCCCACTCTGTCTTCCCTCTCACTCTCTCCCTTTATGTCCCCACTCTGTCTTCCCTCTCACTCTCTCCCTTTATGTCCACACTCTGTCTTCCCTCTCACTCTCTCCCTTTATGTCCCCACTCTGTCTTCCCTCTCACTCTCTCCCTTTATGTCCCCACTCTGTCTTCCCTCTCACTCTCTCCCTTTATGTCCCCACTCTGTCTTCCCTCTCTCTCTCTCTCCCTTTATGTCCCCACTCTGTCTTCCCTCTCTCTCGCTCTCCCTTTATGTCCCCACTCTGTCTTCCCTCTCTCTCTCTCTCTCTCCCTTTATGTCCCCACTCTGTCTTCCCTCTCTCTCTCTCTCTCTCCCTTTATGTCCCCACTCTGTCTTCCCTCTCACTCTCTCCCTTTATGTCCCCACTCTGTCTTCCCTCTCTCACTCTCTCCCTTTATGTCCCCACTCTGTCTTCCCTCTCTCTCTCTCTCCCTTTATGTCCCCACTCTGTCTTCTCTCTCTCTCTCTCTCTCTCCCTTTATGTCCCCACTCTGTCTTCCCTCTCTCTCTCTCTCTCTCCCTTTATGTCCCCACTCTGTCTTCTCTCTCTCTGTCTCTCTCTCCCTTTATGTCCCCACTCTGTCTTCCCTCTCTCTCTCACTCTCTCCCTTTATGTCCCCACTCTGTCTTCCCTCTCACTCTCTCCCTTTCTGTCCCCACTCTGTCTTCCCTCTCACTCTCTCCCTTTATGTCCCCACTCTGTCTTCCCTCTCTCTCTCTCCCTTTATGTCCCCACTCTGTCTTCCCTCTCACTCTCTCCCTTTATGTCCCCACTCTGTCTTCCCTCTCTCTCTCTCTCCCTTTATGTCCCCACTCTGTCTTCTCTCTCTCTCTCTCTCTCCCTTTATGTCCCCACTCTGTCTTCCCTCTCTCTCTCTCTCTCTCCCTTTATGTCCCCACTCTGTCTTCCCTCTCACTCTCTCCCTTTATGTCCCCACTCTGTCTTCCCTCTCTCTCTCTCTCCCTTTATGTCCCCACTCTGTCTTCCCTCTCTCACTCTCTCCCTTTATGTCCCCACTCTGTCTTCCCTCTCTCTCTCTTTCTCCCTTTATGTCCCCACTCTGTCTTACCTCTCTCTCTCTCTCTCTCCCTTTATGTCCCCACTCTGTCTTCCCTCTCTCTCTCTCTCTCTCTCCCTTTATGTCCCCACTCTGTCTTCCCTCTCTCACTCTCTCCCTTTATGTCCCCACTCTGTCTTCCCTCTCTCTCTCTCTCTCTCTCTCCCTTTATGTCCCCACTCTGTCTTCCCTCTCTCTCTCTCTCTCTCTCTCCCTTTATGTCCCCACTCTGTCTTCCCTCTCTCACTCTCTCCCTTTATGTCCCCACTCTGTCTTCCCTCTCTCTCTCTTTCTCCCTTTATGTCCCCACTCTGTCTTCCCTCTCTCTCTCTCTCTCTCCCTTTATGTCCCCACTCTGTCTTCCCTCTCTCTCTCGCTCTCTCTCCCTTTATGTCCCCACTCTGTCTTCCCTCTCTCTCTCGCTCTCTCTCCCTTTATGTCCCCACTCTGTCTTCCCTCTCTCTCTCTCTCTCTCTCCCTTTATGTCCCCACTCTGTCTTCCCTCTCTCTCTCTCTCCCTTTATGTCCCCACTCTGTCTTCCCTCTCTCTCTCTCTCTCTCTCCCTTTATGTCCCCACTCTGTCTTCCCTCTCTCTCTCTCTCTCTCTCTCCCTTTATGTCCCCACTCTGTCTTCCCTCTCACTCTCTCCCTTTATGTCCACACTCTGTCTTCCCTCTCTCTCGCTCTCCCTTTATGTCCCCACTCTGTCTTCCCTCTCACTCTCTCCCTTTATGTCCCCACTCTGTCTTCCCTCTCACTCTCTCCCTTTATGTCCCCACTCTGTCTTCCCTCTCTCTCTCTCTCCCTTTATGTCCCCACTCTGTCTTCCCTCTCACTCTCTCCCTTTATGTCCCCACTCTGTCTTCCCTCTCTCTCTCTCTCCCTTTATGTCCCCACTCTGTCTTCCCTCTCACTCTCTCCCTTTATGTCCCCACTCTGTCTTCCCTCTCACTCTCTCCCTTTATGTCCCCACTCTGTCTTCCCTCTCACTCTCTCCCTTTATGTCCCCACTCTGTCTTCCCTCTCTCTCTCTCTCCCTTTATGTCCCCACTCTGTCTTCCCTCTCACTCTCTCCCTTTATGTCCCCACTCTGTCTTCCCTCTCTCTCTCTCTCCCTTTATGTCCCCACTCTGTCTTCTCTCTCTCTCTCTCTCTCTCCCTTTATGTCCCCACTCTGTCTTCCCTCTCTCTCTCTCTCTCTCTCCCTTTATGTCCCCACTCTGTCTTCCCTCTCACTCTCTCCCTTTATGTCCCCACTCTGTCTTCCCTCTCTCTCTCTCTCCCTTTATGTCCCCACTCTGTCTTCCCTCTCTCACTCTCTCCCTTTATGTCCCCACTCTGTCTTCCCTCTCTCTCTCTCTCCCTTTATGTCCCCACTCTGTCTTCCCTCTCTCTCTCTCTCTCCCTTTATGTCCCCACTCTGTCTTCCCTCTCTCTCTCTCTCTCTCCCTTTATGTCCCCACTCTGTCTTCCCTCTCTCTCTCTCTCTCTCTCCCTTTATGTCCCCACTCTGTCTTCCCTCTCTCTCTCTCTCTCTCTCCCTTTATGTCCCCACTCTGTCTTCCCTCTCTCTCTCTCTCTCTCCCTTTATGTCCACACTCTGTCTTCCCTCTCTCTCGCTCTCTCTCCCTTTATGTCCACACTCTGTCTTCCCTCTCTCTCGCTCTCCCTTTATGTCCCCACTCTGTCTTCCCTCTCTCTCTCTCTCCCTTTATGTCCCCACTCTGTCTTCTCTCTCTCTCTCACTCTCTCCCTTTATGTCCCCACTCTTTCTTCCCTCTCACTCTCTCCCTTTATGTCCACACTCTGTCTTCCCTCTCTCTCGCTCTCCCTTTATATCCCCACTCTGTCTTCCCTCTCTCTCTCTCTCTCTCTCCCTTTATGTCCCCACTCTGTCTTCCCTCTCACTCTCTCCCTTTATGTCCCCACTCTGTCTTCCCTCTCTCTCTCTCTCTCCCTTTATGTCCCCACTCTGTCTTCCCTCTCTCTCTCTCTCTCTCCCTTTATGTCCCCACTCTGTCTTCCCTCTCACTCTCTCCCTTTATGTCCCCACTCTGTCTTCCCTCTCTCTCTCTCTCTCTCCCTTTATGTCCCCACTCTGTCTTCCCTCTCTCTCTCTCTCTCTCCCTTTATGTCCCCACTCTGTCTTCTCTCTCTCTCTCTCTCTCTCCCTTTATGTCCCCACTCTGTCTTCCCTCTCACTCTCTCCCTTTATGTCCCCACTCTGTCTTCCCTCTCACTCTCTCCCTTTATGTCCACACTCTGTCTTCCCTCTCACTCTCTCCCTTTATGTCCCCACTCTGTCTTCCCTCTCACTCTCTCCCTTTATGTCCCCACTCTGTCTTCCCTCTCTCTCTCTCTCTCTCCCTTTATGTCCCCACTCTGTCTTCCCTCTCTCTCTCTCTCTCTCCCTTTATGTCCCCACTCTGTCTTCCCTCTCACTCTCTCCCTTTATGTCCCCACTCTGTCTTCCCTCTCTCACTCTCTCCCTTTATGTCCCCACTCTGTCTTCCCTCTCTCTCTCTCTCCCTTTATGTCCCCACTCTGTCTTCTCTCTCTCTCTCTCTCTCTCCCTTTATGTCCCCACTCTGTCTTCCCTCTCTCTCTCTCTCTCTCCCTTTATGTCCCCACTCTGTCTTCTCTCTCTCTGTCTCTCTCTCCCTTTATGTCCCCACTCTGTCTTCCCTCTCTCTCTCACTCTCTCCCTTTATGTCCCCACTCTGTCTTCCCTCTCACTCTCTCCCTTTATGTCCCCACTCTGTCTTCCCTCTCACTCTCTCCCTTTATGTCCCCACTCTGTCTTCCCTCTCTCTCTCTCCCTTTATGTCCCCACTCTGTCTTCCCTCTCACTCTCTCCCTTTATGTCCCCACTCTGTCTTCCCTCTCTCTCTCTCTCCCTTTATGTCCCCACTCTGTCTTCTCTCTCTCTCTCTCTCTCCCTTTATGTCCCCACTCTGTCTTCCCTCTCTCTCTCTCTCTCTCCCTTTATGTCCCCACTCTGTCTTCCCTCTCACTCTCTCCCTTTATGTCCCCACTCTGTCTTCCCTCTCTCTCTCTCTCCCTTTATGTCCCCACTCTGTCTTCCCTCTCTCACTCTCTCCCTTTATGTCCCCACTCTGTCTTCCCTCTCTCTCTCTTTCTCCCTTTATGTCCCCACTCTGTCTTACCTCTCTCTCTCTCTCTCTCCCTTTATGTCCCCACTCTGTCTTCCCTCTCTCTCTCTCTCTCTCTCCCTTTATGTCCCCACTCTGTCTTCCCTCTCTCACTCTCTCCCTTTATGTCCCCACTCTGTCTTCCCTCTCTCTCTCTCTCTCTCTCTCCCTTTATGTCCCCACTCTGTCTTCCCTCTCTCTCTCTCTCTCTCTCCCTTTATGTCCCCACTCTGTCTTCCCTCTCTCACTCTCTCCCTTTATGTCCCCACTCTGTCTTCCCTCTCTCTCTCTTTCTCCCTTTATGTCCCCACTCTGTCTTCCCTCTCTCTCTCTCTCTCTCCCTTTATGTCCCCACTCTGTCTTCCCTCTCTCTCTCGCTCTCTCTCCCTTTATGTCCCCACTCTGTCTTCCCTCTCTCTCTCGCTCTCTCTCCCTTTATGTCCCCACTCTGTCTTCCCTCTCTCTCTCTCTCTCTCTCCCTTTATGTCCCCACTCTGTCTTCCCTCTCTCTCTCTCTCTCTCCCTTTATGTCCCCACTCTGTCTTCCCTCTATCTCTCTCTCTCTCTCCCTTTATGTCCCCACTCTGTCTTCCCTCTCTCTCTCTCTCTCTCTCTCCCTTTATGTCCCCACTCTGTCTTCCCTCTCTCTCGCTCTCCCTTTATGTCACCACTCTGTCTTCCCTCTCACTCTCTCCCTTTATGTCCCCACTCTGTCTTCCCTCTCACTCTCTCCCTTTATGTCCCCACTCTGTCTTCCCTCTCTCTCTCTCTCCCTTTATGTCCCCACTCTGTCTTCCCTCTCACTCTCTCCCTTTATGTCCCCACTCTGTCTTCCCTCTCTCTCTCTCTCCCTTTATGTCCCCACTCTGTCTTCTCTCTCTCTCTCCCTTTATGTCCCCACTCTGTCTTTCCTCTCTCTCTCTCTCCCTTTATGTCCCCACTCTGTCTTCCCTCTCACTCTCTCCCTTTATGTCCCCACTCTGTCTTCCCTCTCTCTCTCTCTCCCTTTATGTCCCCACTCTGTCTTCTCTCACTCTCTCCCTTTATGTCCCCACTCTGTCTTCTCTCTCTCTCTCTCTCTCTCCCTTTATGTCCCCACTCTGTCTTCCCTCTCACTCTCTCCCTTTATGTCCCCACTCTGTCTTCCCTCTCACTCTCTCCCTTTATGTCCCCACTCTGTCTTCCCTCTCACTCTCTCCCTTTATGTCCCCACTCTGTCTTCCCTCTCTCTCTCTCTCCCTTTATGTCCCCACTCTGTCTTCCCTCTCACTCTCTCCCTTTATGTCCCCACTCTGTCTTCCCTCTCTCTCTCTCTCCCTTTATGTCCCCACTCTGTCTTCTCTCTCTCTCTCTCTCTCTCCCTTTATGTCCCCACTCTGTCTTCCCTCTCTCTCTCTCTCTCTCTCTCCCTTTATGTCCCCACTCTGTCTTCCCTCTCACTCTCTCCCTTTATGTCCCCACTCTGTCTTCCCTCTCTCTCTCTCTCCCTTTATGTCCCCACTCTGTCTTCCCTCTCTCACTCTCTCCCTTTATGTCCCCACTCTGTCTTCCCTCTCTCTCTCTCTCCCTTTATGTCCCCACTCTGTCTTCCCTCTCTCTCTCTCTCTCCCTTTATGTCCCCACTCTGTCTTCCCTCTCTCTCTCTCTCTCTCCCTTTATGTCCCCACTCTGTCTTCCCTCTCTCTCTCTCTCTCTCTCCCTTTATGTCCCCACTCTGTCTTCCCTCTCTCTCTCTCTCTCTCTCCCTTTATGTCCCCACTCTGTCTTCCCTCTCTCTCTCTCTCTCTCCCTTTATGTCCACACTCTGTCTTCCCTCTCTCTCGCTCTCTCTCCCTTTATGTCCACACTCTGTCTTCCCTCTCTCTCGCTCTCCCTTTATGTCCCCACTCTGTCTTCCCTCTCTCTCTCTCTCCCTTTATGTCCCCACTCTGTCTTCTCTCTCTCTCTCACTCTCTCCCTTTATGTCCCCACTCTTTCTTCCCTCTCACTCTCTCCCTTTATGTCCACACTCTGTCTTCCCTCTCTCTCGCTCTCCCTTTATATCCCCACTCTGTCTTCCCTCTCTCTCTCTCTCTCTCTCCCTTTATGTCCCCACTCTGTCTTCCCTCTCACTCTCTCCCTTTATGTCCCCACTCTGTCTTCCCTCTCTCTCTCTCTCTCCCTTTATGTCCCCACTCTGTCTTCCCTCTCTCTCTCTCTCTCTCCCTTTATGTCCCCACTCTGTCTTCCCTCTCACTCTCTCCCTTTATGTCCCCACTCTGTCTTCCCTCTCTCTCTCTCTCTCTCCCTTTATGTCCCCACTCTGTCTTCCCTCTCTCTCTCTCTCTCTCCCTTTATGTCCCCACTCTGTCTTCTCTCTCTCTCTCTCTCTCTCCCTTTATGTCCCCACTCTGTCTTCCCTCTCACTCTCTCCCTTTATGTCCCCACTCTGTCTTCCCTCTCACTCTCTCCCTTTATGTCCACACTCTGTCTTCCCTCTCACTCTCTCCCTTTATGTCCCCACTCTGTCTTCCCTCTCACTCTCTCCCTTTATGTCCCCACTCTGTCTTCCCTCTCACTCTCTCCCTTTATGGCCCCACTCTGTCTTCCCTCTCTCTCTCTCTCCCTTTATGTCCCCACTCTGTCTTCCCTCTCTCTCGCTCTCCCTTTATGTCCCCACTCTGTCTTCCCTCTCTCTCTCTCTCTCTCCCTTTATGTCCCCACTCTGTCTTCCCTCTCTCTCTCTCTCTCTCCCTTTATGTCCCCACTCTGTCTTCCCTCTCACTCTCTCCCTTTATGTCCCCACTCTGTCTTCCCTCTCTCACTCTCTCCCTTTATGTCCCCACTCTGTCTTCCCTCTCTCTCTCTCTCCCTTTATGTCCCCACTCTGTCTTCTCTCTCTCTCTCTCTCTCCCTTTATGTCCCCACTCTGTCTTCCCTCTCTCTCTCTCTCTCTCCCTTTATGTCCCCACTCTGTCTTCTCTCTCTCTGTCTCTCTCTCCCTTTATGTCCCCACTCTGTCTTCCCTCTCTCTCTCACTCTCTCCCTTTATGTCCCCACTCTGTCTTCCCTCTCACTCTCTCCCTTTATGTCCCCACTCTGTCTTCCCTCTCACTCTCTCCCTTTATGTCCCCACTCTGTCTTCCCTCTCTCTCTCTCCCTTTATGTCCCCACTCTGTCTTCCCTCTCACTCTCTCCCTTTATGTCCCCACTCTGTCTTCCCTCTCTCTCTCTCTCCCTTTATGTCCCCACTCTGTCTTCTCTCTCTCTCTCTCTCTCCCTTTATGTCCCCACTCTGTCTTCCCTCTCTCTCTCTCTCTCTCCCTTTATGTCCCCACTCTGTCTTCCCTCTCACTCTCTCCCTTTATGTCCCCACTCTGTCTTCCCTCTCTCTCTCTCTCCCTTTATGTCCCCACTCTGTCTTCCCTCTCTCACTCTCTCCCTTTATGTCCCCACTCTGTCTTCCCTCTCTCACTCTCTCCCTTTATGTCCCCACTCTGTCTTCCCTCTCTCTCTCTTTCTCCCTTTATGTCCCCACTCTGTCTTCCCTCTCTCTCTCTCTCTCTCCCTTTATGTCCCCACTCTGTCTTCCCTCTCTCTCTCTCTCTCTCTCCCTTTATGTCCCCACTCTGTCTTCCCTCTCTCACTCTCTCCCTTTATGTCCCCACTCTGTCTTCCCTCTCTCTCTCTCTCTCTCTCTCCCTTTATGTCCCCACTCTGTCTTCCCTCTCTCTCTCTCTCTCTCTCCCTTTATGTCCCCACTCTGTCTTCCCTCTCTCACTCTCTCCCTTTATGTCCCCACTCTGTCTTCCCTCTCTCTCTCTTTCTCCCTTTATGTCCCCACTCTGTCTTCCCTCTCTCTCTCTCTCTCTCCGTTTATGTCCCCACTCTGTCTTCCCTCTCTCTCTCGCTCTCTCTCCCTTTATGTCCCCACTCTGTCTTCCCTCTCTCTCTCGCTCTCTCTCCCTTTATGTCCCCACTCTGTCTTCCCTCTCTCTCTCTCTCTCTCTCCCTTTATGTCCCCACTCTGTCTTCCCTCTCTCTCTCTCTCTCCCTTTATGTCCCCACTCTGTCTTCCCTCTCTCTCTCTCTCTCTCCCTTTATGTCCCCACTCTGTCTTCCCTCTCTCTCTCTCTCTCTCTCTCCCTTTATGTCCCCACTCTGTCTTCCCTCTCACTCTCTCCCTTTATGTCCACACTCTGTCTTCCCTCTCTCTCGCTCTCCCTTTATGTCCCCACTCTGTCTTCCCTCTCTCTCTCTCTCTCTCTCCCTTTATGTCCCCACTCTGTCTTCCCATTCTCTCGCTCTCCCTCCCTTTATGGCCCCACTCTGTCTTCTCTCGCTCTCCCTTTATGGCCCCACTCTGTCTTCCCTCTCTCTCTCTCTCTCTCTCCCTTTATGTCCCCACTCTGTCTTCCCTCTCTCTCTCTCTCTCTCTCCCTTTATGTCCCCACTCTGTCTTCCCATTCTCTCGCTCTCTCTCCCTTTATGTCCCCACTCTGTCTTCCCTCTCTCTCTCTCTCCCTTTATGTCCCCACTCTGTCTTCCCTCTCTCTCTCTCTCTCTCTCCCTTTGTCTCCCACTCTGTCTTCCCCCGCTGTCTCCCACTCTGTCACTCTGGTCCCCTGTCTCATTCTCTCTATCTCGTCCCATCTCCTGCTCTATCTTCCCTATCAGTCTCACCCTCCATCTTTCTCCTCTCACCCCTTCTCTCTCTCCCTGCTCTATCTCTCTCATTCTCTCTATCGCTCCCTCATCTGGGTGAGATGTATGTGTTGAGTAGTAGACAGGGGTATAGCAGCATTGTAAGGTGGAGGGGAATGGAGCTCATATCAGACACAGAGACAGTCAGGCAGATGGGAATGGAGCTCATATCAGACACAGAGACAGTCAAGCTGATGGGAATGGAGCTCATATCAGACACAGAGACAGTCAGGCTGATGAGAATGGAGCTCATATCAGACACAGAGACAGTCAGGCTGAGGAGAATGGAGCTCATATCATACAGCGACAGTCAGGCTGAGGAGAATGGAGCTCATATCAGACACAGAGACAGTCAGCAGGTTCAAGATAACGTCTCATTTGTGGAGTGAATCATCCTAGCTGAGCCCAGCTTAGTCAATCATGTCTGTCTGATAAACACTTACTCACACAGCCACAGTTTTTCTCACAATCACATCCACCACTCTGACCCCCCCCCCCCCCCCCCCCCCCCCCCCCCCCCACACACACACACACACACACACACATACTGTATATACACAGACAGTAGGGCTCCGGTATTCTCAGGCCATCCAAAATATAAGCAGGAGGATGGAGGAGACAGGAAGATAGTTGACCACTTTGGAAGATGACAAGAAAGAGGAAACAAAGAGAATGTCCTAGAAAGAATCCCAGGAAACCATCATCATCTAGTTCAGGGATGGGCATCTGGCACTCTGGGAATGGAAGCCCCTAGATCACTTTTTCTCTTACGTCAGTCACTGATTGTCAGTCACTGTCAGCAAAAAAAAATGTGATTGCTCGGTTAGTTTAGAGGCAAGCTATCATGGTTGAATTACCGGCCGGGGAGCTCCCACAGCAGCTCATTTTCCTCTGTCTCCTGTCAAAATGAGTAGAATTACATGAAATGTAGATTTTTTTCTATTGTGTTATTGACTGTACGTTTGTTTATTCCATGTGTAACTCTGTGTTGTTGTTTGTGTCGCACGGCTTTGCTTTTGTCACGTTCGTAATAAGGACGGGACCAAGGCGCAACGTTTGTTGAGTTCCACATCTTCATTTGGGGTGAAACTTTCAAACGAAAACAATAAACCAACAACGAAACGTAACCTCAGTGGTGCTACAAGCACATACACAAATACAATATCCCACAAACACAGGTGGGAAAAATGGCTAAATATCTAAATATGATCCCCAATTAAAGGCAACGATTACCAGCTGCCTCTAATTGGGAACCAAACAAAACACCAACATAGAAATATTGAACTAGAACACCCCCTAGTCACGCCCTGACCTACTACACCATAGAGAACCAAGGGCTCTCTATGGTCAGGGCGTGACAGCTTTATCTTTGCCAGGTCGCAGTTGTACATGAGAACTTGTTCTCAACTAGCCTACCTGGTTAAATAAAGGTGAAATAAAATAAAATAAATAACAAATTCTTTACAATTGCTAAATCTTCTCTCTGCCTCAAGGCAAAATATGTAGAACTGCACTTTTCTCTGAAACAAACAAACAAACAAATCTCTGCTGTCAAAAGAGGGGGGGGACTAAAATGTTCTGCTCACAATGTGTGTGAGGGGGCAGTATGGATGTTGGTACACAGACCCGCGAGCAACTGCACCCCCTCATGATGAGTTCACATTGTTTGTGGCCCCACCCCTATCAAAGCTGCCCATCCCTGATCTAGTTCATCAGGGTACCTCCGATCCCCTTCCTCCAGTGGGGACGTTCCATGCTACGAGATGTGAATCTGGGTACCTCCGATCCCGTTCCTCTAGTGGGGACGTTCCATGCTACGAGATGTGAATCAGGGTACCTCCGATCCCGTTCCTCCTGTCGGGACGTTCCATGCTACGAGATGTGAATCTGGGTACCTCCGATTCCGTTCCTCTAGTGGGGACGTTCCATGCTACGAGATGTGAATCAGGGTACCTCCGATCCCGTTCCTCTAGTGGGGACGTTCCATGCTACGAGATGTGAATCAGGGTACCTCCGATCCCGTTCCTCTAGTGGGGACGTTCCATGCTACGAGATGTGAATCTGGGTACCTCCGATCCCGTTCCTCTAGTGGGGACGTTCCATGCTACGAGATGTGAATCTGGGTACCTCCGATCCCATTCCTCTAGTGGGGACGTTCCATGGGGACGTTCCATGCTACGAGATGTGAATCTGGGTACCTCCGATCCCGTTCCTCTAGTGGGGACGTTCCATGCTACGAGATGTGAATCTGGGTACCTCCGATCCCGTTCCTCTAGTGGGGACGTTCCATGCTACGAGATGTGAATCTGGGTACCTCCGATCCCGTTCCTCTAGTGGGGACGTTCCATGCTACGAGATGTGAATCTGGGTACCTCCGATCCCATTCCTCTAGTGGGGACGTTCCATGCTACGAGATGTGAATCAGGGTACCTCCTATCCCGTTCCTCTAGTGGGGACGTTCCATGCTACGAGATGTGAATCAGGGTACCTCCGATCCCGTTCCTCTAGTGGGGACGTTCCATGCTACGAGATGTGAATCTGGGTACCTCCGATCCCGTTCCTCCAGTGGGGACGTTCCATGCTACGAGATGTGATGTACTGTATGTGAAGGAGATGAATATTGATCTAGTTGGACAGATCATCCAGTGATCGCTGGCCCTGGGAGAGACAGGGCTTATGGTCCCATGTAGAGCCTCAACCAGCTGGAGAAGGGGATCTAAGAGGGGATCCCCAGGGCCCACGCCGGGGCTAGGAGCTATAATCAGGGGAACGTTAGTGAGAATCTGCCCATGTTTCACTAGCTGACAGCTGGGTAGCAGCGAAGCAGGCCTCCCTGAGAGATGTGTAGGAGAGATGAGCTGGCGCTGTATATTGTGTATTGATTAGGAGGCATGTGGAGCGGGGGTGTAGGGTGTGTGTGCCCACGCTCTGGTGAACGTTAACAGGATCACAGGGTGGGGTCTAAACTCTGTCTCTGAACAACAGACGAGAGGTAGGAGGAGAGACTCACCAAACAGGGAGACATGGAGCCCTGACGATGGGAGGAAAACACACACTGAAGAAACAGCACTATACATCCTCTAACATTCATTCTGATCTATAAACAACTTATACATGCAGATCTGTCAATTATTCAGGCACATGTCTGCCACCTGTGTGTGTGTGTGTGTGTGTGTGTGTGTGTGTGTGTGTGTGTGTGTGTGTGTGTGTGTGTGTGTGTGTGTGTGTGTGTGTGTGTGTGTGTGTGTGTGTGTGTGTGTGTGTGTGTGTGTGTGTGTGTGTGTGTGTGTGTGTGTGTGTGTGTGTGTGTGTGTGTGTGCAGCAGAGTCGTTGTCAGCTGATTCCCCCGGTTCAAAGGCACATCAGGAATAATAGAGAGAGATCTCATCATCAGAGGAGCGCTATGGCTTGGTTACATAACCTCTCTCTCTCTCTACTTCTGTATCTTCCTGCTGTCCTCTTTCGTTTTTTGACTTGAGGGAACGAGGAATAGGACAGTCTTCAAATCAAAGCCTGCTGTTTTATTCTGTCTTCCTTCCTTCTCTCTCAAAGCCAACTTGTTTTCCTGTTTTACCACATATTTGCTGGATGAGAAGACAGAACAGGCTCCCCTGTTTTAAGTGTTGTCTCTGTCTCTGTCTCTCCTGTTCTACATACAACCTGTCTGCTAGCTCCCTGTGCCTTCAGAGAAGCCAACAGAATCCCCCTGATACGTAGAAGGAAAAAAACAAGAAAACTAATCCACCCTGCCTGCCTGTCGGTCGTCACTATTTCAATGCATTTCATCATTTAAAAGTCGGGTTAGTTCTATCCTAAGAAGCTGTCGCACAACACACATCCCATTCAGAATACAGTGTAACCAATGAAAGGCTTTGGTTAGGAGGGCCTGGTGTGACTGATAGGGATCTGGGCTGTGATGGCATTGGGAGGAGGTTGAAGGTTGAAGGTTTTAAATGGTTGCTTTGTTCCACTGTGTTTCTTTATGTCTCGTCTGTTTTGACGCCGTCTCTGTGACGAGATTGAGGGCTCAGAGAGAGAGAGAGAGAGAGAGAGAGAGAGAGAGACAAGGAGAGGGAAAGTGGGAGGGGGAGAGAGACAAGGCCAGGGCATAGGTAATTATATTCTAGTCATGTAAAACGGAGCATGCCTGAGACGCGCCAGACAAAGTTATCATCGTGTCTCACCCGTTAGCGCAGAGCTCACTCTCTCGTCTCCTCCCAGTGAAAACAGTCTCCGGGGAAATAGCAGCACTTGTTTTTTTGTCCAGCTGTAAAAACCTATTTCTGTGTGCAGATGAGACTGGCAGGAAAGAGGGAAGGCTTTTAGGGTTGAAAGGTCGACATGTTCTTTCCTAATGGCCTTATTTGATGGCTTGTCTTCCTGTTGTGCTCACATACTCAGATATTCACACATCAGGTTGGTGTGATGTTAGGAGTGGTTTGAGGACCCTGACCTTATGCTTCACCCCTCTCAGTGCTGGTCAGATAGGTGTGTGTGTGTGTGCGTGTGTACGTGTGTGCGAGCGTGCGTGTGTGTGTTAAGTAAAGGTTGTGTCGTCCTCCCTCACCTTGAGTCTCCAGCAGGAGAGGAAAGGGGAGAGACTGTGTCTGTGTGACATGATTGATGGGGATATTCTGAAAACATCCTCCACCCTACCTGAAGCCCTAGACCCACTCCAATTTGCTTACCGCCCCAGCAGGTTCACAGACGACACAATCGCAATCACACTGCACACTGCCCTAACCCACCTGGACAAGAGGAATACCTATGTAAGAATGCTGTTCATCGACTACAGCTCAGCATTTCAGCACCATACTACCCTCCAAACTCGTCATTAAGCTCGAGACCCTGGGTCTCTACCCCACCCTGTGCAACTGAGTCCTGGACTTACTGATGGGACACCCCCAGGTAGTGAGGGTAGGAAACAACATCTCCACCCCGCTGATCCTCAACACTGGGGCCCCACAAGGGTGCATGCTCAGCCCCCTCCTGGACTCCCTGTTCACCCATGACTGCGTGGCCACGCACGCCTCCAACTCAATCATCAAGTTTGCAGACGACACTACAGTGGTAGGCTTGATTACCAACAACGACGAGACGGCCTACAGGGAGGAGGTGAGGGCCCTCGGAGTGTGGTGTCAGGAAAATAACCTCACACTCAACGTCAACGAATCAAAGGAGATGATTGTGGACTTTAGAAAACAGCAGAGGGAGCAGCCCCCTATCCACATCGACCGGACAGTAGTGGAGAAGGTGGAAAGTTTTAAGTTCATCGGCGTACACATCACGGAAATGGTCCACCCACACAGAAACCCCTATCCACATCGACCGGACAGTAGTGGAGAAGGTGGAAAGTTTTAAGTTCCTCGGCGTACACACCAAACTGAAATGGTCCACCCACACAGAAAGCGTTGTGAAGAAGGCTCAACAGCGCCTCTTCAACCTCAGGAGGCTGAAGAAATGTGGCTTGTCACCAAAAACACTCACAAACTTTTACAGATGCACAATCGAGATCATCCTGTCGGGCTGTATCACCGCCTGGTACGGAAACTGCTCCGCCCACAACCGTAAGGCTCTCCAGAGGGTAGTGGGGTCTGCACAACGCATCACCGGGGGCAAACTACCTGCCCTCCAGGACACCTACAACACCCGATGTCACAGGAAGTCCAATAAGATCATCAAGGACAACAACCACCCGAGCCACTGCGTGTTCACCCCGTTATCATCCAGAAGGCGAGGTCAGTACAGGTGCATCAAAGCAGGGACCGAGAGACTGAAAAACAGGTTCTATCTCAAGGCCATCAGACTGTTAAACAGCCATCACTAACATTGAGTGGCTGCTGCCAACATACTGACTCAAATCTCTAGCCAATTTAATAATAATAAAAAATTTGATGTAATAAATGTATCACTAGTCACTTTAAACAATGCCACTTTATATAATGTTTACATACCCTACATTACTCATCTCATATGTACAGTGGGGAGAACAAGTATTTGATACATTGCCGATTTTGCAGGTTTTCTTACAAAGCATGTAGAGGTCTGTAATTTTTATCATAGGTACACTTCAACAGTGAGACGGAATCAAAAAAATCCAGAAAATCACATTGTATGATTTTTAAGAAATTCATTTGCATTTTATTGCATGACATAAGTATTTGATACATCAGAAAAGCAGAACTTAATATTTGGTACAGGAACCTTTGTTTGCAATTACAGAGATCATACGTTTCCTGTAGTTCTTGACCAGGTTTGCACACACTGCAGCAGGGATTTTGGCCCACTCCTCCATACAGACCTTCTCCAGATCCTTCAGTTTTCGGGGCTGTCGCTGGGCAATACGGACTTTCAGCTCCCTCCAAAGATTTTCTATTGGGTTCAGGTCTGGAGGCTGGCTAGGCCATTCCAGGACCTTGAGATGCTTCTTACGGAGCCACTCCTTAGTTGCCCTGGCTGTGTGTTTTGGGTCTTACTAAGGGAAGGAGGTTATTGGCCAAGATCTCGCGATAAATGGCCCCATCCATCCTCCCCTCAATACGGTGCAGTCGTCCTGTCCCCTTTGCAGAAAAGCATCCCCAAAGAATGATGTTTCCACCTCCATGCTTCACAGTTGGGATGGTGTTCTTGGGGTTGTACTCATCCTTCTTCTTCCTCCAAACACAGCGAGTGGAGTTTAGACCAAAAAGCTCTATTTTTGTCTCATCAGACCACATGACCTCCTCCCATTCCTCCTCTGGATCATCCAGATGGTCATTGGCAAACTTCTGACGGGCCTGGACATGCGCTGGCTTGAGCAGGGGGACCTTGCGTGCGCTGCAAGATTTTAATCCATGACGGCGTAGTGTGTTACTAATGCTTTTCTTTGAGACTGTGGTCCCAGCTCTCTTCAGGTCATTGACCAGGTCCTGCCCTGTAGTTCTGGGCTGATCCCTCACCTTCCTCATGATCATTGATGCCCCACGAGGTGAGATCTTGCATGGAGCCCCAGACCGAGGGTGATTGACCGTCATCTTGAACTTCTTCCATTTTCTAATAATTGCGCCAACAGTTGTTGCCTTCTCACCAAGATGCTTGCCTATTGTCATGTAGCCCATCCCAGCCTTGTGTAGGTCTACGATTTTATCCCTGATGTCCTTACACAGCTCTCTGGTCTTGGCCATTGTGGAGAGGTTGGAGTCAATTTGATTGAGTGTGTGGACAGGTGTCTTTTATACAGGTAACGAGTTCAAACAGGTGCAGTTAATACAGGTAATGAGTGGAGAACAGGAGGGCTTCTTAAAGAAAAACTAACAGGTCTGTGAGAGCCGGAATTCTTATTGGTTGGTAGGTGTTCAAATACTTATGTCATGCAATAAAATGCAAATTAATTACTTAATAATCATACAATGTGATTTTCTGGATTTTTGTTTTAGATTCCGTCTCTCACAGTTGAAGTGTACTATGATAAAAAATAGACCTCTACATGCTTTGTAAGTAGGAAAACCTGCAAAATCGTCAGTGTATCAAATACTTGTTCTCCCCACTGTATATACTGTACTCTATACCATCTACTACATCTTACCTATGCCGCATGGCCATAGCTCATACATACATTTATATGTACATATTCTTATTCATTCCTTTACACTTGTGTGTAAAAGGTAGTTGTCGTGAAATTGTTAGATCATGTGTTCGATATTACTGCATGGTCGGAACTAGAAGCACAAGCATTTCGCTACACTCGCATTAACATCTGCTAACCATGTGTATGTGACCAATAAAATTTGATTTGATTTGATTTGAGGACTGAAGATGAGGAGGAGGACGCAGAGTTTGTTGTGTGTTTGTGTATGATAATGTCCCATACGTAAGATGGCGAATGAGTTCTGGACAATTTCTGCATGTGCACTGGTGAATGCATGGCTGGATGTGTGTGTGTCCTACTCCCAGCCCATTGAGAGGAGAGGCTGAAGAGGAGAGGTAGGAGTCCTTCAGTAGCCCAGTCACACTCACGCCCCATTCCAGACACACTTAATGGTTAATCATCCTCAACCATCCATGCTTCCCTCTCTCCCTTCCTCTCTTCTGCATCCTCCCTCCACAGCACTCTCCCTTCCTCTCTTCTGCAACCTCCCTCCACAGCACTCTTCCTTCCTCTCTTCTGCATCCTCCCTCCACAGCACTCTTCCTTCCTCTCTTCTGCATCCTCCCTCCACAGCACTCTTCCTTCCTCTCTTCTGCATCCTCCCTCCACAGCACTCTCCCTTCCTCTCTTCTGCATCCTCCCTCCACAGCACTCTCCCTTCCTCTCTTCTGCATCCCCCCTCCACAGCACTCTTCCTTCCTCTCTTCTGCATCCTCCCTCCACAGCACTCTTCCTTCGTCTCTTCTGCATCCTCCCTCCACGGCACTCTTCCTTCCTCTCTTCTGCATCCTCCCTCCACGGCACTCTTCCTTCCTCTCTTCTGCATCCTCCCTCCACAGCACTCTTCCTTCCTCTCTTCTGCATCCTCCCTCCACAGCACTCTTCCTTCCTCTCTTCTGCATCCTCCCTCCACAGCACTCTTCCTTCGTCTCTTCTGCATCCTCCCTCCACAGCACTCTTCCTTCCTCTCTTCTGCATCCTCCCTCCACAGCACTCTTCCTTCCTCTCTTCTGCATCCTCCCTCCACAGCACTCTTCCTTCGTCTCTTCTGCATCCTCCCTCCACAGCACTCTCCCTTCCTCTCTTCTGCATCCTCCCTCCACAGCACTCTCCCTTCCTCTCTTCTGCATCCTCCCTCCACAGCACTCTCCCTTCCTCTCTTCTGCATCCTCCCTCCACAGCACTCTCCCTTCCTCTCTTCTGCATCCTCCCTCCACAGCACTCTCCCTTCCTCTCTTCTGCATCCTCCCTCCACAGCACTCTTCCTTCCTCTCTTCTGCATCCTCCCTCCACAGCACTCTCCCTTCCTCTCTTCTGCATCCTCCCTCCACAGCACTCTCCCTTCCTCTCTTCTGCATCCTCCCTCCACAGCACTCTTCCTTCCTCTCTTCTGCATCCTCCCTCCACAGCACTCTTCCTTCCTCTCTTCTGCATCCTCCCTCCACAGCACTCTTCCTTCCTCTCTTCTGCATCCTCCCTCCACAGCACTCTTCCTTCCTCTCTTCTGCATCCTCCCTCCACAGCACTCTTCCTTCCTCTCTTCTGCATCCTCCCTCCACAGCACTCTTCCTTCCTCTCTTCTGCATCCTCCCTCCACAGCACTCTTCTGCATCCTCCCTCCACAGCACTCTTCCTTCCTCTCTTCTGCATCCTCCCTCCACAGCACTCTTCCTTCCTCTCTTCTGCATCCTCCCTCCACAGCACTCTTCCTTCCTCTCTTCTGCATCCTCCCTCCACAGCACTCTTCCTTCCTCTCTTCTGCATCCCCCCTCCACAGCACTCTTCCTTCCTCTCTTCTGCATCCTCCCTCCACAGCACTCTTCCTTCCTCTCTTCTGCATCTTCCCTCCACAGCACTCTTCCTTCCTCTCTTCTGCATCCTCCCTCCACAGCACTCTCCCTTCCTCTCTTCTGCATCCTCCCTCCACAGCACTCTTCCTTCCTCTCTTCTGCATCCTCCCCCACAGCACTCTCCCTTCCTCTCTTCTGCAACCTCCCTCCACAACACTCTTCCTTCCTCTCTTCTGCATCCTCCCTCCACAGCACTCTTCCTTCCTCTCTTCTGCATCCTCCCTCCACAGCACTCTTCCTTCCTCTCTTCTGCATCCTCCCTCCACAGCACTCTTCCTTCGTCTTTTCTGCATCCTCCCTCCACAGCACTCTTCCTTCCTCTCTTCTGCATCCTCCCTCCACAGCACTCTTCCTTCCTCTCTTCTGCATCCTCCCTCCACAGCACTCTTCCTTCCTCTCTTCTGCATCCTCCCTCCACAGCACTCTTCCTTCGTCTCTTCTGCATCCTCCCTCCACAGCACTCTTCCTTCCTCTCTTCTGCATCCTCCCTCCACAGCACTCTCCCTTCCTCTCTTCTGCATCCTCCCTCCACAGCACTCTTCCTTCCTCTCTTCTGCATCCTCCCTCCACAGCACTCTCCCTTCCTCTCTTCTGCATCCTCCCTCCACAGCACTCTTCCTTCCTCTCTTCTGCATCCTCCCTCCACAGCACTCTTCCTTCCTCTCTTCTGCATCCTCCCTCCACAGCACTCTTCCTTCCTCTCTTCTGCATCCTCCCTCCACAGCACTCTTCCTTCCTCTCTTCTGCATCCTCCCTCCACAGCACTCTTCCTTCCTCTCTTCTGCATCCTCCCTCCACAGCACTCTTCCTTCCTCTCTTCTGCATCCTCCCTCCACAGCACTCTTCTGCATCCTCCCTCCACAGCACTCTTCCTTCCTCTCTTCTGCATCCTCCCTCCACAGCACTCTTCCTTCCTCTCTTCTGCATCCTCCCTCCACAGCACTCTTCCTTCCTCTCTTCTGCATCCTCCCTCCACAGCACTCTTCCTTCCTCTCTTCTGCATCCCCCCTCCACAGCACTCTTCCTTCCTCTCTTCTGCATCCTCCCTCCACAGCACTCTTCCTTCCTCTCTTCTGCATCTTCCCTCCACAGCACTCTTCCTTCCTCTCTTCTGCATCCTCCCTCCACAGCACTCTCCCTTCCTCTCTTCTGCATCCTCCCTCCACAGCACTCTTCCTTCCTCTCTTCTGCATCCTCCCCCACAGCACTCTCCCTTCCTCTCTTCTGCAACCTCCCTCCACAACACTCTTCCTTCCTCTCTTCTGCATCCTCCCTCCACAGCACTCTTCCTTCCTCTCTTCTGCATCCTCCCTCCACAGCACTCTTCCTTCCTCTCTTCTGCATCCTCCCTCCACAGCACTCTTCCTTCGTCTTTTCTGCATCCTCCCTCCACAGCACTCTTCCTTCCTCTCTTCTGCATCCTCCCTCCACAGCACTCTTCCTTCCTCTCTTCTGCATCCTCCCTCCACAGCACTCTTCCTTCCTCTCTTCTGCATCCTCCCTCCACAGCACTCTTCCTTCGTCTCTTCTGCATCCTCCCTCCACAGCACTCTTCCTTCCTCTCTTCTGCATCCTCCCTCCACAGCACTCTCCCTTCCTCTCTTCTGCATCCTCCCTCCACAGCACTCTCCCTTCCTCTCTTCTGCATCCTCCCTCCACAGCACTCTCCCTTCCTCTCTTCTGCATCCTCCCTCCACAGCACTCTTCCTTCCTCTCTTCTGCATCCTCCCTCCACAGCACTCTTCCTTCCTCTCTTCTGCATCCTCCCTCCACAGCACTCTTCCTTCCTCTCTTCTGCATCCTCCCTCCACAGCACTCTTCCTTCCTCTCTTCTGCATCCCCCCTCCACAGCACTCTTCCTTCCTCTCTTCTGCATCCTCCCTCCACAGCACTCTCCCTTCCTCTCTTCTGCATCCTCCCTCCACAGCACTCTTCCTTCCTCTCTTCTGCATCCTCCCTCCACAGCACTCTCCCTTCCTCTCTTCTGCATCCTCCCTCCACAGCACTCTTCCTTCCTCTCTTCTGCATCCTCCCTCCACAGCACTCTCCCTTCCTCTCTTCTGCATCCTCCCTCCACAGCACCTAAATTAACTCCAGTAATAGGCCGTTCTACCTGAGTCACCTGCTCTGTTCCACTGGTTGTTTACCCTCGTTGTGAAGGGAGAGATCAGCTGAGCTTAGATGGCTTTTGAAAATCATTGCTTTTGGACAAACCCAACTCCCTTAGCTTTCCTGAAGAACTTAAAGGGCAACTTCACCACTTTTCAACCTCATTTGCATTATCTTCAGCACAATACCAGTGTCTACATATGTGAAAATGGCACATTTCTATGTTATGTAGAAAAAGTATGAAGTTAAAACATACTACTCGATGACATCATCAAATTTCAACATTTTAAAAACAGTGATTTTTAAAATGGTTGTGTTGATGTGGGGAGAAATAAAATACCCTACCTCTGGCTAAAAACTCATTGCTGGTTTTGAAAATTACCGTTTTCTACTTTTAATCCTACCCTGTGATGTCATAGAGAAGCATTTTTGCATTTTATTTTTGACCACAGATCATAGAAACCCTCAGTTTTCACATAATGTATTTACACACAGGTTTGGAGATAATGAATTGTCCAACTTGTTTGAACTACTGATTGTGAATCCCAAATCTAAGACTATAACAAACACAGTGGATTGGGGAGCTCAGGTGTGATTATAAATCAAAGGTTACCCCGGTGGGAAAATATTGATTGTGTTAGTTATTACGTCCTTGGTAAATGCCAGAACAGCAACCTTTCTCCTTCAATTTAAGGGTATTATTTTTTCATATTCAGCTCAAATTGACCGTGTGCTCATTTCTGGGGGCGACAGTGGCGGCGGAGTAAAACCTAGGCCTAAGGGCATACTTTTGCTAACTCCAGTCCTTATTTTGAGTGGGTGCAGTTAGGGGTCAGGGGTCAAGTACAGCGACATGGAAGGTAGACGTGTCTGTAGGATTAGTAGTCCAAATGGCCCCCCATCATCAGCCCAAAAGACTTCCATCACTTCCTCCTCCACAGGTTACCATGGAAACTATCTCCCTTCACAGTGAGACGGGAGCAGAGACAGAGACATTAGCTATGATTCCATTAACTTGTCCAGTGATTTTTTGGGGGGTTGACATTTAGAAAGTTTGAATAGAAAATAGATGTAACAATTGCCTACTGCGGTGCGTTTCCATTTAACTATCTTGTGTCGATAAAAACAGCTTGACCTAATGACGTCACACCTAAAAAAGAAACCTGCAGTGTCGATTATAAATGAAGTATAAAATTGCTCATTAATAAATTGGCGACAGTCTGTGTGCTCTCCCACCTATCAGTCGCAGGTAGCTCGCGAAAGACAGCATGGATAGAATGCAAGAAATGGACTAATATTTGCCATATTCGTATAATTCTCACGTGCCAACATATCGCCACGGTCCGCGCCATGGTTGAAATCATTGGATGGTGACACTTCCAACCAGAAAAGCAAGGCCAAGCAATTTCGGCATTCTTGAAAGTTATTCCTTGTGCTGCCAAAAAAACATTATTTTTATATTTGAAAATATATATATTTTGCAAGCAGTAGGCATATAGACTATTGGCACCCCAACCTACGGGAGGTAAATGGATCTGATTAATTTGGTTCAATGCGATTCAATCTTTGAGGACTGCAACAATAGAAATACTATTTATTTATGCCTATTAATAGCCATTGTCAACTTCCCTCCTGGTTATTTTGCTCACAACTCACTGTCAGCCTGTTTACAAATTAGGCCATCTTATGGATTTAGTACAGAAAAATATTACTTTGAAAATGCTTGGGCCATGACATCACGGACCCCACGTACCTTAAAAAAGATTCCACTATCATAATTTATTGGAAAAACAGTTTCCATCATCATTTGTCGCAATAAAGTTACACAAAAGACAAATCCACCCTGTCGAACGGAAACAAATGTTGTCAATCTTTAGAAAATGTCTCCTATATCTGCTGTTAACATTACACGTCGAATTGTCGAATAAACCTAGGTCGATGGAATCCTGCCTAGTGTAAGGAGAAGGTTTACTTGAGGTCCTTCAAGGTCTTCTTTCTTAAGACTTGTTTCAGTTTATGACTCTGTTTAAGACAGTCCAGCTGTTGTGACTCAACTGGACTGGTGCTGTCATGTTAATATGCAGTTTATATCAGTGTGTCAGGGGCTATATAGATGTCCTCTGTTCCATCTGGCAACCACCTCATCAAGGAAAGAGAATAAACCCAGCAAACCACTTCCTCCTCTTCCTCCTGCTCCTCCTCCTCCTCATTCTCAGCAGCAAACTGACTGATATTACCTCTGTCTCAGCATGGTGGTGCTATCACTGTGACAGTACACACTAGTTCAATTCCCATTTTCCTTTTTCCTTCAGTGGCTCCCATCTCAGTTGCTCTCTCCTCAGTCCATTCCAAAACAACGATAGCTGTTTGGAGAGTGAATCAAGTGGAGATTATAGAGAATTGTGGGGGATCAGACCTGGCGAGTCTACTCTAGAAAACACTTCAAATGAGGGCTTTAAAACAGAGGCCTAAGGGCATAACGTTGCTTACTCCACCCCATATTTTGAGTATTGGAATAAGGCCCTTGGGGTGTTTACACACCTGACGCTCAGTGGGAATACCCTGGAGAGATACTCAGCGAGTGGAGGAAGCGGCTGAAGGAAAACGTTTAGATGTATTGGTCTCCTGTCTAAACAGGCACCAGTGGGAAAGAGGTGCGACATCAGAGACGAAACAGCCCCATGTGCTGCAGGTGACCTGAATTCACTTCAGCCAGCTCCTCCCCTGAAGAAAGGAAAAAGGAAAGCAGGGGAACATGGGTAACATGGGCTGTTCCTCTCCTCAGACAGAATTAGAAAGGCCAGATGAAATATGCATGAGCATGAGAGCATGAAACTTTACTTCAAAAAGTCCCTCTGTACGAGTGCATTTTAAAGTGTTTTCCTTTCGAGCTCTTCAAACAGGGAGAGAGGAGCGGACAGGAGAGGAGAGGATGGCCGAACGGGGAATGAGATAGAGGAGGAGAGAGTGAAAGAAGGGGGAGAGCTTAGAGAATCCCCCTGCTGAAAGCAAAATGGAATAAACCAAAGGAACATTTACTGAGGCCTAGCCTACTGATGTCGACATTTCTCAGACTGCATGGAAAACCCTGTGGGAAAACCCATTGTTTTATTTCAACACTCAGTAGTGGCTGTCTCTTTGCTCTATACCAGTGGTTCCCAAACTTTTTATAGTCCCGTACTCCTTCAAACATTCAACCTCCAGCTGCGTACCCCCTCTAGCACCAGGGTCAGTGCACTCTCAAATGTTGTTTTTTCTGTCATTGTAAGCCTGCCACACACACACTATACGATACATTTATTAAACAGAAGAATGAGTGTGAGTTTTTATCACAACCCGGCTCGTGGGAAGTGACAAAGAGCTCTTATAGGACCAGAGCACAAATCATTATATAATAATAATCAATAATTTTGCTCTTTATTTAACCATCCTTCATATAAAACCTTATTTGTTCATCGAAAATTGTGAATAACTCACCACAGGTTAATGAGAAGGGTGTGCTTGAAAGGATGCACATAACTCCGCAATGTTGGGTTGTATTGGAGAGATTCTCAGTCTTAAATAATGTTCTACACACAGTCTGTGCCTGTATTTAGTTTTCATGCTAGTGAGGGCCGAGAATCCACTCTCACATAGGTACGTGGTTGCAAAGGGCATCAGTGTCTTAACAACACGATTTGCCAAGGCAGGATACTCTGAGCGCCCAATCCAGAAATCTGGCAGTTACTTCTGATTAAATTCCATTTTCACAGAACCGCTTGATGCAATTTCAATGAGGCTCTCTTGTTCAGATATCAGTAAGTGGACTGGAGGCAAGGCATGAAAGGGATAACGAATCCAGTTGTTTATGTCATCCGTTTCGGGAAAGTACCTGTGTAATTGCGCACCCAACTCACTCAGGTGCTTCGCTATATTACATTTGATATTGTTAGGTTCTAATTGTTCAGAGTAATTAACTCACAGACACTAGAGAAGCTTAACCAAGTTTAATCAGTAAAGAAAAAACTTTAAGCTCGTCTCTCAATTCAAAAAAACGTGTCAATACTTTGCCCCTTGATAACCAGCGCATTTCTTTATGTTGTAAAAGCGTTACATGGTCGCTGCCCATATCATTGCACAATGCATAAAATACACGAGAGTTCAGGGGCCTTGCTTTAACAAAGTTAACAATTTTCACTGTAGTGTCCAAAACGTCTTTCAAGTTGTCAGGCATTTCCTTGGCAGCAAGAGCCTCTCGGTGGATGCTGCAGTGTACCCACGTGGCGTCGGGAGAACTACTTGCACACGCGTTACCACTCCACTATGTCTCCCTGTCATGGCGTTTACGCTATCAGTACAGATACCAACACATCTTGACCACCAAAGTCCATTTTATGTCACAAAGCTGTCCAGTACTTTATAAATATCCTCTCCTGTTGTCCTGGTTTCCAGTGGTTTGCAGAAGAGGATGTCTTCCTTAATTGACCCCCCATAAACGTAATGGACATATACCAGGAGCTGTGCCAGGCGCGCCACGTCTGTTGAATCCAGCTGTAACGCATAGAATTCACTGGCTTGTATGCGAAGCAGTAATTGTTTCAAAACATCTCCCGCCATGTTACTGATGCGTTGTTTGATGAAGGCATTGTCTGTATAGTTTTTTTTGGCCCCTAGCAATGTCCCAGCCATATCTGCCGCAGCAGGAAGAATTATGTCCTCCACAATAGTATGGGGCTTGCCTATCCTAGCCACTCGGTAGCTCACCATATAAGACTCTTCTAGCCCCTTCTTAATAATGGTATCTGTTGCTTTTATACATGTCTTACTACTCAAAAGTAATCTTCATTCTCGCTCAAAAAACTCCTGTGGCTTATTTTTCAAATTGGCATGTTTTGTTTCTAAATGTCTGCGCAAGAGTGAAGGTTTATCGAGTTGTGAAAGAGTACTTTTGCACATATAACACACTATGGCTGAGGAAAGGTACTACTCCCAATATAAGTGAACCCCAATAAATATACAGTCGTGGCCAAAAGTTTTGAGAATGACACAAATATTAATATATTAATAATATTAAAGTTTGCTGCTTCAGTGTCTTTAGATATTTTTGTCAGATGTTACGATGGAATACTGAAGTATAATTACAAGCATTTCATAAGTGTCAAAGGCTTTTATTGACAATTACATGAAGTTGATGCAAAGAGTCAATATTTTCAGTGTAGACCCTTCTTTTTCAATACTTCTGCAATCCACCCTGGCATGCTGTCAATTAACTTTTACTTGGTACTCATCCCGGATCCGGGAGCACCCTCATCAGTAAAAAATCTGACTAGCATAGCGCCACAAGTAAATACTAGCATCTAAATATCATGAAATCACAAGTCCAAGACACCAGATGAAAGATACACATCTTGTGAATCCAGCCATCATTTCTAATTTTTTTAATGTTTTACAGGGAAGACACAATATGTATTTCTATTAGCTAACCACAATAGCAAAAGACTCAACTTTTTTTCCCCACCATTTTTTTACTGCATAGGTAGCTATCACAAATTCGACCAAATAAAGATATAAATAGTCACTAACCAAGAAACAACTTCATCAGATGACAGTCTGATAACAACATATTTATTGTATAGCATATGTTTTGTTAGAAAAATGTGCATATTTCAGGTATAAATCATAGTTTTACATTGCAGCCACCATCACAAAAGCTCAACAAAGCAGCTAGAATAACTACAGAGACCAACGTGAATTACCTAAATACTCATCATAAAACATTTATGCAAAATACACAGCGTACAGCAAATGAAACACAAACATCTTGTGAATCCAGCAAATATTTCAGATTTTTTAAGTGTTTTACAGCGAAAACACAATATAGCATTATATTAGCTTACTACAATAGCCAACCACACAGCAGCATTGATTCATGCACGTTAGCGATAGCGAATAAACCAGCAAAAGATATTACATTTTTCACTAACCTTCTCAAAACTTCATCAGATGACAGTCCTATAACATCATATTACACAATACATATATGGTTTGTTCAAAAATTTGCATATTTAGCGGCACAAATCGTGGTTATACAATGAGAATAGTAGCCAAACTGCAAACAAAATGTCGGGAGAAATCTTGGGAGAGGCACCTAATCTAATCAATAACTAATCATAAACTTGACTAAAAAATACAGGTTGGACAGCAAATTAAAGATACATTAGTTCTTAATGCAATCGCTGATTTAGATTTTTTAAATTAACGTTACTACGACATACAGCGTGCGTTAAAGCGAGACCGCACAGAAATTAATGGCGGAATAATAGTTTAACATTTTTCAACAGAACAACGAATTAACATCATAAATAGTTCTTACTATTTGATGAGCTTCCATCAGAATCTTGTGCAAGTTGTCCTT
The DNA here is from genome assembly GCF_029448725.1 of Salvelinus fontinalis. NCBI lineage: Eukaryota > Metazoa > Chordata > Actinopteri > Salmoniformes > Salmonidae > Salvelinus > Salvelinus fontinalis. Next base: position 13,102,162 of record NC_074675.1, on the reverse strand, counting down.
TGTCCAGAATAAATCATTGCTCGTTTGTAGATTGTCGTCTTCAACTTTGGAATTAGCAGCAAACATCAGCCATGTGGCAAAGACGTGTCCAACTCACCATAACGCAGCACAAATAAAATATCGAAAATCGCAATATACTGATATAAACTGATATAACTCGGTTTAAAATAACTACATTATGATGTTTTTAACACCTATATCGAATAAAATCAGAGCCGGATATATCTAACGCCTATAACGAGAGCTTTTCAGAATGCAATCCTGAGGTCTGTCTTGCGTCATGACGAACGTTGAAAAGACTGCACACCCGGTTCCAAGAGCTTTTGTACGGCCTCAGATCTACCTAGACACCCCATTCCAATTCTCACTGCTTACTTACATCTAGGGGAAGGCATATGCAGTGCATGTTGACCCATAGATTACATGCAAATTAATAAACTGACCCTGGAACAGACTGCCCGATTTCAGATTTCTCACTTCCTGACAGGAAGTTTGCTGCAAAATGAGTTCTGTTTTACTCACAGATATAATTCAAACGGTTTTAGAAACTAGAGAGTGTTTTCTATCCAATAGTGATAATAATATGCATATTGTACGAGCAAGAATTAAGTACGAGGCAGTTTAATTTGGAAACGTTTTTTTACAAAGTCAAAATGGCGCCCCCCTATTGAGAAAATTAACTTCTGGGCCACATCCTGACTGATGGCAGCCCATTCTTGCATAAACAATGTTTGGAGTTTGTCAGAATTAGTGGGTTTTTGTTTGTCCACCCGCCTCTTAAGGATTGACCACAAGTTCTCAATGGGATTAAGGTCTGGGGAGTTTCCTGGCCATGGACCCAAAATATCAATGATTTGTTTCCCGAGCCACTTAGTTATCACTTTTCCCTTATGGCAAGGTGCTCCTTCATGCTGGAAAAGGCATTGTTCATCACCAAACTGTTCCTGGTTGGTTGGGAGAAGTTGCTCTCGGAGGATGTGTTGGTACCATTCTTTATTCATGTCTGTGTTCTGAGGCAATATTGTGAGTGAGCCCACTCCCTTGGCTGAGAAGCAACCGAATACATGAATGGTCTCAGGATGCCTTACTGTTGGCATGACACAGGACTGATGGTAGCGCTCACCTTGTCTTCTCCGGACAAGCTTTTTTCCGGATGCCCCAAACAATCGGAAAGGGTATTCATCAGAGAAAATGACTTTACCCCAGTCCTCAGCAGTCCAATCCCTGTACCTTTTGCAGAATATCAGTCTGTCCCTGATGTTTTTCCTGGAGAGAAGTGGCTTCTTTGCTGCCCTTCTTGACACCAGGCCATCCTCCAAAAGTCTTTGCCTCACTGTGCGTGCAGATGCACGCACAGTGCACACCTGCCTGCTGCCATTCCTGAGCAAGCTCTGTACTGGTGGTGCCCCAATCCCTGGACTTTCTTGGGCATCCTAAAGCCTTCTTCACAACAATTGAACCACTCTCCTTGAAGTTCTTGATGATCCGATAAATGGTTGATTTAGGTGCAATCTTACTGGCAGCAATATTCTTGCGTTTGAAGCCCTTTTTGAGCAAAAGGAATGATGACGACATGTGTTTCCTTGGAGGTAACCATGGTTGACAGAGGAAGAACAATGATTCCAAGCACCACCCTCCTTTTGATGCTTCCAGTCTGTTATTCGAACTCAATCAGCATGACAGAGTGATCTCCAGCCTTGTCCTCGTCAACACTCACACCCGTGTTAACGAGAGAATCATTGACATGATGTCAGCTGGTCCTTTTGTGGCAGGGCTGAAATGCAATGGAAATGTTTTTGGGGGATTCAGTTCATTTGCATGGCAAAGAGGGACTTTATAATTAATTGCAATACATCTGATTCATCTCGGCCAAGCAATTCATCTCGGCCAAGCATCCACAGGCCGGTGTGCTCGGTGCCAGCGTCCCGCATTTGCCGGGTGGAAGCTGGCATCCAGCCAGAACGGGTGGGGCCAGATCTGCGCTCGAGACCGCCAGTGCGCCTCCACGGCCCAGTGTATCCGGTGCCTCGGCCAAGGACAAGGCCTCCTGCATGTCTCCCCAGCCTGGTGAGTCCTGTGCCTGCGCCGAGAATTAACCCTCCTATATGTCTCCCCAGCCTGGTGAGTCCTGTGCCGTCTCCCAGAGCCAGTTCTCCTGTGTGTCTCTCCACTCCAGTGATGATCCATGTCACGAAGCCTCCAGTGATGATCCATGGCACGAAGCCTCCAGTGATGATCCATGTCACGAAGCCTCCAGTGATGATCCATGGCACGAAGCCTCCAGTGATGATCCATGGCAAGAAGCCTCCAGTGATGATCCATGGCACGAAGCCTCCAGTGATGATCCATGGCACGAAGCCTCCAGTGGTGATCCATGGCACGAAGCCTCCAGTGGTGATCCATGGCACAAAGCCTCCAGTGATGATCCAGGGCACGAAGCCTCCAGGGATAATCCATTGCACGAAGCCTCCAGTGATGATCCATGTCACGAAGCCTCCAGTGATGATCCATGGCACGAAGCCTCCAGTGATGATCCATGGCACGAAGCCTCCAGTGATGATCCATGGCAAGAAGCCTCCAGTGATGATCCATGGCACGAAGCCTCCAGTGATGATCCATGGCACGAAGCCTCCAGTGGTGATCCATGGCACGAAGCCTCCAGTGGTGATCCATGGCACGAAGCCTCCAGTGGTGATCCATGGCACAAAGCCTCCAGTGATGATCCAGGGCACGAAGCCTCCAGGGATAATCCATTGCACGAAGCCTCCAGTTATGATCCATGGCACGAATTCTCCAGTGAGGAGTTATGGCACGAGGCCTCCAGCGACGCCCTTCAGTCCGGAGCCTCCAGCGACGCCCTCTAGTCCGGAGCCTCCAGCGACGCCCTACTGTCCGTAGCCTACAGCGACGCCCTTCAGTCCGGAGCCTCCAGCGACGCCCTTCAGTCCGGAGCCTCCAGCGTCGTCCTCTAGTCCGGAGCCTCCAGCGTCGTCCTCTAGTCCGGAGCCTCCAGCGACACTCTCCAGTCCGGAACAGCCAGAGTCTCCCTCCTGTCCGGAGCAGCCAGGGTCTCCCTCCTGTCCGGAGCTGCCAGAGTCTCCCTCCTGTCCGGAGCTGCCAGAGTCTCCCTCCTGTCCGGAGCTGCCAGAGTCTCCCTCCTGTCCGGAGCTGCCAGAGTCTCCCTCCTGTCCGGAGCTGCCAGAGTCTCCCTCCTGTCCGGAGCTGCCAGAGTCTCCCTCCTGTCCGGAGCTGCCAGAGTCTCCCTCCTGTCCGGAGCTGCCAGAGTCTCCCTCCTGTCCGGAGCTGCCAGAGTCTCCCTCCTGTCCGGAGCTGCCAGAGTCTCCCTCCTGTCCGGAGCTGCCAGAGTCTCCCTCCTGTCCGGAGCTGCCAGAGTCTCCCTCCTGTCCGGAGCAGCCAGATTCGCCCTCCTGTGCCTGGAGCAGCCAGATTCGCCCTCCTGTGCCTGGAGCTGCCAGAGTCGCCCTCCTGTCCGGAGCTGCCAGAGTCGCCCTCCTGTCCGGAGCTGCCAGAGTCGCCCTCCTGTCCGGAGCTGCCAGAGTCGCCCTCCTGTCCGGAGCTGCCAGAGTCGCCCTCCTGTCCGGAGCTGCCAGAGTCGCCCTCCTGTCCGGAGCTGCCAGAGTCGCCCTCCTGTCCGGAGCTGCCAGAGTCGCCCTCCTGTCCGGAGCTGCCAGAGTCGCCCTCCTGTCCGGAGCTGCCAGAGTCGCCCTCCTGTCCGGAGCTGCCAGAGTCGCCCTCCTGTCCGGAGCTGCCAGAGTCGCCCTCCTGTCCGGAGCTGCCAGAGTCGCCCTCCTGTCCGGAGCTGCCAGAGTCGCCCTCCTGTCCGGAGCTGCCAGAGTCGCCCTCCTGTCCGGAGCTGCCAGAGTCGCCCTCCTGTCCGGAGCTGCCAGAGTCGCCCTCCTGTCCGGAGCTGCCAGAGTCGCCCTCCTGTCCGGAGCTGCCAGAGTCGCCCTCCTGTCCGGAGCTGCCAGAGTCGCCCTCCTGTCCGGAGCTGCCAGAGTCGCCCTCCTGTCCGGAGCTGCCAGAGTCGCCCTCCTGTCCGGAGCTGTCACGCCCTGACCTTAGTTCCTTGTTTATGTGTCTATTTATGTCTCTGTTTATGTCTCTATTTTGGTTTGGTCAGGGTGTGAGTTGGGGTGGGTATTCTATGTTTTGCGTGAGTTGGGGTGGGTATTTTGTTCTATGTTTTGTATTTCTAGGTGTTTGGCCTGGTGTGGTTCTCAATCAGAGGCAGCTGTCTATCGTTGTCTCTGATTGAGAACCATACTTAGGTATTCTCATTCCCACCTGTGCTTGGTGGGTAGTTGTTTTCTGTTTTGTGTATTGCACCTTGCAGAACTGTTTGTTTGTCGCTTTGTTGTTTTTGTTCAAGTGTTCATATTTATTAAAAGTATTATGAATACTTACCATGCTGCACCTTGGTCCTCTTCTCCTTCTCCCGACGACATTTGTTACATGATCACTCTTCACAACATTCTGGAGTATATGCAAATTGCCATCATTCAAACTGAGGCAGCAGACTTTGTGAAAATTAATATTTGTGTCATTCTCAAAACTTTTGGCCACGACTGTAGTTCTCATCATATTTGCGCCTCTTTGATGGTCCTACATCCCTGTCTGTTGTTGGGTGCTTTCCCGGGTAAGGTGGAAGTAGCTCTTTGGCTGCATCAGATTCACAACTGTCAGTGTCCATGCTAGCTGGGCTAACAACAAATGTAGAATTACTGATGCTAGCATTGGATGTGCTCGTGGAAGCAGAACAACTTGTGTCATCGGCAGTAGTAGCAGTAATACCAGTAGAGCTGGTATGTGTCTCTATGGACCTTACTAAATAGACTGTTTTTTAAATTATTTAAATGTCAATCACATTTTCATTTGGCGTACCCCCGACGGCATTGCCAGAGATACGCGTACCCCAGTTTGAGAGTACCTGCTCTATACCATTATAATTGTCACTAATGTAAGGTGAATTGACCTGGGACAAGGGATGTACTCTAAAACCCTATACTACATTTAACACTGGAGCTCCTTCAGAAGTATCCTTCCTTAGGCTTCCTGGGAGTTGACAGCTCCTCCACAGCAGCGTTTAGACTGAGTGTTGGCCCTATAAAGAGAGCACTAATTGTTACAGTGACAAAGGGGCCCTTCTCTTCAGCGCTGCAGGCTAATGGACAGTACAACTCTCTCTCTCTTTCTCCCAGATCCATGGAATCATTCCTCCCACGCTACTAACTGACAGGGGCTGTGACTGTGCTTAGTGGAAAGAGAGTTTTCTGGAGTTCAGCATTTAAAACACACTTACTGCACACACACACAAACATACTCACTGCTGTGTGTGTGTGTGTGCGTGCGTGCGTGCGTGTGTGCGTAAGCGTGCGTGCGTAAGTGTGCTTCTGCGTGTGTTGTATGCATGTGCTCTACATGAGACCTTTTAAGCCAAAAACAGTGACATTGAAACAAACAGTAGGAAGCTAGAGATTTTGGCTACCTGCAGTGTGGTGTTGTGTGTATCTCTGAAGCTCTGCTGAAAGCACAGACAGACAGACTGCCTGCCTAGCTCTGAAGCTCTGCTGAAGACAGACAGACAGACTGTCTGCCTAGCTCTGAAGCTCTGCTGAAGACAGACAGACAGACAGACAGACAGACAGACAGACAGACTGCCTGCCTGCCTGCCTGCCTGCCTGCCTGCCTGCCTGCCTGCCTAGCTCTGAAGCTCTGCTGAAGACAGACAGACAGACTGCCTGCCTAGCTCTGAAGCTCTGCTGAAGACAGACAGACAGACTGCCTGCCTAGCTCTGAAGCTCTGCTGAAGACAGACAGACAGACTGCCTGCCTAGCTCTGAAGCTCTGCTGAAGACAGACAGACAGACTGCCTGTCTAGCTCTGAAGCTCTGCTGAAGACAGACAGACAGACTGCCTGCCTAGCTCTGAAGCTCAGGTGGTTTTGATAGAAGGGTGTTTCATTAGACGGAGTGGTGCGTGGCAGAAAAACATGGCAGGACTTTGATCTGTGTGGTGTTTTTCTGTGTGTGGAGCTCAGTGGAGGTGAGAGCATGAAACAGCCTCTTTCATATTTAATGAGTGAAGATGTGGCTAAGGAAGGGAGAGGAGCACTGAGAGGAGAGGAGAGGAGCTATTCCCTAGAGCTGTCAACCCACTCCTAGCAGACTCACATATCAGTCACAGCACATGTGAGTGCGTTTTTGTGACTGGTGGGGGCGGGGAGTGGTGTGTGGTAGTGTGTGTGTGTGGGGGGGGGGGGGCTTCTGTGTGTTGAATAGTGTATGTGTGTGAGTAAAAGGGAGAGACATATGGCATGCATGTGCTTGTATTGATGTATTGTGACTATGCATGTGTATGACAATGGAGCCAGGGATGTTAATATGAAGGACTCACAATGTGTCTCCAGAAGCCTGTTTAGGTAGAAAAAAAAATGTGTGTGTGTGTGTGTGTGTGTGTGTGTGTGTGTGTGTGTGTGTGTGTGTGTGTGTGTGTGTGTGTGTGTGTGTGTGTGTGTGTGTGTGTGTGTGTGTGTGTGTGTGTGTGTGTGTGTGTGTGTGTGTGTGTGTGTGTGTGTGCGTGCGTTTGGGTAATTGTGTATGTGCCAGCCTATTTCTGAATCATCATGGAGGTCCTGAGAGCCTGTGGATGGTACATTATCACCCCATTCTGACTGATATTTGTGGTATATTACCTCCACTCTCCTGATTAGCCCAGCTCTCTCTCTCTCTCTCTCTCTCTCTCTCTCTCTCTCTCTCTCTCTCTCTCTCTCTCTCTCCTCTCTCTCTCTCTCGTCTCTCTCTCTCTCTCTCTCTCTCTCTCTCTCTCTCTCCTCTCTCATCTCTCTCTCTCTCTCTCTCTCCTCTCTCTCTCTCTCTCTCTCTCTCTCTCTCTCTCTCTCTCTCTCTCTCTCTCTCTCTCTCTCTCTCTCTCTCTCTCTCTCTCTCTGATTAGAGCGGCTCTCACTCTCTCTCTCTCTCTGATTAGAGCGGCTCTCACTCTGGACCAGCCTCAGTACCACCACACTGGTCACAACCTCATAGCCTTAAATGGAATCAGGCTCAGGCAGGCTGTCAATGGGCCAGGTCCCCTGGTCAGTGTGGTGTGATGAGGGGAGAGGGAGAATGAGAAAGAGAAAGGGGAGAGAGAGAGGCAGAACAATCCTGTCAGACATGAATGATGGGAGGAGGTTAGGGTTGGGGAGAGATCCACTTTGATCACAAAGAACAAACACAGTGTGCTGAACCTACTGTATACCCCTGGTGAAATAGAGAGGGAGGGAGGCTGATCAAACAATTCCCTGATGAAGATGCACTTGGAGTGAGGTTGGGTTAGTGACCTCCGTAGTGTGAGTCAGCTTTAGCCCAAGTACTAAGCCATATAGATAGATTTACTTTCAGCCATATTGAGTGTACCCACGAGTGTTCCAGTAAAGTTGATGTGGTGTGAGGGGCTTTACCATTCTAGTAATTATATTTCTATGGACACAGCTCCCTCCACCCTCTATTTTGTGAATTACAAATCAGTTTTACATTGAGTTTTCCTGGTTAGGTCATGAAGTATCCCTAGGCCTAGTCATATTATATCTGTATTTATAACTAGGCTTGGGCAGTATACCATATATACCATATACCGGGCTATTTGGAAATAACCACAGGAGTGTTTTTCAATACCGTTGAAACTAATTATTTGAAAAAGATTTACAGCAACTTTTGACATTTATTTGTTTTTATTTACCCCTTTTTCCCCCCAATTTTCGATCTTGTCTCATCGCTGCAACTCTCCAACGGGCTCGGGAGAGGAGAAGGTGGAGTCATGCGTCCTCCGAAACATGACCCGCCAAACCACGCTCCTTAACATCCGCCAGCTTGACCCGGAAGCCAATCCGCACCAATGTGTCGGAGGAAACATCGTTCATCTGGCGGCCGGGGTCAGCCCGCAGGCAAGTTAAGCCTCACCGGCCAAACCCTCCCCTAACCCGGATGACTCTGGGCCAATTGTGCGTCGTCCTATGGGACTCTCGGCCACGGCCGGTTGTGGCACAGCCCAAATGAACCCGGGTCTGTAGTAACGCCTCAGACTGCTGCGCCACTCAGGAGGCCCTACCTCATCTTTTTAAATGATGAGTCACTCACTGTTGTGCAGCACACACTAGGTGATCTATATACTGATATATGTAGTTACACTATGGAATTCACAAGTAAATGTTTGCCAGCTAGATATCTAATAACTATTAAGTTAACTTTCTAAAATGTGCTAAAGCTGTGCAGTTGTGCATTTGGTTTGCTAACTTAGTAGCTAGTTATCTAGCTAGCTAGCTTAGCTAGCTATTAGCTTCTTGCAATCAAGCTCCTCTTGGTAACAGCAAATAATTCCCTCCTTGATCAAGAGACAACATTTGTTTTGGGCGTGCAGCAAATTTTGAGTAGCGTTTTTGAGTTACTTGTATAACTTTATCAGATGGGATGTCTATCCTGCAAATAGCTTTTGTTAGAGACTGTATAAAATCATTTGCATTTAGCTAGCATTTTACATGTACTTGTTAGCATTGCTAACCAGTATTATCGAATATCCCGGGATGGAACAAGGTCGGTATGAAGGTATGACTCCCTGGATACCGCCCAAGCCTATTTATAACACTTCCCATGATGCCACAGTGGTGGGTCATCATATCAGAGTAGATACAATGTGTAGGAACACCTGCACCATCAACACCGACATGACTGAAGTTATGATATTCTACGTTCCACTCAAAGGTTTATTTTGGTCCACGACAGTTGACAGCTACTGTGTTAGATCCACAGTCAGTCTATTCTGAGACCCCACTGTAATGGTGTAATGTGTTCCAGTTAAATATTGTGTGGGCTAAGGGGCCCAGGAGCTATGTACGTGCTCCAGATACAAACATTTAAACTATATCCAAACATCGCTGGCATCATAACTGAATATTTACAACATAGAAAGGATGGCAGGACATGAATATTTAAAATCACCCCAATTCAAACCACTCCATCTATCAGTGTGTTTGGTGTAGTGTGAGAGTTCAGGAGATGGTGGGGGTAGACCTGTGGGGCCATATTGACATTGATTAAGTAACCTTTGGCCCGCTGCTTGAGAAACAGCCATTCTCCTTCACACTCATGAATTTTGGATCGGAATTTTGATTGCAAATGCTGATGGGGGTATCATGTGTCTTGTCTCTTAAGTTTGTCCAAATGTTTTGACAGTGTTTGCAAGTCTGGAGGCTCATAGACCTCACACAGTAACTAGCACAGTTACCATAGAGCATAATAAATAATTTTCAGATTTAGCGTAGTCAATAAAGATTTTATAATTAACCTCAAATTCTCTGTAATAAATGACCATACAATAATGTTGTGATCAAAATTGCCTGATGAATATATTGTTCTGTGAATCGACATGCTGTCCCCCGGCCTGTTGACTTACTAGTATGTTGTTGTACTTGTCTCTTCCACAGAGCTGCCGTACGGCTGGGAGAAGATCGATGACCCTATTTACGGAAGCTACTATGTGGAGTAAGTCTGGACCCGCTGTTTTAATATGTAATGACTATTTTGATTTCCAGTTGTTAGGTTCAAAATTTTCAGAGTAAATAACTCACGGACACTAGAGAAGCTTAACCAAGTTGAATTCTTCCCAAAGGGTCGACACAGCTGTGTTCAGAGAAAGACATGTTTCCACCAACACAAGTATATATACTCCACTTTAGGCACTCCTCCTTCTCTTCAATCCTTACATCTTATAGTTCCACAGGAAGAGGGTAATAGGATAATGAACCATACTGTCTCCCTTCAGGGGATCTGACCTGACCTCAACCCCTCCTTCGCCTAATCCACAGATGTCCATCCGCTTCCCCTATAGCAATCCTGTGACCTCCTCCCGTCCACCCAACACATTCCAAAGCCATCTGTCTTTCTACAGAGAACCATTAACCTCTGACATCAAAAACAGTCTCTTCCACTCCTTTATATACTATGCTTATGCGTATACCAACGTTCAAAGTTTACCCCGAATCCAACACTGTTTTGCCCCGTGTTATGTTTCCACTGTCCTGTGTTAGTCAGAGTCATTAACGCTGTACAGGGCTGGGGCCAGGAGGCAGATGGTGGGTTTTCTGCTGCTCATTTATACTTCTGTATCTCTGTCTGTCTGTCCATGTGGATGCGTCAGTGGGTGATTGTTTGTTAGTGTGGATGCATTTGTGAGTGTGTGTGTGTTACTGTGTGTGTGTGTGTGTTTCCTGTTTACATGCGCAAGTTTATGTGTGTGCTCCTGTGTGTGTGTGTGTGTGCCATCTTTGTGCAATGTGGTGCAATGGTGAGGTGTCTCTGTCTTCTCTATTGAACCAAATGTACCCTTCCTATTCTGGACGTGTCCTTTCTCCTGCTGGATGCGCACTAGTTCCCCTAGTCCAGGGAGAGGAGGGGAGGTCTATTTATAGCCTGGCTGGAGAGGGAGTTTGGCTGGCTGGCCGTGTTCTATTCTCTATCCCCAAGAAAGACCAGAACACTGTGCCTGCCTTGCCTACACTCCCTCTCTCCCGCTGCCATGTAGAAATCCCATATCCCCAGGCAGCCACTGAGCCATCGCACGCACGCACACTAGCACCATACCTGACCCTGCCAAGTCCAATAATTATGTCCTACTGCCTGGCTGTACCGTTGAGTTAACCTAATATCTCATGAAGAAACAGAGGGTGTGTAGGCTGGGCAGACGCTGTTCGTACCTACAGAAGCATTATTCCTCCAGTCTTGCACCCTCCAGGAGGGCACGTCTAAATGATGATTAATTACTTCACACTTTCAAAATTACAGTATTTATAATTATCGACCAAATTAGCACTGACAGAATGTTTTAAGAAAATACACTCAAGGAGTCATCTGTTTTCAGAACCCACTCAAGAAATACTAAATGATTCCTAATGCTGATTACAGGAAGCTGCTGATTTCAGTAGAATAGGACCTAATTGGGCGTTTGTTCATTTTTTCTTAGCCAAGCCATTCTGCAGCTCCATTACATAATACTAGGGATACTAAGGCTATTGAATTAATCATCGTAGCACAGCACTGTGCATCCAGCTCTTTACAGAGGGAGAGAGGAAGAGGATGAGGAGGTGGATACTACAGAGAGCACAGTGAAATGTTATACCTTTCTTTCTCTGTAGCCACATAAACAGACGGACACAGTTTGAGAACCCAGTCTTGGAAGCCAAGAGGAGAGTCCAGCAACACCAACAAATGCAAGAGCAGGGTCTGTCCTCGCTGCCCCTACCTACTATCTACAGAGGTAAGGCACCCTGTACCTCTACCTCTACCCAATGTGTTAAGAGTTTGTGTATGGTTCTTGTCTGTAGATGTTTTTAGCTCTAGAGAAATGTCTGTCGTCTTTGTGTGTGTATCACTCATTCTTCACAACTCCCTTTTCTTTGCTAACACTTGGCTAACACTTGGCTAACACTTTGCTAACACCAGCTTCTCTGTTCAGCACACATTTACCACCCCACTAAGTTCATCGAGGCTGTCTGAGGTAAAACATGCTGTATAGGTTGAGAGGGTTTGTCTCCATGTTAAATTGGCCTCTGTGGGTGAAGGGGTTTGTCGCCATGGTTACCCTTCATGTACGCTGCAATGTGAAGGCTCTCTCTCCCCCCAAGTGACAGCAGAGAGGGTAAAAAATGAATACTTCCTCACATATAAACAAGGAGATAAAAAGGAAGTGTACTTGTGGGAGCATCAGACAGTGAAGGGACTACTTTATCTCTGTCACAGTGGTAGAGGAGGTCCCACTCTCCGCCACGTTACCCAGAGCCATCCTGGCCCACATCGGCCCTGCCCCGGAGCGCTGCCAGAGCCTCAGCGACCTCTCCCAGTCCCTCCCCCCGGGACACCGGGTGTCGCTGTTGGGCCTGCACACCCACACGCCCCCTTCCTCCACCACCAACTCCCCACTGCGGCGCCCCCACCGTGCGCGGAGGGATACGTCATGCTGCCCACACCAGCACCTCCACCAGTCGCTGCACGCCTTTGTGGTAGAGCCGGCTGCTGTGGGTTGTAGCCCATTCCCCCTGTGGTGCTCTCTCAGTAAGTAGGGCAGTGAGTAGTGATACAGGCTTGTTCTTCTTCTGCCTGCACTGAGCTGCCTCGCTCTTTTTTCAAAGCATGCCTGCTCCCCCGGCAGACCCACGCTGGATCCCTCCTCGTCTCAGGCGCTCGACTCGCTGCTTGACATGTTTGATGGCGCTACACTACATTGTGTCTTCCCCTCCTTACGTGTGGCGGCAGGCAGCAGAAACTGTAAACACCCCGCTCTCTATCTGGACGCCTGACAACAAACGTTGGCTTTATGCAAACAGAGAGAGATGGGTGTGTGCCCCCTACTTGCCTTCCAAGGTGAACGGAGGGGAGATTGAATTGAGTGTGGCAAACGCTTGTTGGCTGAGTTTTCCCCTTTGCCGTGCCAGAGACTATTTCATGAATCCTGGCCTTCCACTTTTTGGTTCCCTGAGCATTGTTTTTTGGGCGGATGAAGTGAGCTCATGATTCTTCAGTGTTCCAACTCCCAACAGCATGTTGTTCCAGAATGTTAAGATCTCTCACCTGCTTCCCTCACCCCTCTGAGAAGGGAAATATACCAAGCTACTCCCATGGATGCTGATAATTCCCTGATTCTCTGCACCGTGTTTTTGCTCCAGCTCTGAGTGTGTATTCAGCTACCAGAACCCTGGCGTAGGATGGGAGTGTAAGTGATGACATTTTAAATGGCTGTAGATGTTCAGTGGAAGGTCTTGGCAGTGACAGCTTGGAGCTGGAGCAAACACCGTCCCACCTGCATAAGTCAGCACACACCCCTCACTGTTCTAACACTGCCTACCACTCCACCTACCCAGAGAGTATCCCTGTGTTCATGCAGCCCCTCCACTAAACAAGCCTTACCTCTACCATCTTATTGAATGATAAAATGGCCTTGCATCAGCATTTATGGTGCATCATGCTCGCTTTGTAAAGGTCTAAGTATGATGTATGTGTGTATATTGTTTATTGATTGTGTGTGTGTGTGTGTGTGTCCCTGCACACTTCTACGTGTGTGTGTTGTGTCTGCCTGCATGCCTGTCTGTCCGTCCCTCCCTCTGTGTGTGTGTATGTGTGTGTTCTCCCTTACAGAGAAGCCCCTGTTCACACGGGACGCCACCCAGCTGAAGGGCAGCTTCCTGTCCACGGCCCTGCAGAAGAGCAACATGGGTTTTGGCTTCACCATCATCGGAGGAGACGAGCCAGATGAGTTCCTGCAGGTCAAGAGTGTCATACCTGACGGCCCCGCTGCACAGGACGGAAAGATGGACACAGGTAAAACTGAACTAGTCTGAAAGATGGACACAGGTAAAACTGAACTAGTCTGAAAGATGGACACAGGTAAAACTGAACTAGTCTGAAAGATGGACACAGGTAAAACTGAACTAGTCTGAAAGATGGACACAGGTAAAACTGAACTAGTCTGAAAGATGGACACAGGTAAAACTGAACTATTCTGATAGATGGACACAGCTAAAACTGAACTAGTCTGAAAGATGGACACAGGTAAAACTGAACTAGTCTGAAAGATGGACACAGGTCAAACTGGACTAGTCTGAAAGATGGACACAGGTAAAACTGAACTAGTCTGAAAGATGGACACAGGTCAAACTGAACTAGTCTGAAAGATGGACACAGCTAAAACTGAACTAGTCTGATAGATGGACACAGCTAAAACTGAACTAGTCTGAAAGATGGACACAGCTAAAACTGAACTAGTCTGAAAGGTGGACAGCTAAAACTGAACTAGTCTGAAAGATGGACAGCTAAAACTGAACTAGTCTGAAAGATGGACACAGCTAAAACTGAACTAGTCTGAAAGATGGACACAGGTCAAACTGAACTAGTCTGAAAGATTAAAACTGAGCTAGTCTGAAAGATGTGTACACGCTTACTTAAACGATACACGTACATGACATGAACACGTACAGAAAGCAAGAGAGTGTTTGGACAGGAAATGGCCTCTCCTTGAGTGTCACAATGGGACAGTCTCTCTGACACAATGGGAGCCATGGACTGGTCTCTCTCTCTATAGTGGTGACCCAGCAGGAGAGCTCATCTCTCTCTCTCTATAGTGGTGACCCAGCAGGATAGCTCATCTCTCTCTCTCTCTCTCTCTCTCTCTCTCTATAGTGGTGACCCAGCAGGAGAGCTCATCTCTCTCTCTCTCTCTCTCTCTCTCTCTCTCTCTCTATAGTGGTGACCCAGCAGGAGAGCTCATCTCTCTCTCTCTCTCTCTCTCTCTCTCTCTATAGTGGTGACCCAGCAGGAGAGCTCATCTCTCTCTCTCTATAGTGGTGACCCAGCAGGAGAGCTCATCTCTCTCTCTCTCTCTCTCTATAGTGGTGACCCAGCAGGAGAGCTCATCTCTCTCTCTCTATAGTGGTGACCCAGCAGGAGAGCTCATCTCTCTCTCTCTCTCTCTATAGTGGTGACCCAGCAGGAGAGCTCATCTCTCTCTCTCTCTCTCTCTCTCTCTATAGTGGTGACCCAGCAGGAGAGCTCATCTCTCTCTCTCTATAGTGGTGACCCAGCAGGAGAGCTCATCTCTCTCTCTCTCTCTCTCTCTCTCTCTCTATAGTGGTGACCCAGCAGGAGAGCTCATCTCTCTCTCTCTCTCTCTCTCGCTCTCTCTATAGTGGTGACCCAGCAGGATAGCTCATCTCTCTCTCTCTCTCTCTCTCTATAGTGGTGACCCAGCAGGAGAGCTTCTCTCTCTCTCTCTCTCTCTCTCTCTCTCTCTCTCTCTCTCTCTCTCTCTCTCTCTCTCTCTCTCTCTCGCTCTCTCTATAGTGGTGACCCAGCAGGAGAGCTTATCTCTCTCGCTCTCTCTCTCTCTCTATAGTGGTGACCCAGCAGGAGAGCTCACCTCTCTCTCTCTCTCTATAGTGGTGACCCAGCAGGAGAGCTTATCTCTCTCTCTCTCTCTCTCTCTCTATAGTGGTGACCCAGCAGGAGAGCTCATCTCTCTCTCTCTCTCTCTCTCTATAGTGGTGACCCAGCATGAGAGCTCATCTCTCTCTCTCTCTCTCTCTCTCTCTCTATAGTGGTGACCCAGCAGGAGAGCTCATCTCTCTCTCTCTATAGTGGTGACCCAGCAGGAGAGCTTCTCTCTCTCTCTCTCTCTCTCTCTCTCTCTCTATAGTGGTGACCCAGCAGGAGAGCTCATCTCTCTCTCTCTCTCTCTCTCTATAGTGGTGACCCAGCAGGAGAGCTCATCTCTCTCTCTCTCTCTCTATAGTGGTGACCCAGCAGGAGAGCTCATCTCTCTCTCTCTCTCTCTCTCTCTCTCTCTCTCTGCACATGTGTGTGGGGTGCAGTGTGTGTGCGAACTTGTCTGCAAGCCTGTTGGGTGCATATGAGTGTGTGTATGTGTGTGCCTGCGGGGCTGTGTTTGTCCATTAATCACTGTAAGGATTTTCTGAACACCATAACTCCTGGCCCTGCCTGTGCTCCCCGGGCTGTGTGGGACACACACACATACACACACATACACACACATACACACACACACACACACACACACACACACACACACACACACACACACACACACACACACACACACACACACACACACACAGAGAAACTGGCCAACTGCACTAAAAGTCAGCAGGGGAATATAACTCTGGAAGTCCTGTCAATGCCCTCTCCATGGCCCTGTGTATTTATAACTACTATGCATGGCCTTGTGTATTTATAAACTACTCTGCATGGCCCTGTGTATTTATAAACTACTCTGCATGGTCCTGTGTATTTATAAACTACTCTGCATGGCCCTGTGTATTTATAAACTACTCTGCATTACTGGACTGGACCAAGTGCAGTATTTTTCCTGACTCATTCATCAGTGCCTTGACCTGGTTGTACTGTACTATACTGTACTATACTGTACTGTAGTATACTGTACTATACTGTACTGTACTATACTGTACTATACTATATTGTACTGTACTATACTGTACTGTAGCATACTGTAGTATACTGTACTGTATAGTGTTGGCTGATACAGTAGTTGATGGGTTGTTTCAGGTCAGACTAGATGGTACATTTTACATTGTGAGATGATCATATGTTTTATGTGCCACAATATATCATGTGGAAGTATTACAATGTATGATACACTATAATGTAGCTATTCAAAATATAGCCGAGTCAGACCATTACTGCTGTTCCAGCTGGCAGATAGGCATTATTACTTAGGTGGTGTACAGATCATTTTCCTTTACTTGGCGATACTTCCTCAATTCCCGACTTGGAAGATAACGCAGGTCCTATAAACTTCCATGGATAGTTGCAGCTGGTTGAATATAGAAAATTCTTCGTTATTAAATGAAATTCATTTTTTGTTCCATGATGTAATCCAACACTGCCATCTTGTCTATTTCAAATATTTTCAAATCTCATTGAGACAGATGGGTGTCCACCGCAAAGTGTCTTGTGTAATGACCGTGACTCAGAAATCAATCGTCATGTTGAATGGCACTCACCTGTCTCGATCAATGAGAAGATTTCAATTAGACAAGATGTCAGTGTACACATTGTTGTGTTACTTCAGGGAGCAAAAACTTTTAAAATTACGGAGCATTTTTAAATTCAAACAAACCACCTGCAACTATCCATGGAAGTTTAGAAACCATGCATTCATTGTCTTCCAAGTCAGGAATTGAGGAAGTATCACCAAGTAAAGGTTGCAATAATGCCTACCAGCCAGCTGGAACAGCAGTAATGGTCTGATTAGGTAATATTTTGTATAGCTAGGTATACTATCTATTCTGTGGTCCTCCCAACATTCTCCTCCCATCCTTTCCCCTTTATCTTCTCCTCTCTTCTCTCTTCTTCTCCTCTCTTCTCCTCCTCTCTTATCCTCCTCTCTTCTCCTCCTCTCTTCTCCTCCTCTCTTCTTCTCCTCTCTTCTCCTCCTCTCTTCTTCTCCTCTATTCTCCTCCTCTCTTCTCCTCCTCTCTTCTCCTCCTCTCTTCTCCTCCTCTCTTCTTCTCCTCTCTTCTTCTCCTCTCTTCTCCTCCTCTCTTATCCTCCTCTCTTCTCCTCCTCTCTTCTCCTCCTCTCTTCTTCTCCTCTCTTCTCCTCCTCTCTTCTTCTCCTCTATTCTCCTCCTCTCTTCTCCTCCTCTCTTCTCCTCCTCTCTTCTCCTCCTCTCTTCTCCTCCTCTCTTCTTCTCCTCTCTTCTTCTCCTCTCCTCTCCTCTCTTCCTCCAGACTCAGTGGCCTAGTTAAACTGTGTTGGATTCTAGCAGCACATAGTTAATAGAGAGAAACCAGGCCTGTGGAAGTGTGAAATTCCCAATTTCAGAAGGATTATTTGTTGCTCTGTGTCCGTACACACACACACACACACACACACACACACACACACACACACACACACACACACACACACACACACACACACACACACACACACACACACACACACACACACTCACACCTCTTCTGCCTGCTTCGCTACATGGTTCCAGACCCAGAGAAATGTGTTGAGGAAAAACATATGATACCATCTCTTTCAGCAGGGACACAGTGGTTAGATGTGACACTGTATTTGTTAGAGGGAAAGCACAGTATTTTTCATGTTAAAGTAAGTGACCTTATACAGTGACCTGGAATGTACAGTATTGGAGGAGGATAAAGTGACACAGTATGTGGTGGGGTCCATTGACATAGGGTTGGGTTCATGCAATCAAACCAATAGCAACTTACCTTTGTTTCCACAAATTAACCCACACACGTACCCTTATCTAAAAACGTAAAGCATCTGCCTGTGAAGGGAAGCTACCTACTATTCTTATATGTGACTCACCACCTGGATTCGGTCTTATGTAGCAACATTTGAAATTGTGTATTTTACATTGGATACAAGTAGAGACTCAGAAATACAAAATGGTATATCATACACTAAAATGGTATATCATACACTAAAATGGTATATCATACACTGCATTTTTGAGAAACTTTTGGAAAGTAATTCTGTTTTGAAAGTTGATAAACTTATAAACTCACTTTTGAGAAAATGGCCTTTGAATGTTTTGGTATGTAGTGAAGAGCTCTTTTTATGTCTACACCCATTCAACATCGTTCACACCCTCATAGGCTTTAGGCACACCCATCTCGTTTCGCTCTCGGAATGTTCAGAGTGCACACTTGACTCTCTGACCGATGATTTGTTTACCTCTGGATAACATGAAAACATCCTAACCAGCTCTGCTGGCAACAATTTCATTATGCTTTTTTGCGGACGTTTACTGACACCGGCCATATTCAACTGGTGTTGTACACTTTAGCTAAAGACATGTAGCTAGCTAGCTAGGTAAGCAATGGACCTAGCTAGGTAAACAACGTGTACGATCACACACGTCACGTAAGCTAACGAGCCAGCCAGCTAACGTTATCTAGGTAAACAACAATGAACACAGTGCCAAATCATGTCGTTACTACCCTGCATGAATATGCTGGGAGCTAACCAACCAGGTTCAATGATAGCTAGCTAACATTAGGCTCTAACTAGAAAGGCAAACGGCTCTGGGATACCACTAATAATGTCAGCTAGGGAGCCAACCAGCTAACGTTAGCTAGCTAGGTAACAGTACAGTTTAGCTTGAAATGAAACCACTTCCTGTCAAAATTAGAAATGTGTAATATCTGAAAATGTAGTTAGCTAACGCTAGACTATCTTACCCTTATACATCATCATGCATGATGGACGCGTCTCCCTGTCACGGATGCCGTGCCACGGTTGCCCTTAGTTTGAAGATGTAATCCGGAGACAGGTGTTTTCTCCATCTCTTTAGCTGTCATACTCTAATTCCACTGATTTCAAAACTTGATCCTCCAGAAAGTGGAGAGCAACACTTATGCAGCTCCACTAGACAATACATTTTTTTAAAGCTGCGTTCAACAGGATAACTAACACAGACTGACCAGCTCAAATAGACAGAAGCCTTCTATATGGCAGACCAATGCGAACTCCTCTCTCGACATGTCCAGCCCACTCATTATCTCATCCAGTCATGGCTAGTGGGAAGATTGCTGTCTTTTTCTGTGGCTTAACCAACAGGGCTCGTAATTTAAAAATTGTATTCGTATTTACAGATGGCATACAAGTTTGTTATTAAGGCATGAAAGTTCACATGTTCGAGAAGGCATTTTGATAAACAAATACTTTTTACGTTCAAACGGCTCTCCTGTGAAGTTGTGACTTGCAACATACGCCTATTTTCCTGAATCGGGTGACATAGAGTAAATACCCGTTCTGCAGTGACAGCAGTGCAGTGCTGTGGGGTCAGTAGTGCAGTTGCAGTGCTGTGGTTGTCACTGTGTCATCATCAGTGCTACTGCTCTCTCTCTCTCCATCTCTCTCTCTCTCTCCATCTCTCTCCATCTCTCTCTTTCTCCATCTCTCTCTCTCTTTCTCTCCATCTCTCGCTCTCTCTCTCTCTCTCCATCTCTCTCACTCTGTCTGTGTGTGTATGTGCCAATTGTCCAGATGGCTACTCTGTCCTCCGCCATGGACACATATGGCATCTACTTCAGTCAGACCCCCCCCCTACTGGGGACACTTTAACACTATGATATGATGGCCTGTTCTTGGCAGGAGGAGGGTGTCTTCTGTTCCATACTGTTGAATGACCATTAGTAGAAGATAGATGTTATTAGACAATGAAGAAAGACGTGATGGAAGCATCATGGTCCTTGGTGCTAGATAGCGTGTTTCTATTGGTCAGGTCATAGTGTGGAGGTTGGAGGACATTGGCGATTTAAGACGTAGGGTAATGTGGAGTAGAGGTCCATGATTGTTTTGAGAAAGAACTAGAAGTCAAAGAAAAGCGGAGGATAGAGACGGAGAGACTAGGTGTGTGTGCGTGCGTGGCACTGTGTGTTCGTATGTATGCACCTGCATATGTGGTGTGTGAGAAAATGCGAGTGAAATCCTGCAGTGGTGTCCCTCCTCGTCACCCGTCATAAAGAATGTTTCCCTAGGCCACTGTGTGAATGTTTCCCTAGGCCAGGGCATGATGAGGTCATGGCGCCATCATTTGTTTTCCAGGAGCGTGTGAAGCTATTGATTGTGACACCAGGGCTGTAGGCAAATGTCGTCCATATTTACCCAGATTAATTAAACAGTCCCGCTTCCACACGTCACACTGCCTCCAGGAATACGTTAACGCTAGCTCTGTCAGTATGAACCTACATTTAAACTCTGAGCGCATTCTGTCTCCACACAAAAAGGAAATGACAATGACAGGGTATGCTAAGTAGCCTGGTTCCCAGGTCTGTTTGTGCTGAGTTGCAAACATCTGTGGTAATTGTGCATACATCTCCCTCTCTCTCTCCCTCTCTCTCTTTGTCCCTCTCCCTCTCTATCTCTCCCTCTCATTCTCTCTATCTCTCCCTCTCGTTCTCTCTATCTCTCCTCTCTTTCTGATTAGCATAATAATTATGCTTATAATTGAAAAATAATGATTGTCATTATAAACCTGGGCATTGCGTTTTGGCGAGACTGAAATTTAATATGGATGCCACCTTGTGTTCTCCCACTTAATCAACATCTTTTGAAATATAGAGCCGTATCTCACCTGACAGAACACAAAATACAATATTAAATTGAATACAGCACCGGAGACAGAGAAGAAGATATGGCACTTTGTCAGAGCGAGAGCTATTGTGTATTAATTGTCAATAAATAGTTGAGTTATCTACATAGCTGAGTGTGTGTGGCGATAGGTACAGTGATGAGGTGTGGCAAATCTCACTCGTTTGTCCACGACACAATTCACTGACTAGTGTATTTCTGTGCCTAATGGTTTTGTCCATTATCTGAGGTCTAACTCAGGTACAGTAATGCTGGGACCTATTCAGTAGAATGCAACGTTCAGATTACATTTTAAATAGAAATGTAGCGTATTGATACTGAGACAAAGACCGATTCTGCATGATAAAGAGCCATGCCTGTTCTACACAATATTGAATAAGCCCTATTGAACACCCTATAGGTCTTGGTTTTTGGCAGTCTATTTGGCCTTGATTGGCTGTGTGTCTCCCCTCCTCCAGGTGATGTCATCGTGTACATCAATGACGTGTGTGTCCTGGGCACCACCCATGCCGACGTGGTCAAGCTGTTCCAGTCAGTGCCCATCGGGCAGAGCGTAACCCTGGTACTTTGCCGTGGCTACCAGCTGCCCTACGACCCCGAGGACCCGGGCGCCAGCGCCGGCACCACCACCACCCTCCTCTCCCCCCTGGGCCTGATGGAGCAGCGCCCCCTCCTGGTCAACGGACGCTCCAACTACGACAGCTACATGGACTACATCTCGCGCACGGCACGCTTCGTCCAGGAGCACGGTGACCAACATCTCAACGCCCACCACCACCATCAACCCCCTCCGCCGCCGCACCCCGGCGACACCCACCTGGACGGCTCCTCCCTGACGCCCGGCGGGCCGCACGGCGAGGACTCGGTGTCCATGGCGTCATCGGGGGCGACGCAGGCGGAGCTGCTGACGCTGACCATGGTGAAGGGGGCGGAAGGGTTCGGGTTCACCATCGCAGACAGCCCAACGGGCCAGAGGGTGAAGCAGGTGCTGGAGCCCCAGGGGTGTCCTGGTCTCTGTGAGGGGGACCTGATCGTAGACATCAACCAGCAGGGAGTGCAGGGCCTCAGTCACACCCAGGTGGTGGAGCTGCTCAAGGAGTGTGCCGTCGGGGCTGAGACCAGCCTGGTCATCCAGAGGGGTGGAGGAGGTAAGAATATGCCCGGGGCCTCGATAACCGGCTGGCTACTTCCTGTCTTTCTCTCCATGTAGAAGAGCCTCTTCATATACACATCTCTCTCTCTCTGTCTCACTCTTTCTCTTCCTGTCCCTCTCTTTCTTTCACTCTGTCTTTTTCTTTCTCTCTCTGTCTTTCTCGTTCTCTCCTCTATCGATATTATATCCTTCTCTCTCTCTTTCTCTGTATATCTTGCTCTCTCACGCTGTCTATCTCTCTCTCCTACTTTTACTCTCTATCTCTCTCTTTTTTCCTGGTGATCTGGTCCAGGTGAGTGTGTGTGTTCTGTCTGTGTGTGTCCTGTCCTAAGACCACAGAAACCCATTATACAGTACGGCCGGGTTTGACTGACACACAGCTACTCTCACAGGATCTTTACTCTACTTTACTTTACTTACTGGGGAGAAAAAGTGCTTACCTTCCGTTTACTCTGAAGGACTCATGTTGTGCGTATTTAGCTTGCGCCCTTTCTTTGGCATCCGAACAGAGATTTTTTTTATTACATTTCCTGCTTGATAAAAACGCTGACTCATTTTAAAGGTTTTTCAGTTTTTCTATTTGTACTGCGAACTTTCTTTTATAAAAGTTTAATATGTGTGCAGAGTCTAGACTTTTGTGTGCAGAAAATTACAGCCAAAATAAAAAGACGGTGATGTGAGCAAGATATAAGCTGTGTTCGAACACCCTTACTAACATACTGTATACTACATACTTAGTGAGTATATACTACATTCTATTAGTTCATTTTAGTATACTGTAAACGAACAGTATCCTTTCAGTTGAGCGTACTAGCTCTTCGCCTGTCTACCGGAAGTTGATGCTGTTGCTATGCAACCTCTTGCTAGCTAGTTAGCATACAAATGACTAGTTAGACATTTTCCGACTTTGGGTGTTCTTAAATTCAATCTGGAGTGCCAGAGTGCGCTCGTAAATTCCGAGCATTGCCAGATAGTTTGTTGTAAATCAGAGCGTTTTTCTCTAGGAGTGCACACTGGACGCTCGGCCCGAGGATTAGGGTTGATTTGAGTGTTCTGACCTTACAACGGCAGTCAAGCACCCAAACTAACGTTGGCTAGCTTGCGAGCTGCTTCCAGACACAAATGAGACCACTCTGACAATTTTACTTGCCCTAGCAGAGCTGGTTAGGCAGTTTTCATGTTATCCAGAGCGTTGGTGACTGTAACTGTGCTGCTGGCAACAATTTAATGACGTTTTTTTCATGAGGTTTACTGACACCGGCCATATTCAATGGATGTTGAGCGCTCGTTAATGAATTACTCTGCAAATCGGAGTAGATAGCCAGAACGAATTTACGAAGCACCCGAATGTCCATTGAGAACGCACAACAACTATATCATTTAGCTAAGCTAAGAATGACGGGAATAATCAAGTCAATTAGCATTGGGTAGTTAGTTCGATAGACTATAGTTAATATACTGGCAAGTTTGATGTGAAAAGTAGCCAACTAACGTTAGGTAGCTAGCTAACAACATACCGGTACATACTGCTGTAATGATATGCTATGTGGTTCGTAATGACAGTGTAGCTAACAAATTGTCAGCCAACATAACATGTAAGGTAACTTATTTGAAAAGTCATTACTTTATTACTTTGGTCAACATTTTCTTAACATTTGTCAGAATTAGTTAAAAGCAATGAGTTTGTATCCGCTCTCGTTGTACTTTGTTGCATATTTTTCTCCATTTTCTGAAAAATCTGAAAACGATGTGAAGCCACGCCCATTTCCGGATGAATTGCATTATGGGTCCTAAAGTACGGCAATAGTGTCCTCTGCGTGTATACTTCATATTTTCGAGAATGTAATACGACATCTGGGAACTTTTGGCATACTAACTATATCCATACTATGACCAATAAGCATACTATATACTCAATTTCACGTCACAAATAGTATGGTTAGTATGAGTATTCGAACAGCTATAGAGTGTTGATCTGTTCAATGTGCGCTATTTCTATGCTTCCCGTTTTGTTTTTGCGTCTTTTACTTTCGGTTTTGTACACCAGCTTCAAAATACTATATTTCTGGTTATGGAAAATATATTTCATAGCAGTTTAGATGGTACAATGATTCGCTACACAATGACTGCTTGTTTTGTCACATAAAATGAAATAAGGCGAATTACTAGAATTTTTGCAACCAGGTGGAGCGATTTCTGCATATTGCACCTTTTAAGATTTTATATGGAACCCAATATTACTACCGTCACGTATTCAAGTCAGAAAAATCTGACTTTCTTCTCTAAGGTTGCAAACCTTTACTTGATGGACCTTGTTTAATGTGATGTAAGTATGGTTTTGTATCATTCAGGGGAGAAAGAGCGATCTCATGGAGGAGAGAGGGAGTGATCCCGTCCACTTGTATCTCTAGGAGGTGGAGATTTTATTGATTGAATTTCCTGCTTGATAAAAATGCTGACTCATTTTCAAGGTATCTGTTTTCTATTTGCTCTGCAACCTTTCTTTTAGAAAGTATGTGAGACTTTTGTGTGCAGAGAATTACAGCGTGAAATAAATAGACAATGACGTGAGCGGGATATAGAATGTTAATAAGCCACCGCTAGTTGCTAATTTGCGCTATAGTGCTTTTATTTCCGTCTTGTTTGTCTGAGAGGCCTGCTAACAGACAACATGTAACAGGCTAGCCATCTTTATCTGAGTCATACTATTCTCCTCTTGTTTCCTCAAGGATGATTGGAGTGTTGTATTGTATAGATGATCACATCAGATAGATCAGTTATATAAAAGCTGTACCTATACAGGTACATTACTTGAGCTAGAATTGGGGTAGGAAATCTGTTAAAATTGTATAAGAAACTCAATGTCACTGGTCAAAGTCAGAAAATCTCACTTTCTAATAAAAGGTAGAAAACCTCTACTTGATGGACCTTGTTTAATGTGATGTCAGTATCGTTTTGTATCATTCAGGGGAGAGAGAGAGAGTGATCCCATCCACTGTAGAGGTTAATAGATAGCAGGACATGAGTTGTAGTTAAGCCTGCTGTGATCAGGAAGCTCCCATTAATCCTCCTGCCCTATTGAAGTGTGATTGCAATAATGCCCCACAATGACTCAGCCATTACACTGCCCCCCCCCACACACACACACACACACACACGCACGCACACACCCCGTCAATAATTGTTGATCAACTGGTAGAAGACTAATAGTCAGAGAGCCAGGCAGATAGCTCCATGGTGACTAACTTACAGAAAAAGGTCAATGTCATTTTGGGAATTGATCTACTGTCAGTTGCACATTTCTTTATTAGGCTGGCATGTAATCCAGGGCCCCACAGAGTACATGTGAACAGAATGAAAAACAGAGGGATGGGGGAAGCAGGGGAACGCAGGAGAGAAGAAAGCAGAAGATGTGAGAACAGAAAGTAGAGAAAGGGATTGGGTGCTAGGAGGGTTAAGTCGTTTTTGTCTCATGAGGTATGCCCACACACTCAAGGAGCCTCCCATCTGTGTAGTAGTTGGACCCTGGCGGTCGAGCTAACTGATGTAGATTGAGTCACATTACAGCAAACCCACTTAGCACCATTTAGCTCTTCTACACCACCACCCTGAGGCAGAACGCCACGGTGGAATGTCTGTTTGTCGGACATCTTGTGACAGACTCACCCTGTGAGGGTGAAAGGTCATAGTAGTCACTTGACACGATTCAGTCTGTTTCAAACATGGCCGTCTGCAGTGGGGAAACAGAAATTATTAGCCCCCTGCCCACCGCTACCACTTTGGCTGGAGATTCTGTCACAAACTACATTTTCTTCCATTAGGATTTTTTCAGTGATTGAATTGGAATTTCAATTCACCTCATGTCCTAACTTGAACTGAATTGGAATGGAAATGACCTCAACCCCTGCAGGCAATAGCTCACACTCCCTTCCGGCTCCCACATCTTAACTTCTGTTGCTTCGGGTGAAAACAGAAAAAATATCTTTCCATCCCTCCAATCCAATCAGGGATGAGAGCATTCAGCGTTTAGCCAGGCCATTACGGCCCTAATAAAACTGTCACCATTCCATTGTAATGATGTTCCAGCTCTTAATGCCCAGCGATTTGGCTGGGCTGTCAGGGAACTGGACCCGGGCCATACATTCTAATTAAAATGGCCCCTGTCTCGGTCCCTGAGGACCTGTGCCTCCACTCAACTCACTGCCCAGAGAGAGAGTAAAGAGGTGATCGCCAATGTCTGTCTGTCACCACATTGCATTCAACTAGCAAACACGTCCTCTCTTCTCATTGACTCTCAAATGCCTTGTTTGTGTCATGGCACATACACACAGACACACACACATACACACAGCTCATGTATTTGGTAAACACTCTCAAACTGAGAGAGAGAGCAGAGGGAAGGACTAGCTAACTAAGTTGATTATGCATTGGCTCTGTCCGTTGTGCAGCAGTGTGTGTATGAGAGTGTGTGTGTGGTGGGGCCAGATGGTTGTGTGGCTAGCACTGGCATGCGGCTCATCTAATGACAGTCAGACGGCTCCAGACGTGTCTACAGTCTACCACCTCACAGCCCCTCACAACACACTGAGACAGCACCATCTGGTGGATGTGTTTAGTACTGACACCCTCTGTCACCAGAGGGGGAAGCTGTGACAGCCTTATTATTAAATGCTCATCTCTTTCACACACACTCATGATTTCTTGTCCGTGTAGAGCCTCACGGCGCTGTTGTGGCTCTTTTATGGTGGGTTGCCGTGCCAACCCCTCCATTAAAGGCAGAGACAGCATTAGTGAGATCCTAAATGATCAGTGGGGGCTGAGTTACCCCACAGCAGCTCTGTCTGTCAGGGGATGGCCACAGGCCTCACTAACTATGATGAGGGAGAGCTCTTATCTCTGGGAGCTATTGACTATTGAGATGTATGATTTCAGAGAGGGCCCAGCACTCTGTGTGTGTGCGATTGCGTGCGTGTGTTTGTTTATGATGTAGCCCGGCTGCACGTTGTCATGGTCACCAGTACTCAACGGATGAGCGTTGCCGTGAAAGTTGCAACCACTGTCACTGTGTGGAGGCTTCGTTGAATGTGTCTTTTTGTTTACACCATGTCTCCACAAACATTATAGTATTTGAAGTGGCGTTAGTGATCATCATTGCTAAATGGTAGCAGAAGCACATATATTAGCTGTAAATACACTGTGGATGTAATGTCTGTGTTTACACCGTGCCTCTAGCCCATAGCTTTCTACTGTTCCTGTCATATAGTTGGTCATTATTGCTTCATGGTTTGCTACTTCATAACTACCTTATGACAGCTAAATTGATGTTATCAGTGCAGTCACTTGAGCTTGCAATGCGAATGTGCGTGTGTGTGTGTGGTTGTGTGTGTGTGCATCCATGTGTATGTCTTCACTTGTATTGGTATCAATTCCCATAACACTCATCATCAGGAATGGAGGAGGTCCACACCGTTTACTCTCTCCTCCATGGATCAGAAACGGACTCACTTACCATCCCTAACATCCAGTGAATTACGCGGGATCACTTTCGAACGGTCCTGCTCTCCTAATAAAGTTAAGATATTCAGCCATCCCTTCAACTCCCCGCTGACTCCTGGCCTGTTTCTGCCAATACAAATAGCCGCCGTGCCTCTCATCAGCGCCACTAATTAGCGAGTGTGCTACAGACACCCTCATTAAGGCCCGTCTACACCATTACCCAAGCTGCCTTCACCATAACACTAATTGGAGGATTTAAGACATGTCCGTTTAGTGTGCCTCGACGTGGCAGGATTGTGAAGTTCACATACGTTCGCCCACCCATGCTTACCCATCAGCAGAAACCCATATGTATACATACACAGTACACACATACTCATACACCCATACATGGTCAATAGCTGTTTGCTGGTCGAGTACACTCTCTCACTGAGGTTTTCTCTTGACGGATGCTGCCAGTGTGTCATTCTAGTCTTTCTTGCTCACTTGGCCTGTCCTGTTCCCTCCTAATGCTCTTTAAGGTGGCTATATATTCCTCCGGGCTGAACCAGAGATGACTATCACAACAAAGAGAGAAGGAGAGAGAGCGAGATTGAGAGAAGGGAGGGATGGAGAGTCTTTGAATCAATGAGCGCCGCCCAGCAACACAGGGATTATTCAGCACACAGCCAGACAGTGATTCATTGGCTAACAGCAAGAGGCCCTAGAGCAGGCTGCCTGCCAAACCAGACAGTGCTGAACAGCAACAGCCATGTTCACAGCTCTGTCTCCACTAACATGCACCATGCAGACCTGAACCAATCCAGAACTGCCCTGTGCCGCTGCAGGAATCCTTGGCCAATCAGAATGGCCCTAGGAGAGAGGAACAGGAAGAGAGAGGGAGGTGGAAGAGACATTCAAATGGCTTATGGGAGAGCAGACAGGTCAGATCCCAGCGGGAATAGAAGAGGTTAAACACATTTACTAGGGTTGAGTGGTGCTAAGATCACTTTCATTGAGTCAGGGGTTAAGGCTTCACAAAAGTGTGTAGCGAGTCTAAGTAGGGTGCTTAACCTGGATCGGCTTAACGGCCCCATTGACGAAACTAAGCCCTTTTATTTGGAGTGTGTTTAAAGCATCCGATTAAAGTGTGATTGTATTATACAAGTAGTAAGGATAAAGAAATGATTGTTGTGAGCTGTAATGTGGATTGAAGCATGGAGTTTTCTCTCTGCACATCATTTCTACTGTTCCTCAGCTGGATGTGTGTTGGTATTGAACACGTGAGTGAACCATGGAACCAGCATGCAACAAAATCAATTTTCATGCGGCAGATATTATTTAAAGTAGCTAACCGTCCCTGTGGGCTTTATGTATATTCATAAGCTATGCAAGATTCCATCAAATCGTAGTGTTATCCAAATCTAATTTAAATAATGACATGGCCTGCTGTTAGCCTGGCGGTGTGATATTATAGTGTTCTTCACAGTTGTGAGTGTGCGTGTGCACATGCATGTCTGTACGTGTGTGCAGGTGTGTCGTGTTGGAAATATCTACATAGGGTCTCGTATGGCTATGATTCAATCAACTCATTAACTGTACAGGGGCAGCACTAAGTCCCATTAGTATGTTACTGATTCATTTAGCATACAGCTCTTTCGTCGTAGACAGAAAAGATGTCAGCCCTCTCACTCTCACTGACAGTCACACTTTACATCAGAGCTATTTATCATTTTTCTTCTAATCAGGAAGTGATTCAAACCTCAGCCAGACAATCAAATAATCAAGGTAGAAAAGAAAGTCTGCAGTACTTCAGCCCTCAAGCCCCCAAATTCAATATCCCTTCCTTACATACAGTATACACTACCTGATATCCTGAGGGGCATTAGGACCATGGGCAGGCCCAGTTGTTCAGTGCTCCACCGAGGTCATCGATTAGTTGCCACAGGAAACTGCAGTTGGTCAGCATGGTCTCATTGGAGCAGAAGAGTCACCGTAAAACTGGTGGTCCTGTCCCGCTGCTCTAACATGGTCCTGTCCCGCTGCTCTAACATGGTCCTGTCCCGCTGCTCTAACATGGTCCTGACCCACTGCTCTAACATGGTCTTGTCCCACTGCTCTAACATGGTCCTGTCCCACTGCTCTAACATGGTCCTGTCCCGCTGCTCTAACATGGTCCTGTCCCACTGCTCTAACATGGCCCTGTCCCACTGCTCTTACATGGTCCTGTCCCACTGCTCTTACATGGTCCTGTCCTGTCCAACTGCTCTTACATGGTTCTGTCCCTTCATGGTCCTGTCCCAATGCTCTTACATGGTCCTGTCCCACTGCTCTTACATGGTCCTGTCCCACTTCTCTTACATGGTCTTGTCCCAATCATCTTCCATGGTCCTGTCCCACTGCTCTAACATGGTCCTGTCCCACTGCTCTAACATGGTCCTGTCCCACTGCTCTAACATGATCCTGTCCCACTGCTTTAACATGGTCCTGTCCCACTGCTTTAACATGGTCCTGTCCCACTGCTCTAACATGGTCCTGTCCCACTGCTCTAACATGGTCCTGTCCCACTGCTCTAACATGGTCCTGTCCCACTGCTCTAACATGGTCCTGTCCCACTGCTCTAACATGATCCTGTCCCACTGCTTTAACATGGTCCTGTCCCACTGCTCTAACATGGTCCTGTCCCACTGCTCTAACATGGTCCTGTCCCACTGCTCTAACATGATCCTGTCCCACTGCTTTAACATGGTCCTGTCCCACTGCTTTAACATGGTCCTGTCCCACTGCTCTAACATGGTCCTGTCCCAATGCTCTAACATGGTCCTGTCCCACTGCTCTAACATGGTCCTGTCCCACTGCTCTAACATGGTCCTGTCCCACTGCTTTAACATGGTCCTGTCCCACTGCTCTAACATGGTCCTGTCCCACTGCTCTAACATGGTCCTGTCCCACTGCTTTAACATGGTCCTGTCCCACTGCTCTAACATGGTCCTGTCCCACTGCTCTAACATGGTCCTGTCCCGCTGCTCTAACATGGTCCTGTCCCACTGCTTTAACATGGTCCTGTCCCACTGCTCTAACATGGTCCTGTCCCACTGCTCTAACATGGTCCTGTCCCACTGCTCTAACATGGTCCTGTCCCACTGCTCTAACATGGTCCTGTCCCACTGCTCTAACATGGTCCGGTCCCAATGCTCTTACATGGTCCTGTCCCAATGCTCTTACATGGTCCTGTCCCACTTCTCTTACATCGTCTTGTCCCAATCATCTTCCATGGTCCTGTCCCACTGCTCTAACATGACCCTGTCCCACTGCTCTTACATGGTCCTGTCCCATTGCTCTGTGACAAATGATTCACTTCAGACACCTCTACTCTGTCAGATCTCCAGGTGGAATGTCATCATTGCAAGTGTTACATATTATGAGTACTGTAGGCTAATGATAACGGGACCTGTCATGGTTAACTTGCAGATGTAGCACTAGCTCAGATCCCTGCACTATCTGAACTATAAAATGGGTTCTACTGTACCAGGCAAACTAAATGAAATGCAGCTCAGGTATTAGAACATATTTGACTCAGTAATGTTCTCTGCTATGGGGTCTCACAGGAACAGAGGCAAGAGTCTGTCACTCAATACATCTCAGTGCTGATCTACCATAGGAAAGGGCATCACTGACATCTCTGTCTAACCAAGCACCTATGCCTGAGTTAACAATGAATGGATTTACCCTGTGGAGTACCCTCCATGAGGGTTGTAGCTCTGCCTTTCCCAGGGAACACAGGTTGTTCTGTCTTGAAGTAATGCTGGTTGATAGCAGGTCATCCTAAGAGCACTCGTAATGATTGACCTTGTTTTGAGAAAGTGAAGAGTCAGTTTTCATTAAAAAACAGGCCTGCAGTCTGAACGCTCTCTCATGTGTCACCCAGTAATGTGGATTCTTTATCATCTTTATATATGTTGTGCCTGTGCTGATAGAGCTGTCCAAAAAATGAATTGGATTTGAGAATTGTTAAAGTCGTTCCTGATAAGCTGCTGTAATTTCCACCCCCATCTATAAAAATCTTTATTCTAGCCGTGGATCTGTGCAAGGCAAGCTCCAGTCAGATTGATGACTCACTGAGAGAGAATGATAGTTTGCAAACATGTCTTCTCTGTCGCTGCATCTCTCTCCCTTCCTCCCTCCTCTACACCCCCTCTCTTTCGTTGATCACTTTCCATTTCTGCTGTGCCACTCGTTGGTGATGGAGGGCATGTTTACGGTGTGATTGCGCCCTTAAAATGAGACTAGCGCTGGGAAGCCTCCTGGCATGTAGCGCTGGGAAGCCTCCTGGCATGTAAGGCAGGCAGCCACTCGCTAATTCGATCCTGGACGATTTGCATCCACTCGTACTGTTCCTGGAGAGGGTGAAAATTGAATTGAGAAGACAGACAGTCTGTTGTTTGTTTGTTGTTTTTTACGTTCCTCCCTGTTTCTCCGGGGGCCGATGTGGAGTGAATAGTTTGGGCCGTATGTGTTATGAAGCTGGGTCTTTTGATGTGAGACTGCTGCCTTGCGTTGCATAGCTCTGAGTGTGAACACTGGCGGTGGTGAGTACCGCTGGAAGTCCTGCATTCTGTTACACTCTGTTTGTTGTGATCATGTGTTCTAAGCTGAAGTAGATTGTGGAATGTTGTGATTTGCTGAGTAAATGTTGGCTGGGCTTTTTTAGATGACAGTGGTGGTGGGTAAGGACTCACCCTTCCTTTTTGGTGTTTGCAGATCTGAAGGATCTGGACAGATATACGTGTAGTGGTGGAGCTTCCAACATATTATTTACAGCTTACAGATGGGTGTATGTTAGTGCTCAGGGGGCAGGTATAGGGAGCGAAGTGGGTTCTGTTTTCCCATTGAAAACACATGACCTACTCATAACACAGCCAAGTCATTCACACTACCCTCCGGCCAAAATCATCCCAAAACTTTGCACATTCACACAGCGCCTCTGGTATGCCTTCAATCAATGAACGAAAGTCACAATCCATGTTGATATATTAGAAGTGGAGACCTTTAACTGGAATATGAATATTTACCCGAGAAATAGTTGGAGCCCTCTGGTCTGGCAGTATGTGGTCCAAACACAGTGGTGTTGTGATATGCCATCACCCCACACACATGCTGTGACTGTTGACACTACAGTTCCCTGAATGATTCAATCCAAGGCAGAGGTCCATGCTACTGCTAGCAAATGATGTAATGAAGTGCATGCAATGACTTGCTAAAATCACACAATTACAGGACCTACACAGCTCTGTACACTGTAGTGCAGTGAGATTCGGGGTCGGGGGAACTGTAGTAGTAGGGGTTGCAAAATAAAAATATATGTATAATTCTTTTTGGAACCAAACATTTGAGGACAAGATGGTACAATATACAAACGTTAATTGGTTTCTTTTCATTTTGATAAGAGAAGAAAATGTAACGCATTGAAGGTTATTTGTTGATGTAAAAATCAAAATGTACCGATTTCAAAGTTGTGTAATTAGACTTGGGCTGGGGCGGGGTCGCGAGAAATTCTTCAGGGAAAAAATGGGGTCCCCGGAAATTTGGCCTGAAAACATGGGGTCCCCGCTGAAACAGTTTGAATACCACGGCTGTAGTGTATATCTTGTATTGTATCAAATCTGCCAGTCTAACATGGAAACTTACTGTGTAGGTTATATTTGTCAGTGGAAAATAGTTCCTCCTGTGTTGAATGGTGAAGCCTCATCACCTATCGAATCATTCTCATCACTTCAATCCAACTTTAGAGTCAGGGGAGCGTTTAGGGTTTTCTAAGGTTATGACCTATTCTACTTCTGTGAGAATCCCATTTGATTCTTTATCAGACCGTCACCTCTGGTGTTTTCCCCAAGCATTGTCTCTGTAAGGCAAATTAAATGACAGAGAATTCTGTTATACGATCAAGCCTGGATGTTTATCCAAATATTGGTAAAGGCTTCCCCAATATGATCTCCGATCAATTATTTGGGATGATTTAGCAACACATACGGTAATGTGTATATATACATTGAGTATAACAAACATTAGTAACACCTTCTTAACATTGAGTTGCACCCCCCCCCTTCCCCCTTTTACCCTCAGAACAGCCTCAATTTGTCTGGGCATGGACTCTACAAGGTGTGGAAAGCGTTCCACAGGGATGCTGGCCCACGTTGACTCCAATGCTTGCCGCAGTTGTGTCAAGTTGGCTGGATGTCCTTTGTGTGGTGGACCATTCTTGATACACACGAGATGCTGTTGAGCGTGAAAAACCCAGCAATAGTTTAGTTCTTGACACAAACCGGTGCACCTGGCACCTACTACCATACCCAGTTCAGAACGTACTAACGTTTTGTGTCTTGCCCATTCACCGTCTGAATGGCACACTTACACCGTCCATATCTCAGTTGTCTCAGGGCCAAAAATCCTTATTTCACCTGTTACCTCTCCTTCATCTACACTGGTTAAAGTGGATTTAACAAGTGACATCAAATAGGGATTATAGCTTGCACCTGGACTCACCTGGTCAGTCTATGTGATGGAAAGAGCAGGTGTTCTTCATGTGTTGTGCACTGTGGTGGTGGCAGTTTTCAACTTCCCCCTTGGCTTGGAGACCAACGTTACTGTAAGATCCTCTCTGACCCATTGTCTTTCTGGTGCTTCAAGAATCTGCTTCTCAAGGACATTGCATCGCACCACTTGGGGTGGGATTATTTTGCAGCCCTCTCATTGCTTTTCATGCAAATCTGTCATCTTTCCATTGGTTTCTTAATGTTTTATTCCATTTAAGTTTTGTTATCTTTCCTTAGTTCATGGAGTAGCCCTCAGACACAGACAGACCAGCTCAGACCTAATGTAATGGCTGCCACTACTCTCTAGGCTAAACATTGTTGTTTTCTCACTATTGCAGGTCACTATTCACCCTGGAAGACCCCTAAACAGGTAAAATGCATTGTCTTCCGAGCCTCAGCTCTCCCATTAATTCTAATTGACTCATTTAGTTAACAAAATGGCTGCACTGTGCATATATGTTGGAGCTGCTCTGATTGACTTTACTACATAACCTTAAATCTATATCTTCTGAACTTTGGCTGCAGTCTTGCTGCTGTTTAGCTGAGAATGACTACTCTATTCTATTCCCTTCCCTTATACTAACTGTAGTGCTGTTGTCGTGTCTCGGCTGCTGCTGTATCCTGGCCTTGAGTTGGACCCTTCCTCTTGCCATCACATGCAGAGGAAAGGGTTAAGTGGCCCACTCATAGATATAGAATTACTAGACTCGTCATACCGCAAGCCAGATGGGTCATGATCTAAATAAATCTTGATGGTCATTCTGTGTGGTGTATGTCTATGCAGATGACAGTCTACGTCTATGCAAACTACTAGACCAGATGCTCTTCTAGTAATGCTATATCTATGGTCCAGACTCTGGGTTGGCATGGTCCCCTCAACATTCCATCCTTCTCTCAGCTCCTCTGTATCCCTGATAGAGAGAGTGAGAGAACCCTTTTCTAACAGTCATACTGAGAAATGATCACTCATCCATTCTTCCCTTCTTCCTTCATCTCCAGGCTGCTATTGATCTGCTACTAACTTCGCTATCTTTCCTGATCATATTTTGTCATATCTATGTTTTCTCGGATGTCATATATGTCAGACAAAATATACAAATGTTGTATTTTTAGATTTTGTCTAGACAGATTGTAATAACATGTTGAAAGCTGAAACTTTCAAGATGTCTGAGCCATCTTAGACACCTCTGTTCAAACCTAGCCTCGTCTGTCTGTCTGTCTGTCTGTCTGTCTGTCTGTCTGTCTGTCTGTCTGTCTGTCTGTCTGTCTGTCTCTGTCTGTCTGTGTCTGTGTGGACTCTGTCCCCAAACACTCAATAAACACTTGTCATACAAACAAGGAAGAGCTGCAACAATGCCTCTTAGAGCACTCTGAGTTGAGTTAGACATGGTGTATTGCCAAGAAACAAGGTGTGTGTGCGCGCATCCCATTTCATGCTACTTCATGTTCTAGTTTGGCTCTGATATAGCTAACCAGCTACTAACCCCAGCTCATTTGTGGAGTCTCCAGCGACAAATCATAACATTCCACACATCCATGGACTCAGAAGAAGCAGTCTTTGTGTTATCCCTGCTTGTCAGCAGCTCTCTCAAGCCCTCACATGGATTTTTCCTCATTGTAGCTCATTTCTGTTCTCCTCTTTGTTGAATCTCTCAGTTTCCAACAGATTGATGGTAATTCTGAATCTGAGTTCCCGGAGAAGAAGTGCCTGGGAAAATAGCTATGGAGTCAGGCAGGCAGGCGGTCCAGCCGAAGCCGCTCTTTCTCTCTCTCTCTCTCTCCCCCCTAGCGTGTGTTTGTTCCTCTCCACACATTGAGCTGTGGTGGAGAAGAGGCAGAACAGGCTTCAGAGCAACAGCAGCTGCCAACCGCCCCCAACACAGAGTTCAGAGTTCAGGCCAGGTTTAATTGGATATCATTAGTTCCAAGACGATTTCCATAGCCCAAAGAATCTCAGCCCAAATAATCCAACATGGATACAAAGTTTAAAAACAGAGACTAGGGTAGTTCTGTAATTGTGACTCAAAGTTGGTAGAAGTAATAATGATGCCCTGCCTTCCCGAATTCAGTTTGGAACAAAGCCTGTGCATATATGAGTATATTCTCCTATAGTCATGAGTGAAGAACAGAATATACAGTAGTATGTAGTACTATTGGTGTGGATGCAGAGTCAATTTATGGCAGGACCTGAGAGTGTTGTGTGTAGGAAACAGCAGTCTCTAGCCACACACACACACAGGTCATACAGTCTTAAAGAGCCTGACTGCCTGTGACTAAATGAGGGGGAAAGATTCAATTCAATTCACAACAACTTTATTTAACCCTCTCAGGGCCAGTTAGGAAAGACTGCCATACTTCATACTTCACTTAGTACATACAGTATAATAGATGGAGGGAGAGAGAGACGGAGGAGGTAGGGGAAGTGACAGTGCTATAGGCTGGTCCAGACTTAATAAGATCCCCTGACTGTCACCCTGCCATTACACGGCCAGACACTCAGACATTCCGAAGATCAGTAGCAAAGATGGGTGGAATCACACAGAGTAGGAACACTTTGATTTTGCCTTGGTCCGATGGAACTAGGTGCCTTGGCAGCATCTTTTTATACAGCTCCTGATATCAAATGAGTCATTTTATCGGGTGGTACTAGAGAGAACTATCCTTCTCACTGTCATCCTAACATACCAATGTGTCATCTTCACTATCTCATCAACACCACTCTGTTTTCTAAAGACAACTGACATTTGTACAACACAAGAAAGCAGCTCAGCTTGTCAAAATAAGCCATAGTGTTTTATCACTTCGAATAATCAATGTGGTGCTTATTTCAAATGGGAAGAGAAATCATATTTTATGCACTTAACCATTTAGCTGCGTTGTTTGGTTGTACGCCCGCATAAATTACCACTTCTCTCTTTTTCTCCTGGACGCACACTGAGTGGTTTGGGATTCAACGCTGCTGAGAGAAATTGGGACTAAACAAACCTGTTTTGACACTAGCACTGCTGGCTTTTCTGCATTGTATTAGAGTCACCACAATGGTGTTTTCCACAATAGAGACACCACACATTATCCACCACATCTACATTCCATTATAGTTGCAGAACACACCACACACAGGTTCATTCCAAGATATTCTCTGAGGGGGGTGAATGCTGTGTGTTTGCACTCCTCCTATCACCATGCCCCTCTAGCATCCACTACAGTCTCTATCATAGAATGTCTTGGGACGTAGCCACCTTATACTGGGCCAGTACCCTCTGTGTGCCCACTTTGGCCATTTGCTGTCTTACGACGACGACGACAGTGGCACACTGACATGTTTAATATGCTCTCCGCCTGCCTCCCTCTTCCTCCCAGCAGCCCTGAACTGGTGTGCCTGTGCTCTCTCTCCTTCTGCATAATTAACACACTGCTTTTCCGGACCTGCTTTAATAAGCCTTGGCATCTTTTATTTCCTTTTAAAACGTTTCTTCACCTCTCCTCTCTTCATCTTTGTTGTTGCTTTAATTAGTCGCCGCCGGCTGGTGCTCATGTTGCTTTGTTGCATTACTACTCCCACTAATATTAGACTGCTGTAGTGAATGACAGAGGTCAATGAAGTCGATGACGTCCATGAAGGCCTCTGTCCCCACCTGTATACTATGAATAGCTTGCTACCTGCTCACCTCATTTGGTTCGTCTAAGAGGAAGTTGTTAGAGTACCAGGACAGCGCCCCCTTGCATCCCTTAGGGATGTCAGTGAGTAAGGACCGGGTGAGAACCAGGGTAGGGGTGGTGGAGACTGAACCAATGCCCTGATGTTTGATGTGTTTACAGGTGTTGGAGCAGTGGGACGCGGCCCAAGGCCAGGGAGGGGGTCAGGGCAGCCCCCAGACCAGTCTGTCTGCGCCCGTTGTCCCCCACAACGCCCCCTTCCTGACCCGCCACCTTCACAGGGCCTCAGTCCCAGACTCTGCCCTCCCCGAGGGCTTTGATCTGAGCAGGCCCGACCCCTATGATCTCTATGAGAAGTCCAGGGCTATCTATGAGAGTAGTAGGCGTAAGTACTGGAAACACACTAGTACAACAACGACAACATCATCATCATCAACAACAACAGCCCCATAATATCTGTCTGGGGTTCCGGGGGTTAATGTTCTTCTGAACAGGTGGACCTATGAAGATGCACACAAACACATACACACACACCTCATCTCCTGAATGAATCATTGTAGCCCTAACAGTAGTCAGGGCTCCATAGTGCAATATAACAATGGCCTCAGCTCCACCTGTTCTGTTCTTATAGGGACATAGTCTGGGTTGTCTGGGTTCTGTTCCTATAGGGACATAGTCTGGGTTGTCTGTGTTCTGTTCCTATAGGGACATAGTCTGGGTTCTGTTCCTATAGGGACATAGTCTGGGTTCTGTTCCTATAGGGACATAGTCTGGGTTCTGTTCCTATAGGGACATTGTCTGGGTTCTGTTCCTATAGGGACATAGTCTGGGTTCTGTTCCTATAGGGACATAGTCTGGGTTCTGTTCCTATAGGGACAAAGTCTGGGTTCTGTTCCTACAGGGACATAGTATGGGTTGTCTGGGTTCTGTTCCTATAGGGACATAGTCTGGGTTCTGTTCCTATAGGGACATAGCCTGGGTTCTGTTCCTATAGGGACATTGTCTGGGTTCTGTTCCTATAGGGACATAGTATGGGTTGTCTGGGTTCTGTTCCTATAGGGACATAGTCTGGGTTCTGTTCCTATAGGGACATAGTCTGGGTTCTGTTCCTATAGGGACATAGTCGGGGTTGTCTGGGTTCTGTTCCTATAGGGACATAGTCTGGGTTGTCTGGGTCCTGTTCCTATAGGGACATAGTCTGGGTTCTGTTCCTATAGGGACATAGTCTGGGTTGTCTGGGTTCCGTTCCTATAGGGACATAGTATGGGTTGTCTGGGTTCTGTTCCTATAGGGACATAGTCTGGGTTCTGTTCCTATAGGGACATAGTATGGGTTGTCTGGGTTCTGTTCCTATAGGGACATAGTCTGGGTTCTGTTCCTATAGGGACATAGTCTGGGTTGTCTGGGTTCTGTTCCTATAGGGACATAGTCTGGGTTCTGTTCCTATAGGGACATAGTCTGGGTTCTGTTCCTATAGGGACATAGTCTGGGTTGTCTGGGTTCTGTTCCTATAGGGACATAGTCTGGGTTCTGTTCCTATAGGGACATAGTCTGGGTTGTCTGGGTTCTGTTCCTATAGGGACATAGTCTGGGTTATCTGAGTTCTGCAGAATGAGATGTATTATGTTGTTTTGTCTGTAGATGTATTTCTGTAAATATGGAGTATGACAACGGTTTAAGAGTTTATACTTGTGTCTTAGTGCTGACAGATGACTTGATGTTGATACATTTGTACTTGGCCTAGACTCCTTCGTTCGGGGAATCTCTGAATATCTCGCGGATCTCTGCCTCCAGTCGATGTTCTGCCAGAGTGTATAGTCAAATTAGCTATTTTCTTTCAGGAACATCTCAGCCAACAACCTGTCTTCTTAGACCGCTGTATACTTTAGGAGCCAACAATTATATTTGAGCCATTAAAGATCCTGTCAGGGGTACAAGCATAGGGATTTCCTTTCAGTTCATTGAGTGTACGACCAAGCTTTTAACTGGGTTGCCAAGATATGCTCTGTAGAAGGAGTTGTACGACAGTATACCATTGGTTTTTGACATCAGTAGTCATATCTACTGTATGATTCTGAACATAAAGTGCACTCATCCTTTTGACCAGTGCTAGTGACAGTGCTAGTTTCTGTTAAGTCCCTGCAGCTTGATGTACCATAGAGGCTTCATGATTGACATGCGAGGCTCTAGCCGGTAGACATGATAATGCTCTGCTTCTCTCTATGGTAAAATCTCTGTGGACCTGAGTCAGTCGTAGGTGAGGAGAGAGACAAGCGGTGTGCACGCTTACGCAACACAACCTTTATTAAAGAGGACAGGGCTGTCGGAAGAACTCCACGTCAAAGCCTTCCAGCGTCTCGGTCAATCTTTCTCTGTAGCTTTCCTTTCTCTCCCTCTCCCTCTCTCTGGAGCTTTTTTTTTTCTCTCTCTCTCTCTCTCTGTGTCTCTATCTCTCTGTCTGTCTCTCTCTCGCTCTATATATATCTTTCTCTCTCTCTCTCTCTCTCTCTCTCTCTCTCTCTCTCTCTCTCTCTCTCTCCTCTGTCACTCTTCTCTCTCTCTCCCTCTGTCTCACTCTCTTCTCTCTCTCTCTTTGTTTCTCGCTCTTCCATCATTTCTTTCTCTGCTTTACTCTCCTTTAGTCCTGTGTTCAGTTTAGTGTTAAGTATCTGTCCCCTTCATGCTGTTCGCTGCTAGGCTACACGTGCAGACTGTTGGTCAGTCAGGTTAACAAGGTTGAGGCACAGGGCAACTTTTAGGAACACTTTACTTGTTTCCCTCAGTCGTGTGGGAGTTCTAGGTCATGAACTGGTATTGGAATTGGTATTTTTCAGTAACCTTATCTAACTAGGACTGTTCTCAATATAGCCTGGAGACCAATACAGGCTGTTAGAGAAGAAAATACACCCATACCCCACAACCATAGACAAGTCAGCTTCCACTGAATGTTGATAAGGTTTTCTACAGCTGGAAAATAATCATGCAGCAACAGGAAATGAAACAGGTTATAATTCATGGAAAAAATGTAGGTGTTGATAATTTATTTTCCAAACTTTAGAATCCTTTTTAAGCTTTATTACACGTTTATATTTCCTGCTGTGTAGGAAAATTCTCAGTAACAAAAGAGTGATCAAATTAAGATCCTACATCTGTAATTAGATGCCTTTATTCTAGTAGGGAACCAAGAGACCCCATTGCATGTGAGAGAGCTGGAGATAGATGGAGATTTATGAATTGTGTACTTTATGTAAACTGCAACACAGTCTGGAATACACCAAAATCATCCTCTAGCCAGCAAGGTCATTCTGTCCTTATATTCTGCCAACATCGATGAGTATTTTTTCCAGCAATCTTATTTAATATTAACTTAAAACACTGTATATGGGTTCCGTGGTAAGACTTGTGTCAGTCAGTCTCCTTATGTGTCATCCGCCATCTTTGTTTCCACAATTAATTCCTCTGGTATCCCAGCGGACACTGTCTCCGTGATTAAACCTGCTGTAAATAGAGCCCATTTCTCATCACAGTCCCTTTGACCCGCTCTACTTCATTTCATAGGAAAGGGTTTTCAGGGTAATGAATAGCACTATGCCGCAAATCATTCTGCTTTCCAGTAAAGGCCTGATTGCAGATGAGTTTCTGCTCCCCTAACACATACTGTAAATACAAAGATAGCTGTATTACAAGCCCTAAGCACTTCTTTTCCACAGTGTAATGGATGATGTAGGAACTCTGTGCAGACAATGTGCTGAGGCAAGTTTTTTTCTGTCTTGCTCTAGTCTCAGTCTTTTTAGTAGTCTGCTCTGAGTGAGACAGTTGTAAGACAGTGTGTGTGTTGTATTATTGTTTATGGGTGCTCCCTCAATCTCCCTCCCCCACACAGAGCCAGGCCTGCCGCGGACCACCTTCTCTGTGGACCACTCTGGTATGTACGGTGGCCCTTAAGAAGACTCCTCACAGGGAGGAATAGGGATTATTCTAAATATTCTTTTTTTTCTGAAACATTTCATTTTATTTTCAATGCATTAAAGGCCCAATGCAGTCATTTTATATCAGTCTCAAATCATTTCTGGGTAACAAATAAGTGCCTTACTGTAATAGATTTCCATTAAAATTGTCAAAATTTGCTTTTTAGCCCAAGAAACATTCTCAAGAAAGAATTTAGCAAGAACTGTCTGGTTTGAGTGTGGAGGGGAAAACTGAAAACTAGCTGTTATTGGCAGAGAAGTTTGGAACTCTCTTTGTTATTGGTCTATTAACCAATATACCTTATTGATGTCCCCAGGGAAAGCCGAAACTCCCGCCCATGCAAACCTGCTGATTAGGGTCCTGTGTAAATTATTTTTAACAAGCTACCAGGAAATAACACTGATTAAAAAAAATCACACTTTTAGTGTTAGTTCCATCAGCTGTTGTACAATATTATAGAAAACACAGGAATAACAGTGCCTTTAATTTAA
The DNA here is from genome assembly GCF_029448725.1 of Salvelinus fontinalis. Taxonomy (NCBI): domain Eukaryota; kingdom Metazoa; phylum Chordata; class Actinopteri; order Salmoniformes; family Salmonidae; genus Salvelinus; species Salvelinus fontinalis. The sequence continues at coordinate 13,060,110 of NC_074675.1, read as the reverse complement.
TGTGTTAACTTCCACAATGTGTGATCAATAATCCTCTGGCTCCACATAAACTAGACATTAGACTGAGGGCACTCCAAGGTCAACACGTGTCACAGGTGTTGTCTGTTCCTTGACCCCAGGGGCAGAGTACCAGGAGGTGGAGGTCCACCTGAGGAGGCAGAAGTCTGGCTTCGGCTTCCGCATCCTTGGGGGAGACGAGGCAGGACAGCCTGTGAGTCCGGACACCCGTGAGAAGGCTCGTATGAGATGGGCGTGGAACCCTGTCATTTTCTCCTCTCTAACCCACTACATACATATCTAACCCTGAACCCTGACTGACTGAGACTGGTGATGCTGCTGTGGATGGTTACTGGTTAATTGTCTGTAGAGTAACACTCAGCGCAAACATGGAGCCACGTATCTATTCATAAGCACGACTGACATAACAACCACTTATACATGTAATTGCACATACAGTTACTCACTGCATGTTTCTTGTCCACTTGACCATGATTACATATCACTTCAATGTAGTCCTTTTATGAATCCAGCCCTCTGATTGGTCAACCGACTTTTTAACCCCTACCCCTAGCTCTCCATGCGTTCTGATTGGTCTTTTTCCCATCAACAGATTCTGATTGGGGCCATCATAGAGAAGAGCCCTGCGGACAGAGACGGGCGCCTGCGGCCAGGCGATGAGCTCATCTTCGTGGATGGGATCCCGGTGGCGGGGAAGCCCCACCGCTACGTCATCGACCTGATGCACGGCGCCGCCCGCAATGGACAGGTCAACCTCACCATCAGGAGGAGGCTACAGGGCCCAGGTGAGAGGATGGGAGGGGACAGATCTAGGATCAGTTTACTGAAAACTCCTAATCCTAATCATTAGGGAGGAAAACAGAACTCTGACCTTAGATCATCCTCTAGGGTCAAATTCATCCTACTCCAAGAAGGCCTGATAGTCTTACTTTCTCTGGCCTTATGTGGAGTCCGGCTGTTGTATTGTACCATGAATTGTAGAGCTGCAAGAACATGCTGTGTGATGAGTGTAGCAGCCCTCTACACACACCTTCCCCCTCAGATCTCCCCATTCCCTTATGTCAGCTTACGCTCCGGCTGCCTTTGGTGCCTAGGGAGGAGAGCACAGCCACCCTGGTGAGATCCCGTCTCCCCTCCTCTGTCTCCCTCTTCTCCTTCCGTCTCCAGTCATGAAAGGCTGTCTGACTCATCCGTATTGTCCGTGGTCTTGCCTTTCATCCCTCGAACGTTTGATTCAAAGTAACACTTTTGTCTCTCCCAGAGGTCACACTACCTTCAGTTCAACCTTGATCACTGAAGGAGATGTAATGAGCTCTAACATGACATCTTGGTTTTGAGGGAATCTTAGTTCTTAGCGATTGTATCTACAGATATCTTCAATGGAGGTTTTCTTTTGGATTAAAAAGATCTTTGGATGAAACAATACAGCCGATGAGGTGTGAGAGAAACCATGACCTTTCTCTGATTTGATAGCCAGTCCAGACAGGGGCAGTCGTTGTCCATTGATGAGTGCTGTGCTGCTGTGCTGGGCTGCAGTGTGGTGTGGAGGAGAGCAGAGCAGAGCAGGTTAACTCAGCTCTCTGTCGTCGTCGTCCCCCCCCACAGGAGAGCCGTGTCCAGAGAACGGCCGCAGCCCCGGCTCTGTGTCCACCCAGCACAGCTCCCCACGCAGCGACTTCACCAATGTCACGTATCCTGGCAACAACGCAGCCCCACCCACTGACGCCATGGGTACAGGTAGCACCACAGACGGAGAGCCGACCTCCAGCGTGCAGCAGCCACCGAGTGATGTCATTATCCACCGCAAGGAGAGTGAAGGGTTTGGATTCGTCATCATCAGCTCGCTCAACCGGCCCGAGACCGCCAGCGCCATCAGTGAGTGCTGCTCTGTGTGTGTGTGTGTGTGTGTTATTGCGTGTACATGGCTTGTTTACATTACAAATGTACTTCCTTATGGCAATTTCACCTTAAAAGGGAAGGCGTAGCATTTTATTATGCTCTTGAGTTTTCGTGCATTTCAGTCCAGCAGATACGGTCGTTCCAAGCAGAGATAACCAAATCCATTTTGACAGAAATTGCTGAGAGGAAGAGGTCACAACTATAGAAAAAATGTAACACCTCTATTTTTGAACCATGTACTCATCCTCTAACCATCTAACCCGTCTCAATTCCTAATGGTTTCCTGACTGTATCAATCCCTCAGATCTGAGGTAGCTAGGCTACAGTACACCGCGTTGCCTTTTAGTGCCCTGCCCACACTCGTCGTGCATACAGCCAGCTGTCTTACATAAGCTGAGAGGGGGCGAGAGAAATGTGAAAAGAGCGAGCAACATAGATAGAAAGAAGAGAGGGAGAGATGGAAAGAAAGCAGCCAACCAGTAAGATTAGCCTGAACTCAGACCCATCCTCAACTAACCATATCTGTGTGTCTCTCACTCTGTGTGTATTGTCCTCCGCCCCTCCCTTCCTCCCATCCCAGGCGTGCCCCATAAGATTGGGCGTATCATCGACGGCAGCCCGGCGGACCGCTGTGGCAAACTGAAGGTGGGTGACCGCATCCTGGCGGTGAACAGCCAGTCCATCATCAACATGCCCCACGCCGACATCGTTAAGCTCATCAAGGACGCCGGCCTCAGCGTCACCCTCCGGATCATACCACAGGAAGGTGAGTGAGACGGGGGGACAACGGTCACTAGACTGGAGATAATAGGGGGACCAAGGGGTCAGCAGATAACTCTATACTGTAGATGTGGGGGGACTTTCAGGGACTGTTGTTAAAACTGTGTGTCATCTTAAATGCAGCACGTTGTCTTACTGTACAGACCGTTGTACATCCTTTTTTAAAAGAGGTTGTTCTATCTCTGGCTCAGGCACTATTTGCGTGGATCAGAAAGTGATATGTCTGTTTGGGAGAACTGTCTAGTGAGTCGGTTTCTGTCACCATCTTCTAATGCTTCATGGGTGTTTCTGGTTATGACGAGCATCTACTGGAGATTACACACGGAGCATTGTACTGACAGTTCTTTGAAGTAGATGCACCGTGTATTATATTAATGTGGCTCTGTCTAGCATAGTCTATTCTGTGGTGTGTATCTATCTGTCACTGTGTCTGACTCTTCTGTCTGTCTGTGTTTCAGAGCTGAGCCCGTCAGCCCCTAGCTCAGAGAAGCAGAGCCCAGCAGTGACCCAGCAGCACAGTCCTCAGGCCCAGCCCAGTCCCGCCGTGGGCCAGCCCAGCCCTGCAGTCACTCAGCCCAGCCCTGCAGTCTCCCAGCCCAGCTCCCTGACCCACCAGAGCCCCATCACACAGACCCCAGCCCCCCCACCCCAAATCTACACCCACGACAGCAGGTACGGCAACCGGATGGTCACACACACACACACAGATGCACACTGCTTAAAAACACACACACCAATTCATAGCACCCAGCCCAGTTCAAAATATTGGTCTGTCAGGATTGGGCCATAATTTACACAAGCATTTCGCTAAACCCACAATAACATCTGCTAAATATGTGTGTTACCAATAACATTTGATTTGATTTAAGACGTGCAGCATTTGAGTGCTCTATCATTTCCTATGTATTTAAATGGTTTAAGATGATTGATCATCTATGTGTATGGGTCAATGTAATCTTTAGGGTTTACAGCACATTTGGAAATCTCACTTATACAGCACAGTAGTATGTTGTTTTTTTAATCTCTGGGGTAAAAGCATTGTTCCTAAGGGAATTACAGGTGAGAGCGAGGTATTCTCTCCCTGTCTCCAGTTTGTTGTATAATATCACTTAACTCTTATGGACTCCTGAATTATTAACCTAAATAGCTTCTTTATAGACCTACGCTGAATATTTCATCAAGCTCTTACAAGGGGCCCAAAAGGTACCCTGTCATTGTCCTTTCCCTCCTGCTCTGGAGAATTCCCCAAAATCTCTGAGTACTCTTATTTATTGCCAACTCTTTAAAAGACTGAGTGTCTTTTTATGTGGTTCAAACAATATATTTCACTTACCACCACTAGTCTTGCCTAAAAGGTAGTTTGATTGAAACAAACAAGGTATTTATAAATAACTTCGAATTTGACATGAATTGATTCAGAGAGCATTACCTTCACAACCGAATGAAGTCGGAGCATTCATATGAAATGCTTGTAATGATAACCCACTGGGCACATTACATCATTTACACATTGGTAATTGGGTAATGTTTAGTTGAGAACTTGATCAATGAGACTACAACATACTGTATATTCACCCACTCAAAAAGACTCAAAAAGACCGCTCAAAACTTAGTTCAATGTCCAATGTGTTATCCGTGCATTCAACCATCGAAAAGAGCACAACCAATTTCCAATGGAAAAACAATGTCAGATTTTTGGTTTAGTTTTCACTGAAACGTCTCACTGCGCTTTCAACCATTTAAAAGCACAGCAAAGTTAAAATAGGAATACAAAGCCAGATATTTCGTTTATTTATACAACAGATGAATGTGTTATCACTGTGTTTCATCTAATAGAGAACCAAATGACGTGGATTGCAGTTGAGATTCCATTAAAAGTGCATGGTGCAGAGATCAATACTGTTACAGATTCTGCACAGATTATTACAGCAATAGTGAAGATCTCCAGAGACCTGCGACAACCTATTCATGCATGCTTTATAATAAGGATTTTATAATTACTCAACCTCAAGGTGGCCATGGATGTGTTACTCATTTTAAAGTTGAATGTTACATTTGTTTGTACGATAGCCTTAATTTAGGCTATATTAAATTGTGTTTGGTTGACAAAGCAACCAAAAATCAACATTTAAATGAGATGTATCTACTGATTGCATAGTTCCACCTGAGCCACTGGCTTAATCACATTCTTTAACTTGTATTTTTGGTTGAGTTAGAGACATGAATCCAACATATCATTGGTTAAACTTGTCAACAAGTGAATATGCTATTCATTGTTTATTGTATATCAAAGAATTGAATTGTGTTTGATTTTCAACATAACAATCAAAGTTAAAGAATAGGACTAAATCATATCAAACTTTAAATGCACTTTAAATAAAGTTGGATTTGATTTAGTCCTATTCTTTAACTTAGATTGTTGCGTTAACGTACATATTTCGTTGCGATGGAGACGTGAATCCAACATATCAAATATTAATTTGGAGACGAACTGTAATTAAAGCCAGAGTAAGTCAGTATTACAGGTGGAAGTATCCAAGCAGAAGAGTTACATTTCCTTCAAATGTTTTTATTTGGTGGGTTGACAATATCATTCCATTTGAAATCAACCAGAGCTTGAATCCCTAGGCCTATTGTATTGTCTATTTTTAGTTGAATTCTGGGTTGAATTGAAACAATAGCTGTTGATGACTTAGCAAATGCTATATAGGCCGAAATAGTCTCATTGACGTTATATGATTGATAAAGTATGGTCACATTTCATTGAATCTGTGAAACTTTCCCTTTGGAATGACTTTGATAGCAACAGCGAATCTATTTAGTTTTTAAGTGAGATCTCAAAACAATCATTGTCAAGATAGCATCATGGTAATAGTCACTGATAAATATCATATCTAAGCAGGGTTGGCTTGGTTACAACCCTGGATGGGAGACCAAAAGGTAGCTGTACATATATCAATTCTCCAGTAGGAGGTGCTGCCCAGCCTATTGTTTTGAAGAGCTGACGCTGTTTTTAAGGTACAAATTCAACATAGGTTTGTCTATGTTGAAATGTGGTTACCATGACAACCTCATCTATGTGGTTGAAATTTCACCCTCAAAACAGCAGTTTACATTGATTACTTTTTTCAAATCCAATGTATTTTCCTTGTAGATTCCTTGTCACAATACATTGACAAATTACGTTGTAACAACGTTGATTCAACCAGTTTATGCCCAGTGGGAAATTTTCCTTTAACTTGATTGGTTGGTTAGTTACAGGTCAGAGGTGAAAGCGAGGCAGGACGTGAAACCGGACATCCGACAGCCTCCATTCACAGACTACAGACAGCCCCCGTTGGACTACAGACACCCTCCTGTAGCAGACTACCGCCAGCCACCCACCCTGGACTACAGACACCCTCCTCTGATGGACTACAGACAGCTGTCCACTGACCCCAGGCACTTCCCTATGCCTGTGCCCCACGACTACAGACAGATCCAGCCACAGATGCCACAGGTCTACCAGGTCAGATACTTTACTCATCAATACAATATTGACCTGGGATGTCTGCTAACTTAAATTGTACTTTTACTTTACATGTTACTTTTATTTTAAGCATGTAAAGCTGTCAAAATGGGGCTCCCAAGTGGCGCAGCGGTCTAAGGCACTGCATCTCAGTGCTAGAGGCGTTACAACAGACAACCTGTTTCCAATCCAGACTGTATCACAGCCGGCCGTGATTGGGAGTCCCATAGGGCGGCGCACAATTGGCCCAGCTTTGTCCGAGTTTGGCCGGTGTAGGCCGTCATTGTAAATAAGAATTTGTTCTTAACTGACTTGCCGAGTTAATTAAAGGTAGTACAAATAGAATAAATACATTCAACTGAAATACATGGGCATTGACAAGGACGAAACAGTAGTTCAGGTAGAGAGGTTAACGAGGAAGATGTGGTAATTCTATCCTGAATGTGTCCTACTCCTTCCCCTCCTCCCTGTTTCTTACTGTCTGTTGTCTGAATGTGTCCTGTTCCTTCCCCTCCTCCCTGGTTCTTACTGCCTGTTGTCTGAATGTGTCCTGCTCCTTCCCCTCCTCCCTGGTTCTTCCTGCCTGTTGTCTGAATGTGTCCTAATCCTTCCCCTCCTCCCTGGTTCTTACTGCCTGTTGTCTGAATGTGTCCTACTCCTTCCCCTCCTCCCTGGTTCTTACTGTCTGTTGTCTGAATGTGTCCTACTCCTTCCCCTCCTCCCTGGTTCTTACTGCCTGTTGTCTGAATGTGTCCTGCTCCTTCCCCTCCTCCCTGGTTCTTACTGCCTGTTGTCTGAATGTGTCCTACTCCTTCCCCTCCTCCCTGGTTCTTACTGCCTGTTGTATGAATGTGTCCTACTCCTTCCCCTTCTCCCTGGTTCTTACTGCCTGTTGTCTGAATGTGTCCTGTTCCTTCCCCTCCTCCCTGGTTCTTACTGCCTGTTGTCTGAATGTGTCCTACTCCTTCCCCTCCTCCCTGGTTCTTACTGCCTGTTGTCTGAATGTGTCCTGCTCCTTCCCCTCCTCCCTGGTTCTTACTGCCTGTTGTCTGAATGTGTCCTACTCCTTCCCCTCCTCCCTGTTTCTTACTGTCTGTTGTCTGAATGGTACCTGCTCCTTCCCCTCCTCCCTGGTTCTTACTGCCTGTTGTCTGAATGTGTCCTTCTCCTTCCCCTCCTCCCTGGTTCTTACTGTCTGTTGTCTGAATGTGTCCTGCTCCTTCCCCTCCTCCCTGGTTCTTACTGCCTGTTGTCTGAATGTGTCCTTCTCCTTCCCCTCCTCCCTGGTTCTTACTGCCTGTTGTCTGAATGTGTCCTGCTCCTTCCCCTCCTCCCTGGTTCTTACTGCCTGTTGTCTGAATGTGTCCTGCTCCTTCCCCTCCTCCCTGGTTCTAACTGCCTGTTGTCTGAATGTGTCCTACTCCTTCCCCTCCTCCCTGGTTCTTACTGCCTGTTGTCTGAATGGTACCTGCTCCTTCCCCTCCTCCCTGGTTCTTACTGCCTGTTGTCTGAATGGTACCTGCTCCTTCCCCTCCTCCCTGGTTCTTACTGTCTGTTGTCTGAATGGTACCTGCTCCTTCCCCTCCTCCCTGGTTCTTACTGCCTGTTGTCTGAATCTGTCCTGTTCCTTCCCCTCCTCCCTGGTTCTCACTGCCTGTTGTCTGAATGTGTCCTACTCCTTCCCCTCCTCCCTGGTTCTTACTGTCTGTTGTCTGAATGTGTCCTACTCCTTCCCCTCCTCCCTGGTTCTTACTGCCTGTTGTCTGAATGTGTCCTGTTCCTTCCCCTCCTCCCTGGTTCTTACTGCCTGTTGTCTGAATGTTTCCTACTCCTTCCCCTCCTCCCTGGTTCTTACTGCCTGTTGTCTGAATGTGTCCTGCTCCTTCCCCTCCTCCCTGGTTCTTACTGCCTGTTGTCTGAATGTGTCCTACTCCTTCCCCTCCTCCCTGTTTCTTACTGTCTGTTGTCTGAATGGTACCTGCTCCTTCCCCTCCTCCCTGGTTCTTACTGCCTGTTGTCTGAATGTGTCCTTCTCCTTCCCCTCCTCCCTGGTTCTTACTGTCTGTTGTCTGAATGTGTCCTGCTCCTTCCCCTCCTCCCTGGTTCTTACTGCCTGTTGTCTGAATGTGTCCTTCTCCTTCCCCTCCTCCCTGGTTCTTACTGCCTGTTGTCTGAATGTGTCCTGCTCCTTCCCCTCCTCCCTGGTTCTTACTGCCTGTTGTCTGAATGTGTCCTGTTCCTTCCCCTCCTCCCTGGTTCTTACTGCCTGTTGTCTGAATGTGTCCTACTCCTTCCCCTCCTCCCTGGTTCTTACTGTCTGTTGTCTGAATGTGTACTACTCCTTCCCCTCCTCCCTGGTTCTTACTGCCTGTTGTCTGAATGTGTCCTGTTCCTTCCCCTCCTCCCTGGTTCTTACTGCCTGTTGTCTGAATGGTACCTGCTCCTTCGCCTCCTCCCTGGTTCTTACTGTCTGTTGTCTGAATGGTACCTGCTCCTTCCCCTCCTCCCTGGTTCTTACTGCCTGTTGTCTGAATGTGTCCTGCTCCTTCCCCTCCTCCCTGGTTCTTACTGCCTGTTGTCTGAATGTGTCCTACTCCTTCCCCTCCTCCCTGGTTCTTACTGCCTGTTGTCTGAATGTGTCCTGCTCCTTCCCCTCCTCCCTGGTTCTAACTGCCTGTTGTCTGAATGTGTCCTGTTCCTTCCCCTCCTCCCTGGTTCTTACTGCCTGTTGTCTGAATGGTACCTGCTCCTTCCCCTCCTCCCTGGTTCTTACTGTCTGTTGTCTGAATGGTACCTGCTCCTTCCCCTCCTCCCTGGTTCTTACTGCCTGTTGTCTGAATGTGTCCTGTTCCTTCCCCTCCTCCCTGGTTCTTACTGCCTGTTGTCTGAATGTGTCCTGTTCCTTCCCCTCCTCCCTGGTTCTTACTGTCTGTTGTCTGAATGGTACCTGCTTCTGCCCCTCCTCCCTGGTTCTTACTGTCTGTTGTCTGAATGTGTCCTGTTCCTTCCCCTCCTCCCTGGTTCTTACTGCCTGTTGTCTGAATGTGTCCTGTTCCTTCCCCTCCTCCCTGGTTCTTACTGTCTGTTGTCTGAATGTGTCCTGTTCCTTCCCCTCCTCCCTGGTTCTTACTGCCTGTTGTCTGAATGTGTCCTGTTCCTTCCCCTCCTCCCTGGTTCTTACTGCCTGTTGTCTGAACGTGTCCTGTTCCTTCTCCTCCTCCATGGTTCTTACTGCCTGTTGTCTGAATGTGTCCTACTCCTTCCCCTCCTCCCTGGTTCTTACTGCCTGTTGTCTGAATGTGTCCTACTCCTTCCCCTACTCCCTGGTTCTTACTGCCTGTTGTCTGAATGTGTCCTGCTCCTTCTCCAGGACTTTGACTTCTTCACCGTGGAGCTGGAGAAGAGTGTGAAGGGGTTTGGCTTCAGTATCCGTGGAGGAAGAGAGTACAAGATGGACCTGTTTGTCCTGCGACTGGCCGAGGACGGACCCGCCATCCGCAACGGGAGGATGAGGGTAGGCTGATGACGATGTCACATCCTGCGCTGAACTAACACTTCCCCTCAACATACTTACAGTAGCTTCTCTCCCAACGCTGGTTTAGGGGGATATTAATAATAATTATTTGCTGGTTTTAATTGTCTGATGATTATCTTGGCAGCAAATTTCCATTTTAAGCCCTGTAATAAAATAATCTGCTAATGCAGTGTGGCTGAGTGTGTGAAGGATTTGGGATGTTTTGACACCTGCTGGGTTAGTGGGTTTACTGGCAGCAGAAACGTTTCTCAGGTCTAGTCAATAATACATTAGGTACTATGAACATTCAGATGAATAATTAAAGGGTGGCTGCTTTTACCATTAATAGTTTTCACGTTTGTCCGTTTCATAATGTTCTCTCCTGTCGATCACCATTGGTTTAACAAAAAAAAAAAGAAGACAATTATTTTCAAAATTGAAGTTCAAATGTAACGTTAGTACTCTTTGTAAAAAGATGCAGAGCGTGCCAAGCATTTAGTTTTTCCCCAAGTTCACGCCTTCCTTCCATCACCTCTGTCAAAGTATGAGTCACTCTCTCTCAACAGCTGTATATGTTCTTGTAGCCTGCTATGTTCATCCAGAGTGACTCTGACCACTTTATGGTGTAAAAAATACAGAAATCTCACTTTACTTTTCCGATATCAAAGAGTATATTACAAGTCTGTCATTGCAGTTTTTCTATATCTCCTAAAGTATCTTGATAGTCTCCTGCCCGTCACACTTTTCTCTCTGCCCAATCTCCCTAGTGTGGGCCAATAGCGTCATCGCTGTGCATTCCTTATCTGTAATGAACCTGTCGGAGATAATGTGTGTAAAACGCCCCGTAGGGATATTACTCTCACTCCGCCACGGCGAGGTAAATGCAGCTCGGCGGGCCCAGGCCCAAACCCATCGACTGGGGATGAGGGATAGCTAGCGGTCCTCGTCTCTCTCTTCAACGCCCGTTCCGGTATCGTGATTTATCCTTCAGTAATCACAGCTTTAAAGGCCCACTCAAACTCTGCAGTCCGCCACACACAGGCCCAGTTTGAACTCTGATCATGGGGGAGATGAATGGTCGAGGGGGAAAGGTAGGATCATCTAACACCACTGTTGAAATGAACTGGGATGGGCCGGCTGGCTATATAGTATACTACTTTTTACACGACCAAGGCTCAGGCTCTGGTTAAAAGTGCACTATATAGGCAATAGGGTGCTGTTTCAGACACAGCCATAGTAAGCTTGGCTGGACTCGAGAGAGCATCTAGAGGAGAGACAATCCAAGGATAACCATGCTTCATCTGGAGCCTGGAGGTCATACCACTGCTGTTGGCTTAATGTTCAATTCTCCCATCCACACCCAGTCACTTTCTATCCATTTAAAGGGGAATGACTCATGCCGGCCTCATCCATTCACTAACTGTCAGAAGGTGTAGATGGACGGGCTGTCCAGCTCCACTCAGATCAGCCTAATAACACTTAATGACTCCCCTTCTCTCTCTCTGTTGCCGGGCAGATTCTCTCTCCTCTCGCTTTCAAATTACTTCCACTATTAGCCGAGGACTTTTCCATTTGTTACAGTAATTGGTTTATACATTTGGCTCCGCAGTACGTGGTCTCCTACACTATCAGTCAAGAGGGCACTTGTCCCATTCCCAAGTGAAGGAAGTGTGTTAGTGAGATCCTTCAGGGGATATGCCTATACAATTGGCTTCTGACCTTGATGTTGTAGTCATAGAGAGGTCACAACCTTTTCACTGCAGTGCTGGAAGGGAGGTGTAGTCTACTTAGTGAAATGAATAGGTTACTACCAGGTCTTCAGCTGCTAATGTCCTGGGTCATATTCATTTGCAACGGAAAGCTAAAACAACTGTTTCTTATTGGATGGATTTAGGTACTCCCTCCCTGTTTCAGTCTAGTTTCTTCCATTTGGTACGTAATGAACAACGCCCAGGACATTGGTATTCAGGAGTGTGTCCTCTTTAGTCTCAGCCCCCCTGCAGGGAAGAGTCCATAATTCAATCTAAATGACATTATAAAAACGGGCTGCAGGAATTAATGACAACTGACACCACATTCATGAGTGCTAATTCTGATTAGCGCTTTACACTGGCCGCTCTGATCCCTCTGCACCACTATGATTTATAGATACACATTGATCCTAATAAATTGTGATCCACAATAAATGTTCCTTATTAATTTTGTGCTTTAATACGTAGTGTGTGTGCTTATCTCAGAGGCCTGCCAAGAAATAATTGCGTTGGTGGCTGCGGCAGTGTGTGCCAGCGCTCTTCCATAATTTGTTCATCTAATCAGGGAATTGGTGTGAACTTGTCACGCAATGTAACGCATGTTTATATAACACAAGGTGCTCAGTGGGTTGGGGATTTAGAGGTTACTGTCACAGTGGTCTATTGTCTATTTATTGTCTGTGCAGTATCTGCATGGCAACAGGATTTCATGCACATACACACACCTGCATGCACACACACTATCTATCGACATTATTGCTCTCCCTCGCTCTCACTGTGTTGTCTCTCCTTCTCTCCAGGTAGGGGACCAGATCATTGAGATCAATGGGGACACCACCAGGGACATGACCCACGCCCGGGCCATCGAGCTCATCAAGTCAGGGGGCCGGCGGGTGCGTCTGCTCCTGAAGAGAGGCACAGGGCAGGTCCCAGAGTATGGTGGGTTTCCCTTCTGTCCCTCTAACTCTGTGTTTACCCCTCCCCAGGCCAAGGCTAATCCAGCTGTAACACACTCAAATCCACCCGCTTACCTTCTAATCTCATCTGATTCCAGTAACACTATAATCACATTTTAAAAGTCACACACATTTCTAAAATGACTACGTCTATAGATTATTCTTTACCCGAGTGGCGCCGCAGTCTAAAGCACTGCATTGGAGTGTTGCGGCGACACTACAGCCTGGGATCAATCCAGTGTGTCATTACCGACTGTGACTGGGAGTCCCATAGGGTGCCGCACAATTGGCCCAGCGTCGTCCGGGTTGGGGGAGGGTTTGGCTGGGGGGGGGGCTTTACTTGGCTTTCGTGCTCTAGCGGGCCGGGCGCCTGCGGGTGAACGGTGTTTCCTCCGACACATTGGCGAGGTTGACTTCCGGGTTAAGCGAGCGGGTGTTAAGAAGCGCGGTTTGGCGGGTCATGTTTCGGAGGATGCATGACTCGACCTTCGCCTCTCCCGAGCCTGTTGGGGAGTTGCCGCGATGAGACAATTTCGTCATCACGAAATTGGGTAGAAAAAGGTGGTAAGAATTAGAAAAAACATAAACTATAAAACATCAACTTTATAACTATAACTCTGCTTATGTCTGGCATGCCTATCTTCTAATGTAGTTATATTTTCTATATCCATAGCAATGTCTTTCTCTCTACTTAATACTTTAACACAGATAAACTTGTCTTTCTCTTGACTAACAATAGTGTAACTCTTCCTTTCAAGGCGTCTGGTTTAACCCTAATGACTGGTATAGGTTGTTACTCCCCTTTCCTTAGGAATGGTACCTTCCAGTCTCTCCATGTGCATGAAAAGTGACAAGCATGGCTCCCCCTATTTCTTCCTAATGGGCCACTCTAAAGACACGGTTTGTGACGATCTGCATGTTCCAGTCTAATTCTACTTGGTATCGTGGTTTGTGGTGTGGTTTTGTGTGCCCATGCCGTGGGTTGCAGCTGTGACTTCCTGGTCAGAACACACTGGCTCCTCCTCTCCACTTCAATCACAGTGTCATCAGCCTACAGTAGTTCCCCAGCTATTGGGGCTTTCAAGACAACTGGGGGGGGGGGGGGGGGGCGGGGGGGGGGGGGGGGTCAAATCATGACGTCACTGATCTTCAGGTCGGAAAATCTGAGCTTTATAAAGATGTCAGAGTTTGACCGTTAGTTTTTTTCCTGAGTTCCCAGTTGTCTTGAACACACTTAAGTCTGAGATTTCCAAGTTCCCAGCTGTTTTGAATGCGGAATATGTCCACATGGTCATCAAGCCAGCCCAATGGAATTATTATACTGTATGTACACACAATAAATACATTTTACACATTTAGAAAGATCCATGAAACAACTTTTACAAAATGGCGATTCAAACTGACAGCCACTATCGTCTAGATAGATTAGTCAGAAATATATAGGCAGACTATTTCCTGTGATAAAATCCCACCGTGGTGCACGCTAAGGCCCCTAACAGACATTTATGTCCCCTGCACCTCAGGGAATGACAGCACCTAGCGGCCCACTTGGTAATAAATCCTGATGTGTCAGACTCTCCCATGGCCTCTGTAACAGAGAGTCACACTCCCGGCCTGTGGGTAGTGAGTTAGCGTTGAGGCTTGCACTGCACATGACTCTTCCACAGCCAGCCAAGGCCTCCACTGTGAAATACAGTCATCAGCACTTAGCTTTGGCAGGTGACCAGGGTCTTTAAACACAGGAAATAGTATTGTCTGTCTCCATCTTCGTTGCTAGGCGACTTCTGACTACCACTCCCAGTTGGAGACTCTCCCCGGCCATTTATGACAGAGATTTTTTTGTTTTCTATTTCTGTCTCTCTCCCTCCCTCTCTCTCTCTCTCTCCCCCCTTTCCTCCACTATAAAGAGTTTTTTCTATTACCTGCCCGAGGTTGACATAAAGCTGTGAAATACGCACCATGAGCCCATTACACTGTCAGCCAGAGGACGCCATATTAAATCACCAGCGTCACTTTTCATATCAACTATCAACCTGTGTGTTCTGGGCAGAGCAGTCACATAAAAGTGGAATAGCCATTTGTAACATGGATGTGGGGGATTGTGTGGATACGTAGATGTTTTACAGGCCTAGGTTTATCTGCATACCGAGAGGATGTAGTATTTATGTTTGATGCGCTGCTTCGGGGTTATTTAACTACATTTTGCAAAGCGGCTCTGTATTTTCAGCTAGTTTATACAGTACTTTGCGGAGGAAACCGAATTCAAAGCTTATAAAAACTGCATCCTGATGAAATAATGAAGTTGAATAAAAGACGGTTGCCACATTTACTACCACACAATATGATACTGTGTGTGTGCGCGTGCATGACGTTTGTGAGTATGTGGAAGTGTGCATGCTGTGTATTGTGTGGATGTATTAGTGCATGTGTACATTTGTCCCCTCATACAGAGTACTAGAGTATGGAGGTTGTTTTAAGGTCGGATCCAGTCAGCTAGCTGGGCAGCAGGGCCCTCACCCCTCAGAACGAACAGAGCCGTATCCAAGGTGACAGCAGGCATTAGCTCAGCACACATACTCCCTCCCACAATCCTATTGGGCCACACAGCCTCCACGGGAGACAGGTCATCACTTCAATACACCAAGCAGTGGCTGATGGGTAGCGGAATGAGCTGGTGTGAAAAGACCAGGGTTTCAGAGCGCAACAGGCACCTGCATCGTCTGTGAGCCTGCTCACTGAGCTCTCTCCAAACACTAGACCTTCCTAGCTGGTCTGGGAGTCCATCTAGTCTGTAATGAGGCCTCATGGAGCTAGCCTAGCCTATCCTCCCTCTTTCCCCCTGCTAGTTAGACGATTGGTGCTAGCCTCCCTGGTGACTTCCCTGCCTGCCTGTTTGTAATGAATGATAACCCTGGGATTGCTAGCTCAGCGATGCAGAGAGAGAAGCTAACAGGCCTTGTGAGCTGCAGCAGCCTCTCAGGAGAAGGTAGAGCCCTCTAGGTTTAGCCGCTACCGTGGTTACTCAGCCCAGAGCACCGGTGGGGAGTCTCGAACCCACAGGTTTTCTCTCCCGAGCCAGGCTGAAGCACCGCCTGATTCAGCATATCATCCATTCCATTAAACCTGTTTTCGATTTCTCTGCCCACTTCTTAGAAGTGCTGAGGCTTTAAAGGGAGCTAGGGAACTGAGATGTATGCTGTCTAAAAGTGAACTTGCAGTGTGTGACTTATAGGAGTGAAGTGATATTTCACTTGCAGCCCATACCACAAAGACTGGGTATGATTGTTGTGATTGCTACAATATGGATGCTGTCATCCATGTAGACTAGAGGCATGTTTTTTGGCTTGGTGTGTGTTGTTTGGATAAAGCTATAGATTTATAGATATATCTCTATAGGGCAACCTTCAACTTAAGTCAACTTTTCACCAAGTCTCCCATTGACATCCATGCATGACTAAGTAAATGGAAGGTAGGATTCGCCCCTGACTGTTAAGACTATCTTTCCCCATGTCTAACTGTGTGTTTGTGCCCCAGCAGACAGTACCTCCCCCTGGGATGCACGCCCTTCAGCCTCCCCAAGTCTGTCGGAAGTAGCCCTGCCCCCAGACACTCTGACCATGCCATCGCCCTCATCTCATCTGACCCCGCCCAAGCAGCCCCCAGGCCCCGACCTGGCTCACCTGCTACCGCAGGAGGTCCCGCGGGAGCCGGCGGTGCAAGAGAGCAGGAGGGCGGAGCGCTCCCAGAGCCCCCGGAAGGCCCCGACCGAGCCGCAAAATCCGGACCAGACCGGCCACGGGAGGAGGGACCGGGACCGGCCCAGTGGGAGTGGTTGCAGTAGTGGGAGGGCCAAGCAGAAAGAAGGTGGCAGGTCCACCTGCAGAGGGAGTGGCCCCAAAGCCGGAGGGCCGGTGGGGAGGGATGAGCAGCTACCTGGGTCAGGGGATCCCAAAAGCTCCTCCAGGGGGAGGTCTAAGGAGAGGATAGCTGGGGAGAGCAGCACATCCCACGGGAAAAGAGAACCCACACAGTCCCCGACGAAAGGCTCCAAGCCCTCATACACAAACTCTAACGGGAACGGCGGCAGCGGTGGTACTCAGAGCGGCAGCAGCAGTCACCCAGACGTTAGTGTCGGGCATCAGGGAGAGCCGGCGCACGAGAAGCCCAGGCCCAGAGAGGCAGAGAGGGGCCCTGGAGAGACCCGGCCCTGCCGCCCCACCAAGAACACCAGCAGCGGCAGCACAGCAGTGGGTAGGAAGGCCACCGTGTCCCCTGGGCCCTGGAAGATCCCCGGCTCTGACAAGATGCCCAGCACCCTGCGCTCGGGCACGTCCACTGTGAGCAGATAACACCTTGGAGTATACCCATTACCAGACCCCCAGGCCGGGCTACACTAAGCCTGGCTAGCCCCTTCATTGGCTCCCCTCGCCCTGCCTCCACTCCCCCACCCCACCCTCTAGACCGCAGATGTAAAGGGGGGTTCCTCCATGCGTTTTTAGAGAACCATTTTTATTTATATTGTACTCTAAATTATTTTGAGAGATATTTTACACCGACCACCTTAAGAACTGGAAAGCATCCACTTAAAAATTCAAAACAAGAAGAAACCAAGCAGAATGTGTGTAGCGTGACTGGATCCTTGAGCAGTGTTAAGGGGTCCGAATACAGGAACTTCATTTGGAAGTGCTCAAATCCCCACAGCACTCCAGTCGAGGACGTACATGCAAATTGAACCACTCACCGATTGGTTGACTGTGACACTGCAGTTTTTTTATACAATGAAGTCTATTTTATGAAAGGAATGTTGAAGAGGGGTTGCCTGTTTTTGTGTATTTTGAAAAGAGAGAATGAAAACTAGAAAAAGAGTATACGCATTAATGGGACTTTGCCTTAAATAAGAGACTGTACGAGACGGAAGAAGCTATCCCGAGTAATCTATCAAATGATATAGAAATAAATCTATTATATGATGAGTATTAATATGTGGGACATGTGATCATCTCTAATGCATACCTAGTTGGGCCAATGGTAGTCCTGAGACGCCTCATAAGCTAGGCAAGCGAAGGAACACAACACCGTTTTTCAACACTCCATTACAACTCAACAGCCCAGCCTTGGATATTGCGTGTCTAGTCTGTGTGGACCCATTCTACGAGACTGCAGTGGACTCTAAGGGCTGTTCGTGCTTGAATCATCAACGGTTGGGTCACAGGAGATACATTTCCCCCTCACTGTGCTTCGCGAACAAAGCAATTTGCTGAGGTTTGTCTGGTGGACACTGTGGAGAGTGAAGGCTCATGGGATATCGGGGCAGAGTGCCTTACGATCAGAGACCGACGGCCAGAAAGGTCTGTTATGGACTTAAAGAACCTATAACACTCTCTAGACTGATGTGGTTCAATCCAGGCTGCTACCGTACAGTCAAATCCAATGTCCCAATATTCATATACATCTGTGCCATGACGGACAGTCATGTTTTTGTATCTGATTGTTGAAATTTGTTCACTATATTTACAGACCCCACAGTATTTATTTGGTCAGAAAACATTAGCAGATCTTTCCATTTCCTTACAGATTGAAGTCAGTTCCACAACTTTTTGGGGTTTTGTTGGTATCTCATCGTCAGATATCGAAACGTCTAGGCAGAACATCTCTAACAGATGGTGTAATCAAGCTGTAGCTACACAGAATGATGTGTTTTGGGTGAAAATATGGTAAGTGTATGAAAGCAGGAAACTACACTAGTATTTCTGGTGGGGATCAGAGAGAGAGAAACATTGCCATTTGTCACAGGCTCATTCCCCACTTAAATGTATCTAATGGTCTGTGCTTCACTTAACGCTGTTCATTTACACAACACATGAAACACTTTTATCTCCCAAAGACGCGTATGTATACATTACAACTGACAACTGTCTGGATATTCATTACAACATTTGTTTAGTCTGTAAGTGTCTACAGAGCCAGCGACGTTAAAATATATCTACATCCCTCTCCACCAGATTGTGCTCCAATTAACTTCGGAGCTCTAGACAGTGGAGGCTCTGTCAGTGGCCCTGTCTGCACTCTCCTATTACCAGTTTACACACACACACAGTAACACACACACACACACAAGCGTGTCCCTCAGAACCGCCTTGTCATCCGATGACTAAGGCAGTTTTATTTTTTTTACTCTCTCAAACCCTCTCTCTGGCCCTGGGACTCACAGAAGCTAATTCATCTGTCACTCTGATAACTAGTATACTGTTTATTTGATTTATTTTACCTTTATTTAACTAGGCAAGTCAGTTAAGAACAAATTCTTACTTTCAATGACGGCCTAAAACTGTACATGGAGATGTGGAGAGACTACAATCATCTAGTCATTATGATCATTGCCAGACACAAGAATCATTCTTGGCGATAAAAGAAAAGTCATTAAGGAGCAATCCGAATGTGTCCCCTTTAGTTTCTTCAGACATCTGATTTTTGAGTGGTAATTTGCAGTGTGTCGAGCTAACAATCCAGCAAAGAGAGGACGACATTGGCAGAACAAAGCTGTCCCCCTCAGGTGGAAGAAATGCAGACAGTCTTTCAGAATAGGAGTAATACGGGAGAGGTGAGTGATGCTCTGAGCCCATTGGAATCTCTATTTATGAGAGGAAAATATATTTCTTTAAAGCACAAAGTGGTTCAGAGAATTGGCATGTAAATTGTGCTGGGGAACTGACCCTGAGAAGACAGGCGTCTGTGGCTCAGCCACTGTCTGGGCTTGTTTGAATACTTTAACAATGCATCCTTCCTCTCTTCCTTCTCTCTTTCCTAACATCTTGTAAGAACAGTGGTTACTTCAAGTAAGCAGGCAGCAGGTAGCCTAGAGGTTCAGAGCATTGGGCCAGTAACTGAAAGGTTGCTGGTTTGAATCCCGAGATGAATAAGTGGAAAATCTGCCCATGTGCCCTTGAGCCAGGCACTTCACCCGAATTGCTCTGGATAAGAGCATCTGTTAAATGACAATAAAGACATTTAATAATGTAAAGCAGGTACATGTTCATTCATGTTAAGTGTCACTGGTTACTTCAAGGATTCATTTGAACAGTGCCACTGTGTTCACTCCACACACAACCATTCCTAGTGTCTGGACAGTCCTGACTGTATACTGCACCTTCATCACTAAGCCTATCATGACTTCTGTGTAGACTAGAGACAAGGAAGAATGTCCTTCCTTCGTTGCACAGTTCGCCGCTTTTTCTCGTCAGAGCAGTCCCCCATTGAGGCAAATGTCAGTTCTTTTCTATGGACAGATCAGAAAAGATAGGTTTATCTAAAACGGTGAGTGTGTTGAAGACTGACTGCACGTACAATACATGAACCCCCTGAGCCTACCTAATGCAGCAGGGTATCACTGTGTAGTGTTATTATTAGCCGTGTTATTGACCTTGTACAGGTGTGTCGCTATTATAAATATGACTCAATGTATTATTATGGATAGTCCCAGACTATAAGTGAACGACCTATTTTTATGAAATGCAACACTATGGATATATTAACTTTTGCAGAAATCTTGTTTACCGTATGATATTCTGAAATGCTGTCAAATAAAATCTTGACACGGTGTAAAGTATTCAATCGAGCTGTCACCGATTTATGTCTGACCGCGTTGATGGCCTTATGGCAGGTGAACGACTTGCCCATGAGTGTATTCATTAGTGCACCCCGTAGTAAAACGTTTTGCAACAAAAACAAAGGTTTCTTGTAGGACAAGTTCAGGTTAGTTCCTCCGTATTTTGGCTTGTTTGCTTCCGTTTTGTTCCAAGTGAAAACAACTCAACTTGCCCGGAGGTACTTACAGCAGGATTTCCCCCTACCTTATGACCACATGATGGCAGTGCTGTGTAAGGAAAGAAGGCAAATCCCTGATTTCAAATTGACTATTGTACATTCTTGTTGTTTCCACTAGAGAGCATTGTAGACTCGTTTTTGGTTTTCTGCATCGTTTCGTAACATTTTCTTATATATAAATGCATAGGTTATTTAACATATTTAAGCTGTTCCAAATATTCCTCTTACGATTTTAACAGGCACTCGAATCTGGTCTACTTTATTTGAGATATGTACAATCTGACTGGTTAAACTAAGCAACAACAAACATGTTGACTTGGCCTTAAACTACCTTTGTCTGCCATTATTTTTGGCAAAAGGACATGACGAGATATTTTATCAAATCTATCTCATACTTGACTTTACTAGAGAACGTCTTGTAAATGTACTTTACTAGAGAACGTAATTACATTTTGATTAGGTATTTATTGCCCTTTCAATCAGCGCATTTTGACTATAATTCTGGAGTTCTGTAATCTTCACTTTTTTAATGTCACAGATACCAAATCAAATAAAATTATTTGTCACATGCGCCGAATACAAGTGTAGACCTACTTACAAACCATTGACCAACAGTGCAGTTCAAGAAGAGTTAAGAACCAGCACCTGCGAATGTGGAATTTATGTAATGAAAACCCACCTCACCGGTGAGTCACCACCGATCTAAACCAGCATTGTCATTCCTTTCCTAAAGCGAGGCTTACTGACAGAGCTATTTGTATGCAGAAAAGGTAGAAATTCTGGCAGGCTGACCGGTTGATGAGATAATAGACACCCTAGAGCAGTGGTCACCAACGTTTTCTGAGTCAAAATGCAAGCCGAGATCTACCGCTCAGATAAAAAAATTAAATAAACATGACTTTAAAAAACACAAGCAAATGTATGCAACATTAACCAATTAAAAACAGTTCTGTAGCAATGAGGTTTGTGCAGCAGACTATAGACCCAATACATTATCACTGCATATTGGCTAAGCTTGAATAGCCCTGCCAATGTTGTTCTTCTCAGACCATTTTGAAACTGTATTTCAAAACTGTAGGTACATGATCACACTGGTAATATATTATGTGTTGTATTACTTGTGAGGCACAGCTAAGTGAGTATAATAATGTGCTTCTTTTTTTACTGGACTGATGGCCTGCATCTGATGGTCAGCCTGAGGGATGGAGGGAGCAGTGGTAAGGCTGCCTCTCACGCGACCTACCATCCCTCCTCACTCCCGCCCTCCGTTGAGAAAAGGGGACATAATCTTCCAGTTGACGAAACTTAAGTCGCACTGCATTACTTCTGTTTCATGCACCAATTCATGTTGTTACTCCTATGACCAGAGAAAGTGACATATTCCTCGATATTAAAAAAGACACAAGGCGCAAATAATAACAACTCGAGCTTATCGAAACGCGCATTTAATAGCTTATAAAAATGTTTAACAAAGTATTGACAGTGCTGAATAACAATTGAAACATGAACTTAACTCATAAAAACAGCAGCTGTATTCGTTGTCTCTAGTTGTAATGGTTTTAAAAGTTTTGAAATCTCACATTATCAATGTATAGTGATCGACTAGGAATGGCTTGTAGATCGACCGGTTGGTGACCACTGCCCTAGAGAGAGACCTCAGGAGAAACCCAGACAAACCCTCCTGCGGATGCAGAGCCTGAGGCTGAACTAGAAGCAGGGTGGGGCTGAAGTATGTTCCTCAGTAAAAAGTGTTCCGCTATGAGAGCTATTGTGCAAGACAAACTTTGCGTTCATATACCTTCTGTGACTCATGAACCGGTTATTCTACCTGGAGGCAGACTCTTAGCTATGATGGAGGAGCTGAATTTAAGAGTGTTGATTGGGATAACATGTCAAGACACAACTTGTATTTCCACCAAGAGCAGGTTTTCTTCTGTCATCATAACCCCCATCCATTAAACCTACTGGGTTCAGACATGCTTGAGAGTGTAACATGGTAAATAGGACATGGCTATAAGTCTCTTGGTTATTGGAAGGGTGCGGTCACAAGGTGCTCTCATGGAGTATATTTCCTTCATAGAATACATTGTGTTCTTTACACAGAACATTTAAAAAGAGCTGGTTGATACTCGGCAGTGTCCATAGGCTGGGTCTACTGGATGAGATAACAGTACCAGATTCCCTCCCAGTGCTCCACTCCCTAGTCTACTGAATGTATGAGGGAAATCTGGGCATTTATCTGGTGTGAATGAACGGATGGCCTTACCTCTCTCTCAGGGAATGTTAGAATCACTCCCTCACACTCGGCCAAGGGTCATCAAACATTTACCGCAAATATTAAATGTGTCTTTAAGATGTTACTCTGAGAATCAGAGCAGTGAAACACTCCCATTCTTTCCTTATCCTTTCATCTGTCACCTTGTTTTCTCTGGCTCCTGTTGTAGTACCGAGGAGCAGAGCCGATTCTCTCACACACACACACACACACACACACACACACACACACACACACACACACACACACACACACACACACACACACACACACACACACACACACACACACACACACACACACACACACACACACTGGGGCTGTGTGTTTCATCCTCCTTACAGCCACAGTGACCCTAAGGGCTGGGGTTAATTAGAATTGAGAGAAGTCAATTCAGGAAGTGATTTTAAATTAAAATCCCCAAATAAAAAAACATTTGAAATGAATACACTATATATCCAGCAGTATGTGGACACCCCTCCAAATTAGTGGATTTGGCTATTTCAGCCACACCGGTTGCCGACAGGTGTATACAATCGAGCACATAGCCATGCAATCTCCATAGACAAACATTTGCAGTAGAATGACCTTACTGAAGAGCTCAGTGACTTTCAACGTGGCACCGTCATAGGAGGCCACCTTTCCAACTAGTGAGTTTGTCAAATGTCTGCTCTACTAGAGCTGCCCCAGTCAACTGTAAGTGCTGTTATTGTGACGTGGAAACGTCTAGGAGCAACAACAGCTCAGCTGCGAAGTAATAGGCCACACAAGCTCACAGAACGGGACCACCGAGTGCTGAAGCGCATAGTGTGAAAAAATCATCTGTCCTCGGTTGCAACACTCACTACCCGAGTTCCAAACTGCCTCTGGAAACAACGTCAGCACAAGAACTGTTCGTCAGGAGCTTCATGAAATTGGTTTCCATGGCCAAGCAGCCACATACAAGCCTAAGATCACCATGTGCAATGGCTTGAGTGGTGTAAAGCGCACGGGCCATTGGACTCTGGAGCAGTGGGAACGCGTTCTCTGGAGTGATGAATTACGCTTCACCATCTGGCAGTCCGACGGACGAATCTGGGTTTGGCGGATGCCAGGAGAAAGCTACCTGCCCCAATGCATCAAATGAAATTGCATTTGTCACATGCGCCGAATATAACAATTGTAGACCTTACATTGAAATGCTTGCCGTGTGGTAGCAGAGAGAACTGTCTATGACTAGGGTGGCTGGAGTCTTTGGCAATTTTTAGAGCCTTCCTCTGATACCGCCTGGTATAGAGGTCCTGGATGGCAGGAAGCTTGACCCCAGTGATGTACTGGGCCGTACGCACTACCCTCTGTAGTACCTTGTGGTCGGAGGCTGAGCAGTTGCATAGTGCCAACTGTATAGTTTGGTGGAGTAGAAATAATGGTCTGGGGCTGTTTTTCATGGTTCGGGCTAAGGCCCCTTTGTTCCAGTGAAGGAAAATCTTAACGCTACAGCATACAATGACATTCTAGATGATTCTGTGCTTACACCTTTGTGGAAACAGTTTGGGGAATGCCTTTTCTTGTTTCAGCATGACAATGCCCCGTGCACAAAGCAAAGTCCATACAGAAATGGTTTGTCAAGATCGGTGTCGAAGAACTTGACTGGCCTGTACAGAGCCCTGACCTCAACCACATCGAACACCTTTTGGATGAATTGGAATGCCGACTGCGAGCCAGGCCTAATCGCCCAACATCAGTGCCCGACCTCACTAATGCTTGTGGCTGAATGGAAGCAAGACCCCACAGCAAGGTTCAAACATCTAGTGGAAAACCTTCCCAGAAGAGTGGATGCTGTTATAGCAGCAAAGGGGGGACCAACTCCATATTAATGCCCATGATATTGGAATGAGATGTTTGACTAGCAGGTGTCCACATAATTTTAGTCATCTAGTGTAGCTTCTGCTCCTCAGTTTCATTGAAAATAAATGCAGTTTTTTCAAATGTTGAATAGTTATTTAAGTTTAGGTCCTGAGAGAAAGAGAGAGAGACCTTCTGTCTTTCTTACCTCTTCTCATCTTTTTACTCCGTTGCTATTTTAGGGATACAATCTTGTCATTGAAAAACTGAGAGAATGGCCTTAGGCAGACTTTCCCTGTGAATAGTTAAGGTGATATAGCCTACTGTACACATATGATCACCAAACATATGTACAGTACACAGCTCTCAACTCATGTGATCATAACTTTCTTTTTATAGAGTAAATCACTGCCCTGCCCTGAATGGTGGTTCAAATCACTGCCCTGCCCTGAATGGTGATTCAAATCACTGCCCTACAATGAATGAAAGTCCCACTTGGGATGGGTGGAGTCAGATGGATGGAGGCTTGCTCCTTGGCAACCTTAAAGGTGATACACATAGGATTTGTTCGATTTTTGGCATTTGTTTTGAATGCAGCCTAATGCTAGGTGAATTGCAAGATATTTCACAGCGATTTCGATAGTACAATGATTCCCTACACTATTAAGCGCTTGCTTTCTCACATAAACTGAAATTGAGGGAACAGTGTAAAATGTTAGCAACCAGGAAATGACAGAACTATTTCCACTAGATAACACAGCCCCAAAGTCAGAACAGCTTTCCCATTTTGACAACAGATGCTGCTTTGGCAGGAGAAATCAGTAGGAAAATATCACAGCCAATCACAACACTGTGAAATCATTCCACTATTACTGCAGATATATTATGAACATTTTGTGAAATTACAATGCAAAAGGAAAAATAAATCCTGTGTGTAGCACATTTAAGTACTAAATGACAATTTATCATATTCTATCATGATGTGTCCATTCAGTAATTGATAGAACATGTCTTGACCTGATGGAGATGTGTGAGCTTCCTTCTGAATGAACAATACGGTATTCATGGGACCACTCAACTGGTGCACACTACAATACAGTGGTGAGTGTTGAGATGTGGGCTGGTACTTGCAGAAGAAAACCTATCACCTGTGGTTGGTTGTTTGTTACCTGTGTCCAATATCCATACAATTCAGTTCACAACCAATGTGTTTGGTTATACATTAGCCTGTGTTAAAGCCTCTCTTTTGTTGCTGACCATCATCAAAAAAACGAAGGATGGCACCAGGAAAGGGGCCGTCTCAGGTGAACCAAAATAAAAGAAAACAACGATTTCCATAACTGAGAAAAGGTGCGTCTCTGTCTGTCTGGAACACGCCCTCCGGTTTCTCTCATCCCATATCATCAATAACCACGCTCCTCCTCTGTATTCCGTGGGGAGACATGAGAGTGGCCGGCTGGCGCGGTCTAAGACAGTGAAAGTATTCCACAACGAGACTGTTCGTAGGAGCAGGCAGCAATATCTGCATTCCCCAGTTGAGAGGTGCATGTTTCGGTTCTGGGTCGCAAACCTACAGCCAAAACATACATACAAGGATATCCTATCCAAGGTAAGATTGATTTGACTCGTTTTTCCAATTCTTCAAATCCCGTTTTGGTGTAATTGGAAAAGAAGGCGCTGGAGTGAAGGACTCTCTCCATTCCCCAGTCAGATTTGTCTGGGATGGGAATGTAGAAAGCGTGCCCATTTGACGCCTCCGGTTTGTTTAAAAACATGCACATTAGCTTGTTAGGATGCACATTTAATTTAGCCTAGCCATACTGTGATCGCTTTCATTAATTTCTTAACATGAGTGAGTGCGGTGCGCGCGAGCTACAGTGCCGGATCTACCAGCGGCAAGTCAATCCAAAACAGTCTCTACAGCATATAGCTTTCTGGAAGGTGAGGGAGGTCTCTTTTTGTAAATCCTCCAAATATGTCTGCGTGCGTAAATATTGTTCCTTGTAGGCACACATAGACTAGCTTGCAATAGCCCAAAATAACTGAATAACTCGGCTAGATAAATGCTGCAGAATAAAAGGAGGCGGTATAAAAGCCGGTAAAATGACTCAGATGGAACTGTCATATTGGTTTATTGTGCATCGCTTTCTCATGGGGAATCAGCGCTGGCGCTCATTTACTGAGTAATCCGCGACTGCTCTCTGCGCGCTGAAAGTGAAGCACGCGTTCTCTATTTTGTGCAACAAGGTTCATAAATTATTGGGGGGGAGAGAGGTGTTTTGACAGTATTATTATTATCTATGTTGTACAACTGCCTAAGAATTTATTCCCGAATTAAAATGCCTCCAAAATTAACAGGAGATAATGTTGTAGATAATGTTGGATATCGCATTATGACAATGTGTATTTTGCTATCATTGGCCATTAGAATTAGCTAGCATCCACCACTGTATTATGTGGGACTTCCAGTCGTCAGATTTGAATTTGAGTTCATATAGTCCTTTACAACATATCTGAGGTGGCTGACCCCTGACCTTAAGCCTATATTTCCACCTTGATGGGCTCCTAACTTTTGAATGTGTGAGAATCCCTGTTGACCTTATACACCCCTGCAGAGGCGAGGAGAAGGAGAGTGAAGGCCAAATTGACCTCTGCAAGCACCAAATATGTCAGTACGCTTTGAGCCAGGTGTTGGGGTCCGGAGGTATGTGGTGTGAGAAATAGCTTGTCACATTATGTCACTTGTCATCAGTTTAAAAAATAATGAAAACATAGGAAGGTAATGTCTTGCGGTGGTTAATAAACGTAGATGTCACAGATAGGTTGAATTGTCCTCAGAGACTGGCACTGGCCTATATTTACTTTTTGTTCTGTTGGGAGACCTCAGTGATGATCTGCTCTTGTTCACAGCCAAGTAGTTATGTGTATGAGTTTGTGCATGGTGTAGCAACCTGACAGAGTACACATTGACACTTCATTCCCCTCATAAAAGTCCATGTAAAAGCAGCGCTACATTCTTGTACACTCATTCCAACAAGGTACGTAGTAATGCAATTTCCTGAGAACATTACGCTAGAGATGACCGTTGACCCTCTTGACTGAGCATTAAGGAAGTCTAAATTACACCCTCAATTTCCAGGGGCATACCCTCTCCATTCCTTTGTGCTCACTGCACTCTCTCTTTCTCTCTTCTTTACTGTCTCTGAGCCATGCTTCTCCTCCGTCTCACTCTCTCCTCTCCTCTCGCTCTCCTGCCTCTCCCTCTCTTATTTCTTAGTGTGGAAAGGCAGTGTCGTGTCTTTGGCATCATTAAAGGTGTTATTGTTATATACTGTTATTTTATCAAATCAATTCTCTGTAATTATTATTACGTGATTAAACTAATCATGTAAATTGAATTAACTAGGAAGTTGGGGCACCACGGAAAATCTTCAGATTACAAATATATAATTTTTCTTTTAATATCTGATCAATTAGTCTTCTATTAATTAATTATTCTTTACCTCAAGTCAGTCTCATCTGAACGTCGTAAATTGTTGCTTAACAAACCCAGCCTTTACTATAAACCATCCATACACCAATTGGCTCAATCATTTATTTACTAACTAACTAAATAATCACAGAAATGCAGAGAAGGGGGTGTGGACTGAGAAAGGAGCGGGAAAGACAAAAGGGATCACTACACACAGTTGATAATTATATAAATTGAAATGATAATCCTTTGGACATGAACACGCACTCATCAATAAATTTAATCCCACATGTCATTGTGATCTTCTCTGTTGGAATCGTCAGTCTGTCTGCTGGAGAGTCAGTTCATCAGAGAGTGGTTGTAGGTCTATCTGCAGCTCCTGATAGTGTCTGTTGTAATGGATATGTCAGGCGTCCATTATTCTTAGGATAGATGTTTCGACGGTTGTCGGTTTTCGCATCTCAGGTTTACATAATTTCTAGCTGCAGACTAGTAATTAGTATCTAAGATTTGCTCTTATTCTGTAGGGATCGATAATCTCAGAGTTGAACCATTTCCAGCCGTGTAGCCAATGCTCCACGTGATATCGTTTTCTAGTTTTGGTACTTAACTCTTCGCAATCACAGCTCTCGTTGTGGGTTTGCTTAGTCTGAAGAGGATTTTCTTAGGAGGGGCTTTTATTCGTAACAGTAGAAGAGGGCGGTTCTATGACGCCTGATTATGTCTGTGCTCAGGGGGCGTGGCCGCTGACTAGTTAAACTTTACAGGGAATACAATTCTCTCAAATTAAAGGTTTAACATCACATTACATAATTTCACAAATAGTTTAATCTATACTCCTTAATTTTATACAACAATTAGATGCAAACACCATAGTTGAGAAATGTACACATTCAGAAAAATAGTTATGTGTGTTTCCTGTCCTTCATGAGGTCACCAAATGAAACACACTCAACATAACTGTCCCTTAAGTATCCACAGACCCTTCCCACATTCTCACAAGTGGACATGTAGTTTAATTTTCCCGTTTTGGGGATTTAGGCGTTCGGCCACGTGAAATCCTTTGTTCACTCTGTTGTCTCTCTCTCTGCATGAAATGGGGGAGAGTTTCCGCCAGGAATTTACCACCTGAGATAACAGAACCTGAGTGTAGGCGAGAGTGGGAGAGGGGGAAGCCACGATCTACACCCAGAAAGGGCCACATCATAACAGCAGAATCAGACAGCTTAGTCTCTCTTACTCACTTTATCTCCCTCTCTCTCTCTCTTTTCTCTCCCTCTCTCACTCCCCCCTCTCCTCTAAACAGCCGCTGTGCTTTCTTTCTCGGTGCCAAAGTGTGTTTTATTCTCCTGGCGCGCTTTGCCACCATGCTCTTGCCCATTGCCCGCAGAGAACAGGGTGGCATGCACATCACAGATGTATCATGGGTGGTCCCGTCCTCCTTTCAACTCGTGTTCATTTCTGGAAGTACACGTTTGGGGTGGAAGAGTTGTGCAACAGCCTCAAAAGCACTTCTAGAAGCATCTACGTGTAGAGCAGGTCTGAATCTGTCAAAACCAGTATGGTTAGTTTGGAGACCTGCAGGGTTTTTTGTCAAAGAGGCTTTGTGTTATGCAAACACATCAGGATGCTTGTGGGTGGATGGGTATTTGGGCGGAGTTTTGTGGCATAAAGCTCATGTGATGTGGCGCGCTGTAACTGTAGGTTGTGCTGTAGGTGCCCTGGACCTAAGGGGAAAAAGAAAAACACACCTGTTGAGAATCAGAGATATTCCACTGCATGAACTCCTCAACTTTGTTACCGTAAATAACCTCCTCAAACAGATACTTAAAGGAGCAGTCAGAAGTTGCTACATCCATTTTTGGAGTTTTACATGAATGATATGTATCCATTGAGCTTAGTCAACTGTCGTATCCCATCAGAATTCAAAATATGAGCTTTTTTTACTCCAATGTTTGTAAACAAAGTAAATATAAACAAATGCTAGATATCTTAAAAAACATGTTTCAAACATGGATGGTCAGTCCTTAAATCCATAGCTCTGTCTTTGAATTTGAGACTGGTTACATTGCTCCAGCCCTATCCCCCTGCTTTTTACCCACACAGTGGTGGGGAGATGCTTTGTTGTTATTTTAACTGCTGATTGCTACTTTTAATGACTCCACTAAAAAATTGCTGAAGAAAAGGTAGACCTCAAACTTTAACAGTCTCATATGTTGAATGCAAGGACCTGCATGCTGTTGGGATTGTCTATGAAGTGAATGAATCATGTAGGGAAATGCATAGGGAAGGAGAAGTGTAGTCTAATGTGTTTCCTGTGATGGGTTGAAGAGGTCAGGGACAGGAGCTATGTTAATGGGACATGATGGTGCGCTTCACCCTAAGTCAATACAAACACATTAGACTGAAGCAATGGGAAAGGAAACAATTTAGGCCACTTGCTTTGTAGGATGTTTATTACTGCTTTAGTTAACTTATTCGAGGCATATCTGTGATACCATTACTTCAACTTTGCTTCTGTTCCAATACAGTCTCATAATTAGTGTGACCATGTAATCTATTTAACTGGCTGATTTGGTTTTGTGAGATTTGTGTGCTCGGTGCCAGTGGAGATGCTAATCCTGTCATGGAGAGAGTTGGCACAGCAGGATGTGAGTAACACTAAACACACACTCTGTTAAATATGGCACTATTCCCACTACGAGAGCTGAACGAGAGTCTGAGGAACGGAGTGGCCAAAGAGATTTGTACTTTTTAATTCACACTACATGCATTCTTGGTCCGCAGTTCAAATTGACCGTAAATATCAAAGTAGCCAATAAGTTAAGCAAAAATGATTTAATAATCCAAGCAACTTTTCTACTAAAACATATTACAATATTGAATAATGCAACCAAATCATGAGCAGATCATTTTTTACGATGTATCATATCGTTGTACCTGCACCAAAACTCCAATATTTTTCCTTCATAGCTTTCTCTCTATCTTCTTTTAAAATAGGGAGTCAATTGGTTTTCTTATGGCTCTCTCTTGTCCCTCTGCAGCAGACATATGGTGAGCAATATGTTGGAAACAAGTAGTTGCAAAAAAACCCCGTTATTGAACCGCAATACATATAGAATTGTGAGAATCGAAAGAATCGCAATACATATCGTATCGGCACCTAAGCATCATGATAAAATTGTATCATGAGGTCCCTGGCAATTCCCAGCCCTACAATTAAAGAGTTCATTTTCTCGTCCGTACACATGAAATTAACTGACAATACACAGCTAACTCCTGCTAGCTAGCTATCTAACAACATGCTTAATGATCAAGCAACGTTAGCATATCAAAAATGAATGATTACCCCACCCATAGGAATATAAAAGTACAGTAACGCTATACAGTATCCTTCCTATTATATTTGCAAAAGAACAATATAGGAGGAAGGTGGAATCCTATTACAGCGGCTCCGACGCTCGTCGTATGTGGCAGGGCTTGCAGGTGATAATGGATTACAAAGGGAAACCCAGCCATGAGTCGCCCAACTATGCAGAACTCCCAAATTAGGAATGTAACACTGTGCCTTGAATGAAAACCTTTTTTTTCTGGATGACTGTCTGATCTCGCTCTCCATGGCTGATGTGAGCCAATCATTTAAACAGGTTAACAATCACAAGGCCACCGGGCCAGATGGAATGCCAGGGAGCGTTCTCGAAGCATGCGCAGACCAGCTAGCAAGTGTCTTCACAGACCATTTCAATCTCTCGTTGTCCCAGTCTGTAATCCCAACATGTTTGAAGCTGACCATCAATTTGCATACCACCCCAACAGATCCACAGATGACGCCATTTCAATTTCACTTCACACTGCCCTCTCCCACCTGAAGAAAAGAGGAAATAACTATGTGTTACTACTGCTCATAGACCACAGCTCAGCGTTCAACACCATAGTCCCCTCCAAGCACATCACCAAGCTAGGGACCCTAGGACTGAACCCCTCCTGCAACTGGATCCAATACTTCCTGACGGGCCGGCCCCAGGAGACGAGGGTAGGCAACAACACCTCCGCCACGCTGACCCTAAACACCGGGGCTCTCAGGGGCGTGTGCTTAGTTCCCTCCTGTGCTTCCTGTTTACCCACGACTGCATGGCCACGCACGACTCCAACACCATCAAGTTTGCTGACGACACAACGGTGGTAGGCCTGATCACCGACGGCGATGAGTCTGCCTACAGGGAGGAGGCCAGTGACTTAGCAGCGTGGTGCCAGAACGACAACCTCTCCCTCAACGCCAGTAAGACCAAGGAGCTGATCGTGGTCTATAGGAGAAAGAGGGGAGAGGACGCCCCCATCCACATCGACGTGGCTGGTGTGGAACGGGTCAAGAGCTTCAAGTTCCTTTGCGTCCATATCACTAAGGACATGGTCCACACATACCCGCACAGTCGTGAAGAGGGCACTGCATCACCTCTTCCCCCTCAGGAAGCTGACAAGATTTGTCATGGGCCCTCGGATCCTCTACAGCTGCACCATCGAGAGCATCTTGACTGGCTGCATCATCGCTTGGTATGGCAAATGTACTGCCCTTGACCGCAAAGTGCTACAGAGGGTGGTGCAGACAGCCCAGTGCATCACTAGGGCCAAGCTCCTTGCCATCCAGGACCTCTACATCAGGCGGTCAGAGGAAGGCCTGAAAAATTCAGAGACAGGCTCCGAGACAGCTTCTACCCCCAAGCCATAAGACTGCTAAATGTCCAGACTGCTAAATAGTCAATTAACGGTACCCCAAACTATCTGCACTCTCTATCTTGCACTGACCCTATGCACATTCACACAGGCCTGGGCAACTCCAGTCCTCGGGGACATGATTGGTGTCACACTATTCCCCCATCCCTAGAAAACACACCTGATTTAAACTAATTGCATTTTTAACTGAAGATCAGGATTAGTTGATTATTGGAGTCAGGTGTGTTAGCTGGGGATAGGGCAAAACTGAGACACCAATCAGGCCCCTGAGGCCTGGAGTTGCCCAGGCCTGCCGGACTAGACTTTATATGTGACTCACCACCTGGATTCGGTCTTATGTAGCAAAATTTGAAATAGTGTTTTTTACATTTGATAAAAGTAGAGACTCAGAGCTACAAAATGATATATCATACACTGCATTTTTTAGGAACTACGGGAAAGTAATTCTGCTTTGAAAGTTGATAAACTTGTAAACTCACTTTTGAGAAAATGGCCTTTGAATGTTTTGGTATGTAGGGAAGAGTTCTTCTTTGTCTACACCCACTCAGCATCGTTCACACCTTCTTAAGCTTTAACCCCACCCATCTCGTTTCGCTCTAGGAGCGTTCAGAGTGCACACTTGACTGATGATTTGTTTACCTCTGGATAACATCAAAACAGCCTAACCAGCTCTGCTGGCAATAATTTCATTACGCTTTTTTGCTGGCGTTTACTGACACCAAGTTCGCAAGTTTACATTGCAGTATACAGAAGACATGGGTATTTTTTGTGAAAAGTCTTATAAGTCTGAAGACCCTCTTATAAGGAAACGTTTAGTCATGAGTTCAAAAGAATGAAGGAAGGATCATTAAACAGCATTAGAGCAAGAGAAATAGACAATAGAAGAGAAAAGAAGCAGAGGAAAATACCAAGAAGAAAGGAGGAGAACAACTGAGGCAGAGGAAAGAGGAAGGAAGCAAACGCTGTTCTTGCACCTGACCCACATCCCTCATGGGAGACCCAGATTCCGCTGTGTCAGCACTAAAGGCCATTGTACCCAGTCCCTGTATTTATGAGCAGGGGAGGCAAGGGATCAAGGAGGGGACCTGTCAGACCCCAAGGATGAATGGCCTTTGGATGGGAAGGGGAGACGGGGGTGGGGGGCTGCCCAGCTGCCTGACACACTGTTAACAGTTCATTTGATGGAACATTTACGCCTCAAAGCAGGGATATAAATTCAACACTAGCTGCCTCTCTATGATGTCTGTGGACCTGTTGGCTGTTTCAGACCAGAGCCGTGTTGTGGGAACTGGGAAAGAACACGGGTATTCTGTTTACAGAATATCATAAAGCATCATTGAGAAGAGGTAGTGATTTTCCATCTCTAGACTGGGTTAAATGGGTTAAGAGAGGGAATGGAGACCAGGAGGCCAATATGTGTGTGTGTGTGCGCGCGCATGCCTGAGTTATGAGATTGTTTAAATGTCGGCAGTGATGTTATCCCAAATGATGGCTATAGGCCAGTATGCTATAGGCTAACAGCTTCTCTATACGGTAATGATAGAGCCAAATAGTCCATGTGACGACACACGCAAGGGTTTGACATCCTTGTGAATGTTTCAAGAATGTCTTACTCTCACCTGGATGTCTCAAGAATGTCTTACTCTCACCTGGATGTCTCAAGAATGTCTTACCCTCACCTGAATGTCTTACTCTCACCTGAATGTCTCAAGAATGTCTTACTCTCACCTGGATGTCTCAAGAATGTCTTACCCTCACCTGAATGTCTTACTCTCACCTGGATGTCTCAAGAATGTCTTACCCTCACCTGAATATCTTACTCTCACCTGAATGTCTCAAGAATGTCTTACTCTCACTTGGATGTCTCAAGAATGTCTTACTCTCACCTGAATGTCTCAAGAATGTCTTACTCTCACTTGGATGTCTCAAGAATGTCTTACTCTCACTTGGATGTCTCAAGAATGTCTTACTCTCACCTGAATGTCTCAAGAATGTCTTACTCTCACTTGGATGTCTCAAGAATGTCTTACTCTCACCTGAATGTCTCAAGAATGTCTTACTCTCACTTGGATGTCTCAAGAATGTCTTACCCTCACCTGAATGTCTTACTCTCACTTGGATGTCTCAAGAATGTCTTACTCTCACCTGAATGTCTCAAGAATGTCTTACCCTCACCTGAATGTCTTACTCTCACCTGGATGTCTCAAGAATGTCTTACTCTCACCTGGATGTCTCAATAATGTCTTACCCTCACCTGAATGTCTTACTCTCACCTGGATGCCTCAATAATATCTTACTCTCATCTGGATGTCTCAAGAATGTCTTACTCTCACCTGAATGTCTCAAGAATGTCTTACCCTCACCTGAATGTCTTACTCTCACCTGGATGTCTCAAGAATGTCTTACTCTCACCTGGATGTCTCAAGAATGTCTTACCCTCACCTGAATGTCTTACTCTCACCTGGATGTCTCAAGAATGTCTTACCGTCACCTGAATGTCTTACTCTCACCTGAATGTCTCAAGAATGTCTTACCCTCACCTGAATGTCTTACTCTCACCTGGATGTCTCAAGAATATCTTACTCTCATCTGGATGTCTCAAGAATGTCTTACTCTCACCTGAATGTCTCAAGAATGTCTTACTCTCACCTGGATGTCTCAAGAATGTCTTACTCTCACCTGGATGTCTCAAGAATGTCTTACCCTCACCTGAATGTCTTACTCTCACCTGGATGCCTCAAGAATATCTTACTCTCATCTGGATGTCTCAAGAATGTCTTACTCTCACCTGAATGTCTCAAGAATGTCTTACCCTCACCTGAATGTCTTACTCTCACCTGGATATCTCAAGAATGTCTTACTCTCACCTGGACGTCTCAAGAATGTCTTACCCTCACCTGAATGTCTCAAAAATGTCTTACCCTCACCTGAATGTCTCAAGAATGTCTTACTCTCACCTGGATGTCTCAAGAATGTCTTACTCTCACCTGGATGTCTCAAGAATGTCTTACTCTCACCTGATTGTCTCAAGAATTTCTTACTCACACCTGGATGTCTCAAGAATGTCTTACTCTCACCTGGATGTCTCAATAATGTCTTACTCTCACCTGGATGTCTCAAGAATGTCTTACCGTCACCTGAATGTCTTACTCTCACCTGAATGTCTCAAGAATGTCTTACCCTCACCTGAATGTCTTACTCTCACCTGGATGTCTCAAGAATATCTTACTCTCATCTGGATGTCTCAAGAATGTCTTACTCTCACCTGGACGTCTCAAGAATGTCTTACCCTCACCTGAATGTCTCAAAAATGTCTTACCCTCACCTGAATGTCTCAAGAATGTCTTACTCTCACCTGGATGTCTCAAGAATGTCTTACCCTCACCTGAATGTCTTACTCTCACGTGGATGCCTCAAGAATATCTTACTCTCATCTGGATGTCTCAAGAATGTCTTACTCTCACCTGAATGTCTCAAGAATGTCTTACCCTCACCTGAATGTCTTACTCTCACCTGGATATCTCAAGAATGTCTTACTCTCACCTGGACGTCTCAAGAATGTCTTACCCTCACCTGAATGTCTCAAAAATGTCTTACCCTCACCTGAATGTCTCAAGAATGTCTTACTCTCACCTGGATGTCTCAAGAATGTCTTACTCTCACCTGGATGTCTCAAGAATGTCTTACTCTCACCTGATTGTCTCAAGAATTTCTTACTCACACCTGGATGTCTCAAGAATGTCTTACTCTCACCTGGATGTCTCAATAATGTCTTACTCTCACCTGGATGTTTAAAGAAAGTCTTACTCTCACCTGGATGTCTCAAGAATGTCTTACACTCACCTGAATGTCTTACTCTCACCTGGATGTCTCAAGAATATCTTACTCTCATCTGGATGTCTCAAAAATGTCTTACTCTCACCTGAATGTCTCAAGAATGTCTTACCCTCACCTGAATATCTTACTCTCACCTGGATGTCTCAAGAATGTCTTACTCTCACCTGGACGTCTCAAGAATGTCTTACCCTCACCTGAATGTCTCAAAAATGTCTTACCCTCACCTGAATGTCTCAAGAATGTCTTACTCAGCCTCCCGGGTGGCGCAGTGGTCTAGGGCACTGCATCGCAGCGCTAACTGCGCCACCAGAGTCTCTGGGTTCGCGCCCAGGCTCTGTCGCAGCCGGCCGCGACCGGGAGGTCCGTGGGGCGACGCACAATTGGCATAGCGTCGTCCGGGGTAGGGAGGGTTTGGCCGGTAGGGATATCCTTGTCTCATCGCGCTCCAGCGACTCCTGTGGCGGGCCGGGCGCAGTGCGCGCCAACCAAGGGGGGCCAGGTACACGGTGTTTCCTCCGACACATTGGTGCGGCTGGCTTCCGGGTTGGAGGCGCGCTGTGTTAAGAAGCAGTACGGCTGGTTGGGTTGTGCTTCTGAGGACGCATGGCTTTCGACCTTCGTCTCTCCCGTGCCCGTACGGGAGTTGTAGCGATGAGACAAGGTAGTAATTACTAGCGATTGGATACCACGAAAATTGGGGAGAAAAATGGGATAAAATTTATAAAAAAGAAAAAGAAAAAAGAAAAAGAATGTCTTACTCTCACCTGGATGTCTCAAGAATGTCTTACTCTCACCTGAATGTCTAACGAATGTCTTACCCTCACTCGAATGTCTCAAGAATGTCTTACCCTCACCTGAATGTGTCAAGAATGTCTTACCCTCACCTGAATGTCTAACGAATGTCTTACCCTCACCCGAATGTCTTACCCTCACCCGAATGTCTCAAGAATGTCTTACCCTCACCTGAATGTCTCAAGAATGTCTTACCCTCACCTGAATGTCTCAAGAATGTCTTACCCTCACCTGAATGTCTCAAGAATGTCTTACCCTCACCTGAATGTCTCAAGAATGTCTTACCCTCACCTGAATGTCTCAAGAATGTCTTACCCTCACCTGAATGTCTAACGAATGTCTTACTCTCACCTGGATGTCTCAAGAATGTCTTACTCTCACCTGGATGTCTCAAGAATGTCTTACCCTCACCTGAATGTCTCAAGAATGTCTTACCCTCACCTGAATGTCTCAAGAATTTCTTAGCCTCACCTGAATGTCTCAAGAATGTCTTACCCTCACCTGAATGTCTCAAGAATGTCTTACCCTCACCTGAATGTCTCAAGAATGTCTTACCCTCACCTGAATGTCTCAAGAATGTCTTACCCTCACCTGAATGTCTCAAGAATGTCTTACCCTCACCTGAATGTCTCAAGAATTTCTTAGCCTCACCTGAATGTCTCAAGAATGTCTTACCCTCACCTGAATGTCTAACGAATGTCTTACCCTCACCTGAATGTCTAACGAATGTCTTACTCTCACCTGGATGTCTCAAGAATGTCTTACCCTCACCCGAATGTCTCAAGAATGTCTTACCCTCACCCGAATGTCTCAAGAATGTCTTACCCTCACCTGAATGTCTCAAGAATGTCTTACCCTCACCCGAATGTCTCAAGAATGTCTTACCCTCACCCGAATGTCTCAAGAATGTCTTACCCTCACCTGAATGTCTCAGGAATGTCTTACTCTCACCTGGATGTCTCAAGAATGTCTTACTCTCACCTGGATGTCTCAAGAATGTCTTACCTCACCTGAATGTCTCAAGAATGTCTTACCCTCACCTGAATGTCTAACGAATGTCTTACCCTCACCTGAATGTCTCAAGAATGTCTTACTCTCACCTGGATGTCTCAAGAATGTCTTACCCTCACCTGGATGTCTCAAGAATGTCTTACCCTCACCTGAATGTCTCAAGAATGTCTTACCCTCATCTGAATGTCTCAAGAATGTCTTACCCTCACCCGAATGTCTCAAGAATGTCTTACCCTCACCTGAATGTCTCAAGAATGTCTTACCCTCACCTGAATGTCTCAAGAATGTCTTACCCTCACCTGAATGTCTCAAGAATGTCTTACCCTCACCCAAATGTCTCAAGAATGTCTTACCCTCACCCGAATGTCTCAAGAATGTCTTACCCTCACCTGAATGTCTCAAGAATGTCTTACCCTCACCCGAATGTCTCAAGAATGTCTTACCCTCACCTCAATGTGTCAAGAATGTCTTACCCTCACCTGAATGTCTCAAGAATGTCTTACCCTCACCTGAATGTCTCAGGAATGTCTTACCCTCACCTGAATGTCTCAAGAATGTCTTACCCTCACCTGAATGTCTCAAGAATGTCTTACCCTCACCCGAATGTCTCAAGAATGTCTTACACTCACCCGAATGTCTCAAGAATGTCTTACCCTCACCTGAATGTCTCAAGAATGTCTTACCCTCACCCGAATGTCTCAAGAATGTCTTACCCTCACCTCAATGTGTCAAGAATGTCTTACCCTCACCTGAATGTCTCAAGAATGTCTTACCCTCACCTGAATGTGTCAAGAATGTCTTACCCTCACCTGAATGTCTCAAGAATGTCTTACCCTCACCTGAATTTCTCAAGAATGTCTTACCCTCACCCGAATGTCTCAAGAATGTCTTACCCTCACCTGAATGTGTCAAGAATGTCTTACACTCACTTGAATGTCTCAAGAATGTCTTACCCTCACCTGAATGTCTCAAGAATGTCTTACCCTCACCTGAATGTCTCAAGAATGTCTTACCCTCACCTGAATGTCTCAAGAATGTCTTACTCTCACCTGAATGTCTCAAGAATGTCTTACCCTCACCTGAATGTCTCAAGAATGTCTTACCCTCACCTGAATGTCTCAAGAATGTCTTACTCTCACCTGAATGTCTCAAGAATGGCTTTCCCTCACCTGAATGTGTCAAGAATGTCTTACCCTCACCTGAATGTGTCAAGAATGTCTTACCCTCACCCGAATGTCTCAAGAATGTCTGTCACCTACTGGAAGAGCACTGTGAAGCTAACAACGTAATTGTCTGTTTGGAATATTTTCACAGTGTGAGATAAGTGGGACAAGACTTTATAGTAGTAGCGGTGTCTCTGAGAATAACCTTAGAGACAGCTGGGAGCTGTAAGAGCAGCATTTATTTAATTTCTCACTCCGACCAGCCTTGTACCCAGCAGAAGGTCAAAGCTGATTGTATCCTCTTTTCCCCGAACAACCAAATGAACACAACAACAACTCCCAGCCCAAAATCTAGTTAGTTAGATTTGA
This sequence comes from Salvelinus fontinalis, assembly GCF_029448725.1. Classification (NCBI taxonomy): domain Eukaryota; kingdom Metazoa; phylum Chordata; class Actinopteri; order Salmoniformes; family Salmonidae; genus Salvelinus; species Salvelinus fontinalis. Next base: position 13,020,386 of record NC_074675.1, on the reverse strand, counting down.
AAGAAAACTTTTTTGTCCATTAGGTTAACACAAAATGGAAAATTGTCTTTGGCGCTCTTGGCATTAAAAGGATAAAAAACGACATAAAAAATATTCCTTTGTGAATTGTTCTCCTGTGAAAGAAGAATAGGCCTACATCTCCCTTGATATCTGTGAGCTTTTATAGGTTGTACCTCTACTTTACAGATGGTTGTGTGCTAATGCTATGTGTTAGAACATTGTGTCTATGTTTGTTGGATGCATCCAGGGAGATTTTCTTCTTGTGTGTCGAGTTCATGGAAGGAAATAAATATTTTTAAATACTGTAATCTGCCTGGGAGTGGTATATCATTTTCCCGCGTCTTAATCTAGCCTAGGGATGGGCAAATCCAGTCCTCGGGGGCCTGATTGGTGTCACACTTTCGCCCCAGCTAAGACACCTGACTACAAAAATCAACTAATCATGGTTTTCAGTTTAGAATGCAATTTGTTTAAAGAGCTGTGTTTTCTAGGGATGGGGTAAAAGTGTGAAACCTCTCCGGCCCCAAGGACTGGAGTTGCCCATCCCTGATCTAGCCTAACCCCCTTCCTGCTTTTTACCATCTGAAGCTTCCCAACTTGAGCTAAGAATTTTCTTCTGGACTAGGATTGTGGTCAGGAAAAACTCCCGGTTCTTACTTTCAACCCTCTATTTCCATCTTACCTAATAGGTACCTGGTGACTTGAACATTAAAAACTCCTGGTCTTATCATGGCCTATAGTCACAATGTAAGACCAATAGATGGAATACAGACAGCTTGTCAATGACACCCAATGTTCGTTCATTATAGACTGTGCTGGCAGCGATCAAGGCCCCTCCATCATTTAGTGTGTAGTAGTACGTTGATGTGTTGTTGTGCACATGTCCATGTCCCTCCATCTCCTGTTCACTGTAACGCGACTCTCCACTCAATGCTTGATTAAACTAATCAGTCTGCCTGGGTCACGACTCCTGACTTCAGTCTGGTTTCATGATTACTCGGGGCCTGTCACTCAAGTCAAGGCTGGAAATAGACTTCACTTTCATGCGTCCTTCATGTCAATAGTAGAAATCTATCATATAGGCATCAGTTGACAGGGAGAAATGGAATAAGTTAATTATTGATCAGTCATCCCAGATCTAAAAGCAGTTTATTTGAAGCTCCTGCAGTGATGCAGGAAACATTGAGAAGTCAGTGGTTTTGGCTGCAACGATATCCCTTTTTCCACATTAGGGGATTGAGTCACTGGCCCACAGTCCCAGCCTGTGATGAATGGGTTCTAACTAAGCAGCCCCCTGTTAGCCTGACATGCTAACTGTTCACAATCTTAGTAATGAGTCTTTGGTGTGAATTAGGGCCTGTTCCCATCAGCACCTTGTCTCTGTGTGGCAGCCTAGGGACAGGTGGGACTGGGCTGCCAACACCTTGGTAATGACTGCTCCAACTAGTTATTATACACAGCAGGATGTTCTACTAGTGACTCCCCACTTCCTGATGTGATGTAGGACCAAGACTATTCCTGTGTTTGCTGTAGCATGGTTTAATTATGTAATGCCTGTAAAAGGCATGCAGGGGTTTTGTGTTTTTTTTATGTCACAGACATTTTACTTGTGTGTGTGAAGAGGACTACCTGTGTGTGTGTGTATGTGTGTGTGTGTGTGAGTGAACAGGCCTACCAGAGTGTGTGTGGACAGGACTACCAGTGCGTGTGTGTGTGTGAGTGAACAGGACTACCAGAGTGTGTGTGGACAGGACTACCTGTGTGTGTGTGTGTGTGTGTGTGTGTGTGTGTGTGTGTGTGTGTGTGTGTGTGTGTGTGTGTGTGTGTGTGTGTGTGTGTGTGTGTGTGTGTGTGTGTGTGTGTGTGTGTGTGTGTGTGTGAGTGAACAGGACTACCAGAGTGTGTGTTTTCATGGGATCACATCATTTTGGTCTGTGTGGCTTTCAAAATGTCATGCGATTGAGTGGATGTGTCCATTACTGAAATACGTGAACATATAGTCTTGTATCTTACTGTATGTATGATATATTATTTCTGTCATATTCAATATTTTAACATGATTTTTCATATTTTTTATAATATGTTTATTATTTTCTAATAAAAATTAAATAAAAAAGACAGCAATACAAACAATGACATTCATTGTACTGTTGAATGGGATGGCCAATTTAGAGGACAAAACAAAAGTTAACTCACACACACAAAATAAAACAAAATCCTATTAGATGGTACATGTATAAGAAGACAGCATATAGTCATTACAAGCAGTGTAGTTCAGCCAAAAGTAAATATTGAGTAGAGTACAGCACAGAGTAGCAGCAGATTATCAACCCAGTTATGAAGTGGGACTAGACCATTTATCCAGTATCGGCTGCCATATTTTGTAAAACAATGGACTTCTACTGGAGGTATTGTATCGAATCTTTTCCATATGTATTACATTCCCTAAATCCCGTAACCACATTTCAAAGGTAGGTACAGTCTCCAATTTCCAAAATTGCAATATGAGCCTTTTGGCTAATAGAGTACAAAGAGAGACAGCTTTCCCTTCCTGGTTATTCCCATCAACTGTACCAAACAGAGCGATCACTGGGTCTGGGGCTAGAACTCTATCAAAGGCCTTAGATAAGTAATCAAAAATGAGAGCCCAGTAAGCATGTAACTTAGGGCATGTCCAGAATAAGTGGGTCAACGTCCCCTCCTCCTGCTTGCACCTCTCACACAGTGGTGAGGTGTCCGGGAATATTTTATGCAGTTTTACTTTTGAGTAATGTAACCTGTGTATCACCTTAAACTGTACAGGGTTGTGTCTGGCATTCACTGAACTGTGGTTTATATTCCTGAGAGCCTCTACCCAGTCCTCATCTGAGATTTCTGAACCAAGTTGGTAAGCCCTTTTAATGGTGTCTGTGGATACCTCTATGTGGGCTTGTAGCACATCATACAGTCTAGAGACCGACCCTTTTGAATGGGGTTTGACAAGGATCAAGCTATCTAATGTAGGACTATTTGGCTTCATGCCATACTGTGGGATATGTGTCCTTAAGAAATTCCTGATTTGGAGGTATCTGAGAAAAAATGTTTTTGGCATGTTGAACTGTAATTGTTGAAATGAAGCTAACTGACCATCTATGTATAGATTACCAATTGTTGTGAGCCCCTTCTCACTCCACTGTGAAAACACCATAATATCCAATGCAGGGTGGAAAGCATGATTCAGGCAAATTGGGCTGTCTATGTAAACAGTGGGTATGTTAAGAAAATTCCTAATCTGTTTCCAGATCCTAAGTGTATGACAAATGACTGGATTAGAGTCATAAGTGTATTTTTTCACATATGATGGGCTATTAACAAGTGCAGGGAGTGAGGAACGTTGACAGGAGGCCTGCTCGATCGAAAGCCATGAAGGCATATCCTTCTGTCTCATCGCAGGTAAACTTTCCCTCCAGAAAGACACAATGTTCAGATTAGCAGCCCAATAATACAGTTTGAAGTGAGGAAGGCCAAAGCCCCCCTCTATCTTGTACTTGCATAAATGCTTCTTTGAAATTCTGGCTGCCTTGTTATCCCATAAAAATGGAGTTACTATTGAATCCAGTTTCTTAAAATAGCTTTGTGGTATGAAATTGGGTAGACATTGGAAGAGGTAAAGAAACCTGGGTAGGACAACCATTTTAATAGCGTTTATATGACGACCAAGGAAATAGGCAGAGTTTTCCAAAAATCTATATTTTGTTTAAGCTGATATATTTTCATGTCCCAATTCGCTTTCAATAGCTGATCAAGGTCTCTTGTCACTACAATGCCAAGGCTTGTGAACTTGTCCCTCACTGTTCTAAACGGGGTAGATTGCAGAAATTGCATATCCACAGGCCGTGATATTGGCATCAACTCACATTTTTTGCCAGTTTATGTTGTAGACAGAGAAGGAGCCGAATGTGTTTATCAAGTTAAGTAAGGGTGGAATAGAAGTTTTAGGCTTGGATGAAAACAAAAGAACATCGTCTGCATATAGGGACATTTTGTGACATTTTTTATTTTAACAGAAGCTATATCGGCACATGCCCGAATGCGAGTAGCAAGGGGTTCCATGGCTATAGCGAAGAGAGCAGGCGAAATAGGGCATCCCTGTCGGCACCCCTTGAACAGGCTGAATGACTGCGACATTTCCTGATTGGTTACCACGGACGCCATTGGGTGTGCATAAATAATTCTTATCCAATTAATAAATTCCTTTCCAAACCCGAAATGCTCCAGAACCGACACCATATACTTCCACTCAATCTGATCAAACGCCTTCTCTGCATCAATAGCTATTACCACTGCCTCAACTTTATGATCATGATACATTACGTTGAAAAGGCGTCTCAAATTGTAGTATATATGTCGGCCCGGGATAAAACCTGTCTGGTCAGGGTATATGATGTCGGAAATATATTTTTTCAATCGGTTTGCCAATATCTTTGTCAACACCTTGTTTTCTACGTGGAGTAACGACACGGGGCGATACGACGACATCTCCATGGAATCCCTATATTTTTTCAAGATCAGTGCTAATGTAGCCTCATACAGTGTTTGCGGGAGTTTGGCATTTTCTTTGGAGTGTTTAAACATTCGCAACATAAGTGGAGCTAGACTGGCACAGTACTTCTTATAGAATTCTATTACATATCCATCGGGCCCAGGGGCCTTGCTGTTTGGAAATGGTGCTATCGCTGTGTTAATTTCATCTAAGGTTATCCCTGCATCGAGTGCAGCAGCTGCCCCCCTGTCTAGTTTAGGAAGTTCACATTCAGCGAGAAAGCGTTCCATAGTTGTGGATCAGTAGCATCGCATTTTGGTTGGTATAGCTCTGAGTAAAACTGCGCAAAGCATTTATTAATATCCTGCGGATCTGTTACTATTTTACCCTTCTTTTATTTTGTGAATAGCTCTAGATGCTTGTACATGCCTTAGCTGTCTTGCTAATAATTTATGTGGTTTGTCGCCCAGTTCAAAATAACTTTGTTGCGTTCTAGCAAGTAAAGAGCCCACCCGTTCGAAAGGATGGTATTGTATTCATATTTTAACTTTGTGATCTTTTCAAGGACTGTATACGAGGAATTCGCCCTAAAAACGTTCTCCTGTTCCCCTAACTCTCTTTCAATTTCTCTCAGCCTAGTATTGGCACGTTTCTTCCTCTCTGATGTATAACAAATAATGTAACCTCTAATCACAGCCTTTAGAGATTCCCAAAGGGTGGAGTCGTCAACATCCCCCGTGTCGTTAGTTCCGCGGAAAAAGGCAATCTGCTCATTCAAATACTGACAAAAAGCCTCATCTTTCAACAAGTATGCGTCTAGGCGCCACGGTCGCCGACCTGTCGACAAATTGTCGAGTTTCAGCACCATGGACAGAGGAGTGGTCCGTAATTAGAATTTCAGCTGCTGAAATTAGTTTGGAGTCCATCAAACAATAGTCAATTCTGGAATATGATTTATGAACTGATGAAAAGAAAGAATAATCCCTGTCTGTTGGGTGGGTTAGTCTCCAAATATCGACAATGTTAAGGTTTGTCATCAATGTATTTAGACAGACACTGGCATTTGATTGTTGAAGTGACCTTGATAGCTGTTTATCTAAAAGAGGATCTAACGTACAGTTAAAGTCACCTCCAACAATAACACTTGTATCCGAGATATTTGGTATGGCCTTAAATACCCTTTGAAAAAATAATGGATCATCAAAGTTGGGTCCATTTAAATTGACCAAGGTTATTGGTTTCGAATTCAGCGTACCAGCCACAATAATATACCGACCATTAGGATCTGAAATCGAGGATGAGCAAACAAAAGGAATGTTTTTCCTTATCAGGATTTTTACCCCTCTCGCTTTTGCATCAAAGTTAGACTGGTATATCTGACCGATCCAGCCGACTCGTAGCTTGGCCTGCGCGGAGCGTTTAATATGAGTTTCTTGAAGAAGCACTATGTCAGCACCCAGTGATTTAAGATGAGAAAAAACCTTAGCTCGTTTCACGACATGCCCTAAGCCATTACAGTTCCAGCTGACTATCTTTATTCCACCTGGTCTACTCTGTGCTCTGTCACTATGTGGCATTTCTTATTTTAGAGCAAATTGTTGCTGTCATACAGAACCCAGAAGAAAAACGTCCCGCCATGCGGGAGCTTGTCATGCCACCTGTATTAATAAACGTGAACATAAAACACAGACCCCATCCTCCCTCCCGTCCCTCCTCCCGTTCCTTTACTGAGTGACTTCCCCAAACGAAGCACTCTTTGGCTAACACACAAACCTTAGGGTGTCTAGACATACAGCTTGAACTAACTCGTCGTCTATAGATGCTCCGCATATAAACTAATATTGAATAACACTTAACTTAACTCACGTTAGGGGGTGAGTGGCGCTAAAACATGATATGCTAAACAATGCTATATTAGCCACAACATCTCACCTATCATATAAGTCCCAATTTCTGATCATTTGATCGAAAAGACATAGGCCGGAAATTCAAACACGTTCCTGGCCTGTATTTAGCCATTTAGCCGTTCTATATCCTCAGCCGGGGAGCTTGCTTGTCAAGAACAGATCGGCCTCTTTTGGGTTGTCAAACGTACGTGTTGATCCCTCGACTGTCACCTTAAACCGGGCTGGGAAGAGGAATCCATATCGGATGTTGGCCGACCTGCATTTGTTGCGTACCTCTTCATACACTTTCTGTTGGTTCCTCACCTCCAAGGTAAGATCTGGGTAGAAAGACACCCGGGCTTCGTTGTAGTTAAGGGGGAACTGTTGACTAGCCAGCTTGAGGATGAGATCCCTGGTCTGGGGATAGTGCAGCCATGCAATGAATGGCCTTGGTGGCCCGCCCTTGGTCGGCTTCGTTGCCTAAGATCTGTGTGCGCGGTCGATGAGGATGACCGTTTTGAAATGTTCACTCCCCAGCAATGCCAGTATCAGCCCCGAGACAAATTCAGTGGGTTTCCCTTTCTCAGTGTCTTCCTGGATCCCAAATATTCAGATGTTCTGGCGTCTTGAATGCGACTCGAGCATTTCCAGTCGGGCCTTCAGGGTTTTGTTGTCATTTTTGAACGGTGTGCACTGTTTCTCTATGTCCTGTAGCCTGGCCTCGTGATCGACTGTCGTCTGCTCAACCTCGTGCACCCGTCCCTTAGTTGCCTTCACAGTTTCGGCCAAAGTCCCAAGACTCTTTGAGATATCAGCCAACCTTGTGTCCACCTTCTTGCGTAGTGAGTTTATGGCCGCCAGTATGTCACTTTGAGTAGGATCTGTGGGGAACTCTTGGAAGCTAGCCTCTTCAGCTAGCTCCTCGTGGGTCGGCGACGTTGAAATTGATTCGTTGTCTATCTCATTCCAATTATCTTGTTTAGCGCCCCCTTTTTTGGTGCCTTTTCCCTTTGTCATATTTGTTTGAAGTTATAGGTTGTGAGAGGTTAAGATAAATAAAAAAAATTGTTTCAAAATAGAACGGAGCTCTAGCAAAGCACGTCTACACCATAGCACGCTCTCTAGCGCCCCCTATTTTAACATGATTAAAGCCTAAACGTTATACCCATACGTTAGGCGGGTTGTCTTTAGAATCGACACAGATATCCTGGATCATATTGGCTAATAAGCAAGGAAGCTGTGGTAGCTGTCACTCACCATATAGGGGCTTTGGACTGGTGCCAAGGTACCATGATATCCTGTGCCTGGCCTGTCTGACCCAGACCAGGGTGATGCAGTACAGTGAGCAGAGGCCAGGTCTGTGTCTGTACCAAAGGCAAATAGACACCATGTACCCAGCCTCTGTCACTCACTGTCAGGGGTAGTGTAATTACAGAATCCTTTAGATCACAGATAACGTAATTATATACACACAATCAATCTACCGGTGCATGAGTTCCATAGAGGACACCTGAATCTGACAGTAGGCTTGTGGAAACAGCAAAGTGGGAGTCTATGGGCCAAGCACCATACTGGAAATGTGACATCATAAAAGAACAACCGTCTCAATAGCCCAGGTTTACTGTGTATCCATAGAGTGGAGGGAAAACTAGAAAGGAAATTACTAAATTAAATTGATTATTACATTAAAATAATCACATATAGGCTTATAAAAGAAAGAGCTTAAAGCTTTTTGCACAGCTAATGCAATTAAATCGAACTATTTTGGCAATTAAACACCCACACATGCAAGGCAACAAAAAACAAACCCGGAAAAACTCCTGACAGAATATTTTTGTGGGGTAAATAATATGTCATCTCCAACGAGAGCCCTTGACTGTCACTTATTGGTGAAAGGCTTTTGTGGATTGCTTTGTGTTTTGACCTCAAAGTGATGTTTGTTTACAGTATTATGACCTAGATAGCAGGAAGTAGAGGCTGCTGTTACATGTAATGATGATGCATCATTGAGAAAGGCCCAAGACATGGAAGCTTCAGTAACAGTGGAGGTTTGTGTCTGGGTTACTGACACTGTTGTGTCTCCTGGGAATGGTGAATGGCCAGCAGTGGATTGTCAGGGAATGTCAGTCTAACCTGTTAGCGGTCCACTGAATTTCCACCATCTTGAAATTGATGTGGGTCCTGGGCTGAAAACCAACTCATTGTGCTTCTTAGTTTGCTTGTTAGCGTTCTCATGTAGCTTCTTTTCCCTCTAGTCATACGCAGGCTAAACCACAGGATTATGTTCATCCATCTTTTTTTCTTTAAGGTGTAATTTGTTGAAATGTTAATCACTTCTTTAATCTAATGACCAGTATATTACTCCACCATCCACCCCCCCAGGCCAAAGAGCACAGTATAGCAAGATAGAGAAAGAGAGAACTCATTTCCTCTTTTGGCAAAACCAGTAGGCCTGCAAAACGAAGGAAAGTAGCTTTGCGAATGCAAGCCCTCATTCACAAGGCTGTACCTTACTCATCCTTCCCAGTAAACGTTGTGCCTCATGAAAACAGTAATCATCGTTCATCATCAATGTCACCCATCTTAATCTCTAAACAGAGCTCTGTGTTTGACCCATTAGCCAACGACAGACAGGCAGACTGAGGGTCTGTGGCTGTGGAATAGTTGGGCTCCTAAGTAGGGCACGGCCCCTATGTACTGCCTGGGTTCCAGGGAGTGCACAATGCCAGGTTGTTGGATGAGCTAGGGCTGTTGGCAGCCGGTGCCCGCTGCTGCCTGAAACCCAGGTGGTTGGCGCGGCTGTGTTTACTATTGTGGGTGGTGCTCTTTGGTTGAGCAGCCTCCAAGGCCCGGGTTCCTCGGGGAGAGTGGCTGTTTTTGTGAAAAAGGCTGCTGACTTCTCATTTGTGATGTTGGGCACTGCCCGTTCTTAGTAGACTAATGTCGCCTTAATTATTGTCAGTCACAGTATTCCTCTTTCTGATTCTTTCTCTGTTCTCTGTTGAGCTGGCTTTGGTCTGTGTTAATTTCTCAGATGGCGGGCAGCCAGTGAGGCTGTAGTGTGTGTGTCTGGGTTTACAAGGCTCCACTCTACTGACCGACCAATGGCAGATTGATGTGCTTAAAGGCTGTAAGGCCCTCGGTGGCAGAGTACCGCTGAGCAACGCCGGGACTCCAACAGCTGTCTTCCAAAAACAGGCACCGACCTCCTGGTGAGAAGAACTGCCAAGGCAAAACACAGAAAAGCACTCGTTCAAAGGAAACGGCAGTAGCTGGATGCCTGACTAGAAAATCCTGCAGTGGAGGTGGATTTGTGTTGTAACTTTGGTAGCAGAAAAGTATCACAACATCATTATGGAACTTTTAAATTACTTTCTGAGGCTACATGGTACTTTGTCAAGAAGACACTGTACTTATGAGCAAACAAGTAGTTGACTTATCCTTTAGGGTTACAAAACAGGGAATGTGATGATATTGTCATTTAGTGACAGAGCAGTTTGGATCAAGTTAATACAGATTGACATCTCCAGAGCCTTACTTTGGCTGAGTCCTCTAAGTCTCGATCATACACATTATCGACCAGATAAATGGTTTGGGGATTAATCCTGAGCCAGGATCAACCTCACCTTTCCTTGCTCCAAGCTGCATGTCTGTGATTGACAGCTCCCCTTTGCCCCCAGCCTTATGTGTTAAGACTTGGGCTCTATTGCAGCAGGTGTCAGTGTCCATCCCCTTGGTGAAGGACATACCATAGCTGAGCGGATGTTTAGTGAAGGCAGTAGAGCCAGTCTCTCCCTATAGACCCAGACTACTGTAAGCAGTCACAGAGAGTATAGTGGGCTACAGATGATAGATAACCATAGTTCCATACTGTGTGAGTGTTAGTGCTTCTATTCCTATCAGCTCCTTCACTCTCCCACTCCAATCTACTTCTTGATGGGGAGAAGAGGAGCGAGCGGCTGCAGGCTGTGACCTGGATGGAATGCCCTGGCTGGACCGCTGGTGTGTGTGTGTATCCATTGTGAGGAGCTAATCCATAGTGACCTCCAGCTCCTCCCCCCTGGTCCTTTAGTCTCCCAAGAATCTCTGCGATTTACTGGAGCATAGAGCTGGAATGACATGATATCAGTGGAGGGACCTTGACCGTGACCCCCTTTTGTAGGGGTGTTTAAAGAGTCACACAGTGGGAGAGAGAGGTTAGGGTCAGAGATGTGTGTTTGAGGGAGGGAGGTAGGTTTTTCTATATTTTCTCTGTTATCTTGGTCATTTGGGGGATGTAGTTCCAGTCCTTCAGCTAACACTGCTGGGAACCTGTGGCCCAGAGACCAGGAGAGAAGATGGAGAAGGATACAGAGAACCTGCACATGGCTTCTCAAGCTTGAACACTTATCATGGTTGGTTGGCTGGCCCCACTAAACACTGACCAATCTTTGTGCCAGTATTTGATGGTCATCGTTTATAAGGCTGATAGGACACACGTTTTGCAGGCTGGTTGACTGAGGCCAGGCCAGGAAGACAGGAAATGATCCGCTTTGGAGAGGCATGTGACATGTTGAATAGAGTCACATTGAATAGTTGAAAGTAACTCCTCTAACTTTTCTAACGCAAGCTGTATTTGAAAGTACATTTGGTGTAAGGTTGGGTTTATGTAGGCTACATAGACATCTGATTTGTCCAAAGGACACCATCATTTCAACGTGAAGCTAGGTATACTGTCATTGGTCACCATAGCAGCACCCACCCGTAGCACGCGGTCCAGCAGGTATATCTCACTGGTCACCCCCAAAGCCAATTCTTCCTTTGGCCGCCTCTCCTTCCAGTTCTATGCTGCCAATGACTGGAACAAACTACAAAAATCTCTGAAGCTGGAGACTCTTACCTCCCTCACTAGCTTTAAGCACCAGCTGTCAGAGCAGCTCACAGATCACTGCAGCTGTACATAGCTCATCTGTAAATAGCCCATCCAATCTACCTCATCCCCATACTGTAATTATTTATTTATTTTGCTCCTTTGCACCCCAGTATCTCTACTTGCACATTCATCTTCTGCACACCCTACCATTCCAGTGTTTAATTGCTATATTGTAATTACTTCGCCACCATGGCATATTTATTGCCTTACTTCTCTTATCCTACCTCATTTGCACATGCTGTATATAGATTTTTCTACTGTATTATTGATTGTATGTTTGTTTATCCCATGTGTAACTCTGTGTTGTTGTATGTGTCAAACTGCTTTGCTTTATCTTGGCCAGGTCGCAGTTGCAAATGAGAACTTGTTCTCAACTAGCCTACCTGGTTAAATAAAGGTGGGGGAAAAAATGGTCCATGGTTGATTGGATCTTTAGAAGTAACAACCATTAACCCTATAAATAGGATGCCAGATTCATGATATCAATAATACACTTTTAAACCATACCATTTTACCATCACCAAGTCAAATATGAAATTCAACATACTTTCATCCACCCTAGCGCAGCATTGTGTGTGGATATGTGCTATGCTTGGCATAGAATGTGAGATGAGACTCCTCAAACACAACATGAGGGTGCTGCTCTAACAGACCAAACCACCCGTGTACACACACACCCCACCCTAGCCTGCAGCAGTCACAGATGTGTGTATCGTGCTGCGATGTTGTTCACCTCATATCTCCTGCTGGTAAAGGCGTGAGGGCACTGAGAGCAATAGTAATGGTGTCTTTTTGTAGGCACTAACGGAGACTAACTCCACCATGGCTCGATGGCCAAAGCCTGTGGGGAAATGAATGGAGGTTTTGGAGGGGTTTGGATAAACTACCAAAATAAGTTCTGTGGTCAACACAGGCTTAAGAGATCTTATACGTTTTGTTCTATGAGATCCTCTTCATCAGCTAACGTCACTTTTTGTGAATTCTGAAGCATTTATGTAATAAAAACAATCCCAAAGCACATAAAGTCTTCATAGTTCATAAAGGTCATGTTGACTGACTGATGTTATCTCATAGAACAAAACGTGTGGCTCACTTGGTAGAGCATGCAGTGGCAGGGTTGTAGGTTGGATTCCCGTGGGGGATCAGTATGAAAATGTATGCAGTGACTACTGTAAGTCGCTCTGGATAAGAGCATCTGCTAAAATGACTGAATCTCCTAAACCTATTTCAAGCTCAGACCTTATTTTCGGTGTTTATCCCAAAACCCCATTCTATCCCTTTTCATTTCCTACATAGGAATGGCGGTACGAACTAGAGGTAGAAAATGCTAACTCATTTCAGTTTTTTGGACTACAAGCTGGCGAGCTCTATTGCTGACCTCGATATGTAGCTGGCTCTCTGGATGACTGCCCTGAGAAGGGAGGGGTTAACGATGCTCTTTGTACTGGCATGGAAACTATCTTATAACCAAAGCTGGCTGACACTCTTCTGAATGGGGTAATAATGATGCATTACCTTAACTACAGCTATAGGCTGTGATTGATTGCCTTATGAATATTCATGATCGCTGATAGACATGGCAGCTTTGCTTCTAGCTCCTAAGCAACTTTGCAGTATTTCTTTTTGGTGTTATTACTTACATTATTATCCCAAAATGTTTTTTTTGCATTCAAATTTATATATTTCTTAATTCCATTATTTTACTTTTCGATTTATGTTTTGTTAGATACTACTGCACTGTTTGAGATAGGAACACAAGCATTTCTAGAAAAAGACAGGTGCAAGGGGAAAAACGCTGATAGGCTTGACGAACAAAACAAACTGGCAACAGACAGACAGAGAACACAGGTATAAATACCCTGGGGATAATGGAGAAGATGGGCGACATCTGGAGGGGGTTGGAGACAAGCACAAAGACAGGTAAAAACAGATCAGGGTGTGACAATTTCACTACATCCGCAATAACATGTCTGTGACCTTCTTGTCCTCCCCACTTAACGTGTCATTAACAAAGTGACTCCCAGAACCCAGTGAGTCCCAGCTTTACTTCTCTCTACAGGTCTGTCACCTAATACTCAGCATTAATACATACACAATACATACTGTAGGTTATGTCAAGAGTAATGAGTGTTTGCTCATGTAAAGAGACTCTGAGTCTGAACAGAGTTTAGTGCGGTTCTAATTTTCTCTCAGCCTCAGCTAATTGTCCTCTATCGTTTCTTCTCTCTCTCTCTCATTCTCTCTCCCACCACCCCTCTATCTTTTTCTCTAGGAGTTGCCTTGTGAAGGCGGGAACCGGGACGAGCTACACAGATGGAAAAGACAGAAGAAGAGGCAGGGGCAAACGGCAGCATGGCATCTATCGCTGACTACTACGCAGGAAAGAACGTGCTGATCACTGGCGCCACGGGCTTCATGGGCAAGGTGCTGGTGGAGAAACTGCTGCGTTCCTGTCCAGACGTCCGAACCCTCTACCTCCTGGTTAGGCCCAAGGCTGGACAGTCCATGCAGGAACGGGTCAGCGACATGATGAAGTGCAAGGTGAGGGGCACAACTCAAAGTTTTAGTACACTACTAGGCTGTAGTACACTAGGCTGTAGTACACTAGGCTGTAGTACACTAGGCTGTATAGTGCACTAGGCTGTAGTGCACTAGGCTGTAGTGCACTAGGCTGTAGTGCACTAGGCTGTATAGTACACTAGGCTGTATAGTACACTAGGCTGTATAGTACACTAGGCTGTAGTACACTAGGCTGTATAGTACACTAGGCTGTATAGTACACTAGGCTGTATAGTACACTAGGCTGTAGTACACTAGGCTGTAGTACACTAGGCTGTATAGTACACTAGGCTGTATAGTACACTAGGCTGTATAGTACACTAGGCTGTAGTACACTAGGCTGTAGTACACTAGGCTGTAGTACACTAGGCTGTAGTGCACTAGGCTGTAGTGCACTAGGCTGTAGTGCACTAGGCTGTATAGTACACTAGGCTGTATAGTACACTAGGCTGTAGTACACTAGGCTGTGTAGTACACTAGGCTGTGTAGTACACTAGGCTGTGTAGTACACTAGGCTGTATAGTACACTAGGCTGTAGTACACTAGGCTGTAGTACACTAGGCTGTAGTACACTAGGCTGTATAGTACACTAGGCTGTATAGTACACTAGGCTGTATAGTACACTAGGCTGTAGTACACTAGGCTGTAGTACACTAGGCTGTGTAGTACACTAGGCTGTATAGTACACTAGGCTGTAGTACACTCTACCAGGGGGTGTATCTAGTCTAAAGAAGGTCCTTCTCATGATGTCATCCTATTGATCTGCACTGATCTGAAGTGAAGGCTAACTGTATAATTAATCTGTTTCTTGTTGGCTTTGTGCCACATACAGGTTGATTGGCTTAGGTGTTTTGTATTCTCGCAGCTTTGTGTTTATTGAAACATTGCTTGATGTTGTGAGAGAAATGTCCCAATGAATAATATATAAAATGGTTTTATGTTGTTTTATGGCTGTTGCCAGTGAAGTTCAAGTGGACTAAGCTCATCCAAACCATACGAGCCTACTCACCTACAGAGAGATAAAGGGACGAGAAAGAAAGAGGGAGAGAGGGATGGGATGGGAAAAGACTGTGTTGGCTTAATGAACTCTGATAGATTGAGACTGGGAGAGTATTGACGTATTCACAAATGCATGCTGAAGCATCGGGGCTCTATTTTACTCTCTGCTGCTACTGATGTTGTTATTGCACTCTAACTGAAAACACACACACACACAGATAATTAACTCGGTCAACAATGGAGGCACCAGTTAATGGTGTCTTAATTAACTCTCTATCTACAATGGAGGCACCATTTAATGGTACAGAGAGAGAGAGAGAGATTCTACCTGCTGTGATTTTTGAATTAAAACGCCCAGAATGTGTCTTCACACACCAGAGAAAGGATAACAACTTGGTGTTCATCAAACTCAGTAGTCTGTTTGTGCATTTGACAGCACTAGCCAGCCAAACAAGACAGACAGGAAGGAGAGGATAAAGAAACAGACTGGCTGCCATTTCAAACCAGACCATTCAAAGGAATGTCTTTAACTACGGCTGTATAAAGCATTTCCCTCCAAATGTTATTCATGTCACTGTTGCAGTCTGCATAGTCTCTCATACAGTCGTAACAACAGCGCACACTTGAGATTCTGGGTGCCGAGAATACAGTCTCTGTATTATCCGTCTTAGACAGAGGTTTTTCTTCACAAACGAGATTTCTATAGGAAGAATGCTCTCGGCCCGTTCCAGCCGCCCTTCATGCCGTATGGCCTTATGGATATTGAATGTCACTCAGAACACTTGTTGCTAGGTAACTGCCAAATCGAGCATCTCTGTGGGCTTCGTTAAAAGCATGTTATCAGGCAAAGGTGCTGTGACCTGGAAAAGGACATCCAGATAGACATCTGATTGATTTGACTCTCTCCTGATATGCCTTGACCATTAAAGAATAGGCCTATAAATTAGCTGTTGTCTGGTTAGTTGAGTTCTGTGAATTGCAGGGCATTGGATGTAATGTAAAGTGTGATAGATATGCATAAGGGGTAAGGGTGCCTTAGTTGAGGCTTTTTTGCACGCCTTCTCCCACTAATAGGCTGCTATTCTCTTATATTCTAGACATAGAATAAGCTTATTTTGAGCTGAAACGCATAGAATAATCTTATTTAGAGCTGAAACACATAGAATAATCTTATTTAGAGCTGAAACACATAGAATAAGCTTATTTAGAGCTGAAACACATAGAATAAGCTTATTTAGAGCTGAAACACATAGAATAAGCTTATTTAGAGCTGAAACACATAGAATAATCTTATTTAGAGCTGAAACACATAGAATAATCTTATTTTGAGCTGAAACGCATAGAATAATCTTATTTAGAGCTGAAACACATAGAATAATCTTATTTAGAGCTGAAACACATAGAATAAGCTTATTTAGAGCTGAAACACATAGAATAAGCTTATTTAGAGCTGAAACACATAGAATAAGCTTATTTAGAGCTGAAACAGAGCTTTAGCCCAGCGTGTTCTAGAGTCAGGGTGCAGACCTGTGTGGGAGAGGTGGGGGATGCTGGAATGCTAGAGGGGCAAGAAGGGGAATCTGCTGGAATTCTGCTGACTGGGCTTGGGTCTGAGTGGGTGATGACCTGGCCAATATGTTCTGTATTGAGAATTGGTCAGTGGAAGAGGAGTGGTTTTTAATTTGGTGGGATGTGGTTGGTGGAACCTAGATGGCTCCATGTAATCTGTGAAGGGATGCTGTATGTGTGTGTGTGTGTGTGTGTGTGTGTGTGTGTGTGTGTGTGTGTGTGTGTGTGTGTGTGTGTGTGTGTGTGTGTGTGTGTGTGTGTGTGTGTGTGTGTGTGTGTGTGTGTGTGTGTGTGTGTGTGTGTGTGTGTGTGTGTGTGTGTGTGTGTGTGTGTGTGTGTGTGTGTGTGTGTGTGTGTGGTGTGTGTGTGTTCGTGTACCTTATTAGTTGCTGACTCCAGCAGTCATCTGGATCTCACCAAGGGAGGGCCAGAACAGAACAGCTGCCCTGGTGTACTGCATCCCAGAACTGTCACCCACTGCCCCCCTTCTGTTCTCCTGTTTAACACCATACCTCAGATATTACCACACCTCTCTTATCAAACAGTCTAGTGGATGTGGAAATGTAACTTGTTGGCTTTCCATATTTGTTCAAACTTGTACTCAGTTATCAGAGGGGAGGAGGAGGGCATGGAGGGCGTTGAACCAGGCCTCTACTGAACAACTGTTGTGTTGTTCTTGTTTTGGTAAAGAACAGTCATCTCTCTCTTTGTCCTCGTCTTGCTCTGAATGAAGGGTCCATTGTGTGACTGACGGAGCAGCAGGGAAGCAAGGGCGTGGTGATATACTGTGTCTTCTGCCCTTGAGCAAGGCAGTTAAGCCACACAAGAACTGTTCTCCGGGCGTTGATGACGTGGATTAAAGCAGCCTCCCGTACCTCTCTGAAATCTAGAGGGATTGGGTTAAATGCGGAAGACACGTCTCTCTCTCTCTCTCTCTCTCTCTCTCTTTCTCTTTCTCTCTCTTTTTCTCTCTCTCTCTCTCTCTCTCTCTCTCTCTCTTTCTCTCTCTCTCTCTCTCTCTCTCTTTCTCTTTCTCTTTCTCTCTCTCTTTCTCTCTCTCTCTCTCTCTCTCTTTCTCTCTCTCTCTCTCACTCTCTCTCTCTCCACACCTAACCACATGGATGTATATTTCTTAGAAAAAGCCTGTGGTTGTAGTATAGGCTATGTGCTTTCCTGTTTTAATCTCATCCCACAGTGCCAGTCAGGTCTGTCTGTTGGGACACGCCTGGAGCAATGTTCCGTCTATTTGTTTTTGGCACTGACCAAATTTCAGTTCTGCTGAGAGCATGAAAATTCTGTGCAATTTACAGCACGTGTTTACTGTGAACACTGAGGCTGTACCTACTTTATGTTAGTTATAATAGTGGCCAAGTAGGCTACTGTGGCTATTTGATCATAATATAGGCCTACCAGTGTGGCCTACCATCAAAAACAATGGAGAAAAAGCATCCCATAACTTTTTAACATGGAAATAGCTGTTCTATCATTCACCCTACAGTAGCAGCCAATGTGTGGTGTTCAGTGTAGATCTACATTCCATTCAACTTTTGATAAAAACGTGCAGGGGTTGATATTAAACTGGTCTCCCGAGTGGCGCAGTGGTCTAAGGCACTGCAACTCGGTACAAGAGGTGTCACTGCAGTACCTGGTTTGAATCCAGGCTGCATCATATCCGGCTGTATTGGGAGTCCAATAGGGTGGGGCACAGTTGGCCCAGTGTTGTCCGAGGTAGGCCATCATTGTAAATAAGAATTTGTTCTTAACTGACTTGCCTAGTTAAATATATATATATTTTTTTTAACTGTTTATCAACTTGTCCTTCAGACAAGGAGGTGACTGAAAATGTTGGTGTGTTTGATGCAAGAAACCATTTGACAAAATAAAATGCATTATTTTCCCCATACCATTATTACAGAGAATCAGCCAAATTATGCTACCCTCTGCCTATTGGCTACTTAGCTTATTCAAGCCGGTCTCAAAATACAACGTTGATGTTGCAGTGACCGTCACGAGTCATGAAGGTAGTCAAATTCCACGTGACTGTTTAGTCATGGTAATTAGGCTTCTCCAAGCTCTGATGCTGCTGATGGTCATTAGTTACCAAACTTGCTAACGCCTGGTACTAGGCACTCTATTGTCCCTCAAATCCCTCTGACATCAATGCAAATGTAATTACAAAACCAATCAAACACTTCATAAGAGCCATTGAGCTTATGTAGTGCAACGTTTATATAGGCTATGCAATTGCATGAGAAAACCGAGTGATGGCCTCTATTAAAAAGAGGAGGAACCCATCAGCTTTTTATAGGCTAGGCCTACTTTATTATTTCTCAACATTCCTAATATTAAGCAAATATGAAGCACATTGCTTATCTTTACAGGAGTATAGCCTACCTGGCTGGCATGAAAATTAACCACAGGAAAAGCGTCCTCCATTCGCTATTTAAGTGCAGAGATGACATGTATTTTTCCCCTACCACTGTTTGCATGATAATGGTCCATTCTAAATCAAAACAAATTTCACACATATATTATTTAGTGTACAGTTGAAGTCGGAAGTTTACATACACCTTAGCCAAATACATTTAAACTCAGTTTTTCACAATTCCTGACATTTAATCCTAGTAAAGATTCCCTGTCTTAAGTCAGTTAGGATCACCACTTTATTTTAAGAATGTGAAATGTCAGAATAATAGTAGAGAGAATGATTTATTTCAAATTGTATTTCTTTCATCACATTCCCAGTGGGTCAGAAGATTACATACACTCAATTAGTATTTGGTAGCATTGCCTTTAAATTGTTTAACTTGGGTCAAACATTTTGGGTAGCCTTCCACACGCTTCCCACAATAGGTTGGGTGAATTTTGGCCCATTCCTCCTGACAGAGCTGGTGTAACTGAGTCAGGTTTGTAGGCCTCCTTGCTCGCACATGCTTTTTCAGTTCTGCCCACAAATGTTCTATAGGGTTGAGGTCAGGGCTTTGTGATGGCCACTCCAATACCTTGACTTTGTTGTCCTTAAGCCATTTTGCCACAACTTTGGAAGTATGCTTGGGGTCATTGTCCATTTGGAAGACTCATTTGTGACCAAGCCTTAATTTCCTGACTGATGTCTTGAGATGTTGCTTCAATATATCCACATAATTTTCCATCCTCATGATGCCATCTATTTTGTGAAGTGCACCAGTCCCTCCTGCAGCAAAGCACCCCCACAACATGATGCTGCCACCCCCGTGCTTCACGGTTGGGATGGTGTTCTTCGGCTTGCAAGCATCCCCCTTTTTCCTCCAAACACAATGATGGCCATTATGGCCAAACAGTTCTATTTTTGTTTCATCAGACCAGAGGACATTTCTCCAAAAAGTATGATCTTTGTCCCAATGTGCAGTTGCAAACCGTAGTCTGGCTTTTTTATGGCGGTTTTGGAGCAGTGGCTTCTTCCTTGCTGAGCGTCCTTTCAAGTTATGTTGATATAGGACTCGTTTTACTGTGGATATAGATACTTTTGTACCTGTTTCCTCCAGCCTCTTCACAAGGTCTTTTGCGGTTGTTCTGGGATTGATTTGCACTTTGTGCACCAAAGTACGTTCATCTCTAGGAGACAGAACGCGTCTCCTTCCTGAGCGGTATGATGGCTGCGTGGTCCCATGGTGTTTATACTTGCGTACTATTGTTTGTACAGATGAGCGTGGTACCTTCAGGCGTTTGGAAATTGCTCCCAAGGATGAACTAGACTTGTGGAGGTCTACAATGTTTTTTCTGAGGTCTTGGCTGATTTCTTTTGATTTGAACATGATGTCAAGCAAAGAGGCACTGAATTTGAAGGTAGGCCTTGAAATACATCCACAGGTACACCTCCAATTGACTCGAATGATGTCAATTAGCCTATCAGAAGCTTCTAAAGCCATGACATAATTTTCTGGAATTTTCCAAGCTGTTTAAAGGCACAGTCAACTTAGTGTATGTAAACTTCTGACCCACTGAAATTGTGATACAGTGAATTATAAGTGAAATAATCTGTCTGTAAAGAATTGTTGTAAAAACTACTTGTGTCATGCACAAAGTAGATGTCCTAACCAACTTACCAAAACTATAGTTTGTTAACAAGAAATTTGTGGAGCTGTTGAAAAACAAGTTTTAATGACTCCAACAGCGCGTGAGTTTCAAGTTTGGGGAAGATCATTTTCACCATAAAAATGCACCTTTATAATAAAAGCATTACCTGCATATCATATTTGTGGTCACTTTTGATAATGCTGTTTTCCCATTAGCGCTTATAGCCTACTGTCGTGTGCGTATTGCTGTGCTTATAATGTGAAGAAATAGCCTCATTTTAAGCTAAACGTTCTGATCTGTTGCGTCAAAAAGTTTTTTTGATGCTAGTGGTTGTATCGCATCTATGGCATCTGTCCCAGTCTATGTTTGGAATATTTATTTCTCGCACAGAATAGAATAGGTCAACTTTTGTACTATGGGGGATAGTATTGACATAGTCTAGTGCTTTTGCTGTTCGTTAGGTCTACTCATCTTGTTGGCTGCCGAAAAGTAAATGTGGACAGTTCTTCCAAATCTTCAATATGCGCCTCGTTATTGGATAAGAGGCGCGCTGTTGCGTCCCGATGTTTCTGTCTATAGGTATAAAGTACCTATTTCTTTGTTAACCGCTCAAAATCGTTTGGAGAAAATATCCTTTGTATTTTATTCAGCTTTGTTCAATTGTATTCTTCATACTATAAAATAATGCCACGAAATTCTAAGCAAATCTTGTCTGGTAAATGAACTAGTGTAGCCCACAGCCATATGGCATAGCCACATCAGTATCTAACATAAGGACAACTCCGAGCATGCTATTCTGTTCTTCTGAAATAGACTACATTTTCTTCATATCATGTTTCTTTAGACCTGTCTAAAACAAATAATGGATTTATTGTGAATGTGTAGGCTATGTTACATTTATTAGACTTTTTCAAATGTAGATGTTCCAAAGGTTTGCATCCGTGTCTTGTAGGCTGTGTGTGGAAGCCAGGAAATGCTAAATGAGTTTATGTTCATGAACGTTCAATTACCGTGAGACCAACAGTTATTTGCTTGACAATCACTGGCTGACAAATTTTCGTGGACGCCACAGCGCTACTTGAGAATCGACCAGTCGATTGTGATTGTTGAGTGCTTCTCTCTGTCCGCTATATTTTTTCTGCGGCGGAAGTTCCGGGGAGCTGCGTGGTCGTGAACGCATTGGCCTGGAGTTTAGTCTCTACTCAGGGAGGGAGGGCAGGGCCAGATCAGAATGACAGCCAGGACAGACTATCTAGCCAGTCATCTAAAAGTTACTGTACTACCACATCCATACCCCATAAGGACCCCGAGTTTTCCTGGTCAGGTTCTGTGGTCAGGAAAAACTAGAGTGGAGGAAAGCTGGCCAATGATGACTTAATAATCCACTGGCTCCTTTAAGGTGCACCGGCCATTTACACATTTGAATCATTTCTATGATATGATGAAAAACTGAGTTGTAAAATTGAAGCAAGGCATGTTGACCAGGCAATGTAAAATCCACAAAGCTTACAAGCTTGGAACTCAGCCTATATTAAGATTTCCATATTAGGCACCTATTCCACCTAGATATTTAACACACTTTTACAGAAACCTACGATGACAATTAGTATTTCAGGGCACTCTATAACTGAAATAGCCTCAAGCGTTCATGCCTCACTGAATTCAATGTCAGTAATTGCATCCCCAGCTGACTCTCTATATGCGGTAGCAATTGAGCTTGGGGACGAGGTTACATGTTGTCCAGTGGAAACAAAACCTCCGTTTAGATTAAGGCTACAACCACGTACGTCCATAATGTATTTAGAAATGTCTGCTTTTGTGGATCCCTTTGTTTCAGTGCTCTGTGCTAAACCAGTTGTGACAGTGGCTGGTACTTTAATCTTCTCTGGTATTGCATCCTTGAATTATTGGAGCCCCTGGGATGGATGGGCCGGCTGGTGTGGACCAAGTACCTCTGGGGAGCATCCAGGGTAACACTTATTGACTGGCTGTGTTTACAAGGCTAGTCTACACACTGCAGTGGTACCTGCTCTAGTATGAGTGTTTCAAGCGTCACCCACAGTGAAGGAGGGAAGGCCCTCTCAACTCCCCAGCTCATTAAGGGTACTGTGGAGAAATGTGTTTGTGTGTGTGCGCACATGCGTGTGCGTGTGCTCGTGGATATGCATGGGTCCCCCACGAACACATTGCATTATCGATTTCCTCTTTTTTGCAACTAGTATTCAGGCCTGATTGCTTTCTTCCCTAACAGGGAGCTTGGTGTTTCCACTTGTTCCTGCCCTACTTATAGCCTTGTAACTGTCTCCCGGCATTGATAAATGCCAGCTCTCACTGTGGGTAATCACCTTTAACACAGGCAGGGCATAACTGTTGGTGGGTTATGGCTGTAAAACGGGTCTATGGCTAGCACTGCTGCTCCCATCTGGCCTGGTGTTATTGAACCAGGTCCAATGACTGCACCCTATAGTATGATGTGTTGTTTACTGCGTGGAATTACATTTCAATACATAAAGGTATATTGCAAGGCCCTGTAGAGCTCTGTTTAAATGGTGGATCTAACAGTTCAGAGAGCACTCACCCACACAGGGCTATACCGTTACACACAGGTCCCGCCCAGAGACCCGCCCAGAGACAGGGAGTTTGACAGAGAGAGGCCTAGGCTGCCAACTTGGCACGGTGCCAGTCATTTCATGCCGCTCCTCATCTGAGGCTGGTTGACATGTGGCACGAGGGGCAGAGAGGCAACGAGGCTGGCAGTAGGCACTCCACACACCCTCGACTCCCATGAGAGAGAGAATGTTTTGCGTATAATTAGGCCACAAATGAACTTGGTTTGTGAAACAAATTAGCACATTGCACAGTGCCGGGAGAGCCATCAGGGTAGGGCAGACATGCATTTAGCACATGCTCAGTGGTGGCTCTTATCCTGATGGGGACCACAGCAACCCACACTGGTGTCCCCATAGGGATAAAGAGTCTGCCAAGCGCCTTGCCCTTTCCACATCTAGATAGTTGTTTGCGTATTAGACAAGGCATTTAGCTGATCCAGTGTGATGGTCTTTCTGCATGATTGATGACCTTCTCTTTTTGTGTGACCGCATGTTGAGGTCAAAAGGTAGCGATGCTAGAACGGTGCCTTGGTGCACACCAAATCACAACGTCTCCAACTCTAACAGATGCCCTACATGAATGACCTGGAGGAGGCAGTAGACAGAGCCCTGAGTACATCTCTTCAGACCTGCACAGCCATTGGTCACCTACTGCTCTCCAGTCTTGGACTTGTGGTTGATGGATGGAGCTTAAACAGCGAGAGGAAAAGAGAGGGAGTGTCGCTGTGAAATGTGAAAGTATGGTATGCTTGGGGGTCAGAGTTGACTTGTTCATGTGTAATGACTTAGCCCTTGTGTGTGTGTGTGTGTGCAGGTGTGTGTGTGTGCAGGTGTGTGTGCAGGTGTGTGTGTGCAGGTGTGTGTGTGTGCGTGTGCAGGTGTGTGTGTGTGCGTGTGCATGTTTGTGTGTGCGCGGGTGTGTGTGTGTGTTTGCATGCTATTGATCTGCCTGGGATGAGAAAGCTCCATTTTCATTTCCTATAAAGGAGTCAGAGGTTCTGAGAAGCTCCAGGTTTTGATGTCAGGATAGATAAGAGCCTGTTCTCTATAACACAGAGGATATCGTGTTCATCAAGATTACCCAGCCTCCCTGTGTTCCTCCCTTTGATAAACTGTGAATGGAAACTGATTGAAACACACATCGTCACCAGGCTGAATCAAACCACCATAAGGTTTCCTTTAAGGAATAAGTGACTCATGTGAAGGAGGAGGTTTGGATGCCTGTAGAATGCTGATTCTCTTACATGGAAACATTCCATTTGTATGGAAGCACCTCTGGTATTTTTTGTTGAAGCGTGTGTTTTCCTTGCCATGATGCGGTGTGTGTCTCTGTGCCCGTTGGAGCGTGGGGGTGCTGTCAGCTTGGTTTCCTCTGTAATCGATGGATTGGCGACAGTAGCGCTCCGACCCGAGTTCCGGGATGTGGAGAGGGCTGTGGTCCCTCTGAGGAGCGTTACTTGTGGCCCCCGGAGGCCGAACACCCCTCTGGACCAGGGCCGGGGGCCACAAGTAACGCTCCTCAGAGGGACCACAGCCCTCTCCACATCCCTCTGTCACCTTCCCTAACCTCTAGGGGTTACAACGATACGACCACGGAGGAGAAGATGCAGTTAGCCTGAGCAGTAAGTTTGCTTGATCAGTAAAGCATGGTGTTAGGCCTGTCCCTGTCGGTAGTCTCCAGCGATCACATGGATTCCTATCTCTCATTAGAAAGTAGTCCTTAGAGGGCCTCCCGGGTGGCGCAGTGGTCTAGGGCACTGCAGCGCTAGCTGCGCCACCAGAGACTCTGGGTTCGCGCCCAGGCTCTGTCGCAGCCGGCCGCGACCCGGAGGTCCGTGGGGCGACGCACAATTGGCCTAGCGACGTCTGGGTTAGGGAGGGTTTGGTCGGTAGGGATATCCTTGTCTCATCGCGCACCAGCGACTCCTGTGGCGGGCCGGGCGCAGTGCGCGCTAACCAGGGGGGCCAGGTGCACGGTGTTTCCTCCGACACATTGGTGCGGCTGGCTTCCGGGTTGGAGGCGCGCTGTGTTAAGAAGCAGTGCGGCTTGGTTTGGTTGTGTTTCGGATCGGAGGACGCATGGCTTTCGACCTTCATCTCTCCCGAGCCCGTACGGGAGTTGTAGCGATGAGACAAGACAGTAACTACTAACAATTGGATACCACAAAAATTGGGGAGAAAAGGGGGTAAAAAATTTAAAAATAAAGTAGTCCTTAGTTCCATTTGGTTTGTTCTAGAGGGATAATGGAATTTTCCATGGCTCGCCATGAGGTCACTGTCTCAGAAGTGGAATGACATGCCATCGGTATGCCGACTGCCGAGCGCAAATTCTAATATTGATGTCTGTCACCGTAAAGTAATCTGTACTGTCCTGTTGGTATTGATCCTCTTGTATTGAGTTAGGCACAGCGTCAGATAGCCTCCAGCTGGGACTAGATGATCAGCAATGCTCTGTCCTCCGCCTCTGTTTGCTTTTATGAATTATGCCCTGGTCTGCACCGCTGAAGAATCCTCCGGGTCTTTGAGGAGCAGTGGTATGTACTGGAACTGGATGACGTCCAAGAGAGCTGGCACTCTCTCCCAGAGGACTCGTTCCTGGCAGTCCACTCCAATGTTTCCTCCCAAGAGCCAACCACAGAGAATATAAAGACTAAACAGAGATAATAAACTGAGACAGACACATAGAAATGGCTTAAAGTCATGATACATCTTTAAACAACTACATTCCCTATATTATAGTGCTCTACCTTTGTACTGTAGACTTATCGGGACTTCTAGCTACTGTAGATTTCCAGCTTTGTGATCAGCTGAGAGGGGGCCAACCACAACGCAGACCCAATTACCCAGCATCCATCCACCCAGCCTGGCTGAAAAACTAACAGCTGTTCGACCAGGGGCGGGAGAAGAGGCCAGGGATATCTTTGGTGTGTACTGTGTTTAATCTGAGCACTTACCAGCCGGCTAACTGCAGAGACAGCCTCCTTGGCCTACGTGTGTGTGTGTGTGTGTGTGTGTGTGTGTGTGTGTGTGTGTGTGTGTGTGTGTGTGTGTGTGTGTGTGTGTGTGTGTGTGTGTGTGTGTGTGTGTGTGTGTGTGTGTGTGTGTGTGTGTGTGTGTGTGTGTGTGTGTGTGTGTGTGTGTGCGTGTGTGTGCGCACGGGTGGGTGGCTGTGCGTACTTACATGTGTCTATGTTCATTTGTGTGTCTTACCCCGTGTGCATTTATGTGCCAATCCTGAGCTGTACATGTGATTGCTTCAGCCACCGGGGACCCTGTATATGAAGCAGGACAGGTGCCCAGTCTGAATCAATCCAGAGCTGCAGCCAGTCTTCTATGTCATGATTCTATTTCACGCCTGTGAAGTTGTGGCTCACCCGGCATAGAGACACCCAGTCAGCTCCACTCCCCATCACATCCAACCACAGCCCACCATGCAGGAGCAATACAATCGCAATATGCTGCTGTATACAAGCCTCCCTAGGGACAACAGCACACACAAAACACTCTACATCCTTCCTTTCTGTCATTCACATTGTAACTTTTATTCCCTTCCCTCTCTTGATCTCGCTCTAGCTACTTTCTCTTTCCCTGCCATATCTTTGCTCCAGGGGACAGCTGTCTCTCTCTCTCTCTTTCTCTTTGCCTGACATCTCTAAAGGGGCTGTGAATGAGTGGCTATATTTACAGGATGGTCAGTGAAGCTGTTTTAACATGGCAGCTTGGGTTGCTAGCTGAAAGGAAGAGGCCATTAGTGTTGGGATTCTGTTGTTGGATTCGGGGTAAACTTTGAACATTGAGATATTAAAGACATGAAAGATCAGACTCATACTATATAAAGGAGTGAGAAGTGAATGGTTCTCTGTAGTAAGACAACTAATTTGGAATGTGCTGAGTGCAGGAAAACGATTGCATGTGACAGTACTGATAAGGGGAGAAACCGTTGAAGGCTCATATCACTTAGTTCCCTGCTTAGCAAGAATGATGCAATGTTTAGAGATAAGGAGGAGACTCCACCCAAAGTGGCATATGAATACCACCAGGGGGAAGGTCATGTCGGTGTCTGAATACAGCTGTAATGACCCTTTGGGAAGAATTCAACTTGGTTAAGCTTCTCTAGTGTCTGAGTTATTTACTCTGAAAATTAGAAATTAACACTGTGAAAGTCCACAAACGCCACTGTTGAAGTGGGAGGAGAGTCTGAGATTTACGACCCCAAGGCCAAGCGGGAGGAGAGTCTGAGATTTACGACCCCAAGGCCAAGCGGGAGGAGAGTCTGAGATTTACGACCCCAAGGCCAAGCGGGAGGAGAGTCTGAGATTTACGACTCCAAGGCCAAGCGGGAGCAGAGTCTGGAGATTTACGACCCCAAGGCCAAGCGGGAGCAGAGTCTGAGATTTACGACCCCAAGGCCAAGCGGGAGGAGAGTCTGAGATTTACGACCCCAAGGTCAAGCGAGAGGAGAGTCTGAGATATACGACCCCCTAGGCATTTCTTCACATATAGACTCATCTGGAACAGGTTGGCATGTTCAGAGAGTACTCACCGACACAGGGTTATACCATTACACACAGGTTCCACCCAGAGACCCGCCCAGAGACAGGGAGTTTGACAGAGAGAGGCCTAGGCTGCCAGCTTTGCACGGTGCCAGTCATTTTATGCCGCTCCTCATCTGGGGTTGGTTGGCATGTGGCACGAGGGGCAGAGAGGCAGCGAGGTTGGCAGCCCTACATAGTCAGTCAGTATAACAGATATCTAATAGATAACCCCTGTTGAATGGATGCTGTGTTCTAGCCCAGTCATCCCAGCAGTAACACATCCCTCTTGGCTCTGTGTCTGAGGCTACAGAGAGATTAGCTCCTCTGTCTCAGCCCTGACGGCCATGCTGCACTGTTACTGTGGGAAGATGCGGGCACACATCCACACTCTGTTTCTCTCACACACATTGAAACTCATGCACACACACAGACACACAGAGAGTGAGAGTGAGAGTGAGAGTGAGAGTGAGAGTGAGAGTGAGAATGAGAGTGAGACAGAGACAGAGACAGAGACAGAGACAGAGACGCTTTGTGCCAGAGGGGAGATCAGTGGTAGGCTGGCACTGGGAGACTGCCTCAGTCTCTCACAAAAGAACACCCATGTCCCACAATGCCCTTCTCTCCTCATCTCTGAACAAAGGCCATGCACAGGCCCACAATCTCTGACCTCACTTACCCCTCTGACCTTAATGCACTCACTCATTCTTCCCCCTCCCCTTTCTTCCTCTCTCTCCCTCTCTCTTCCTCTCCCTCCCTCTCGCTGCCTCTCTCTTCCTCTCTCTTCCTCTCTCTCCTTCTCTCTTCCTCTCTCTCCCTCTCCCTTCCTCTCCCTCCCTCTCGCTGCCTCTCTCTTCCTCTTTCTTCCTCTCTCTCCTTCTCTCTTCCTCTCCCTCCCTCTCGCTGCCTCTCTCTTCCTCTCTCTCCTTCTCTCTTCCTCTCTCTCCTTCTCTCTTCCTCTCTCTCCCTCTCCCTTCCTCTCCCTCCCTCTCTCTTCCTCTCTCCCTCCCTCTCTCTTCCTCTCTCCCTCTCTCTGTCCCTCATCTCTCTTCCTCTCCCTCCCTCTCTCTTCCACTCTCATCCTCTCTCCCTCACTCTCTCACTCTCTTCCTCCTTTTCCCTATTCCTCTCTCTTGTCTTGAATTATGCTTTTTTTACTACAAGGCTGACAGGTTACATAAATTCTGATAGGTTAGTAGCATTGGTGCTATACATGATGTACAGTGTATTGTTAGTACTATACATGATGTACAGTGTAGTAGTAGTGTTGGTACTATACATGATGTACAGTGTAGTAGTAGTGTTGGTACTATACATGATGTACAGTGTAGTAGTAGTGTTGGTACTATACATGATGTACAGTGTAGTAGTAGTGTTGGTACTATACATGATGTACAGTGTAGTAGTAGTGTTGGTACTATACATGATGTACAGTGTAGTAGTAGTGTTGGTACTATACATGATGTACTGTGTAGTAGTAGTGTTGGTACTATACATGATGTACAGTGTAGTAGTAGTATTGGTACTATACATGATGTACAGTGTAGTAGTAGTGTTAGTACTATACATGATGTATAGTGTAGTAGTAGTGTTTTGTAGGATCAGCAGCAGTGGTTTTCTGTATGGCTGGGACCACTCTGTTAAGAGTGAAGGGAATAGCCGGCTACAGACTGGAGTGAAACTGATCCTTCTCTCCCCCTCTCTCTGTCTGTCTCTCTCACTAAGCGTGTCACATACCTTAAAGCGAGTCTACTCCAAGCCACTATGAAAGGGTCTGTGCCACCCTATGCCACCTAGGTTTCATGCTTTATAGACCCAATACCTCTTCCAAGGCAGCTGTGTTGCAGAACTGTAAAAGGCTGGTCTCTGCTTGATTTCTGTTGTTTTGCTGACTGGGTAAAAACTTCCTCGGAGCACTGTGTTACCCAGGTTGGTGGGTGTTCGTGCCAGTTTTGGTGCCCACCTTCAAGGAGGCTACACACCAACAGATGGCCTAGAGATTCACGGCCAGCTCTGACACAAAAATGGTGGGGCCACACCGAGGTCCTCTGAAATCAGTAAAGGCTGGGTTGGGCTGGAGTAGAAAGCAGAACGGGGAGGACAACACAATGTGACCTCAGGGACTCTTTCCACCAGGGTGCATGGGGTCAACAGAGTTTATCAGAGTTCGTCACGATGTGAGGAAAAGTGCAGTCGACATGGACTCATTAGAGAGCCAGAAAAGAGACAGAGATAGAAAGAGAGATAGATGTAGGGAGGGATGGAGATGGAGAGAGGGAACATGGATATGAACAGCTGTTGGAGGCATTACTCTACATCTGTCCTGCTCTTCACTTAGAGTGGTCTGCTTACCAGGGCAGCCGGAACTGCCCCCCCCCCCCCCCCCCCCCCCACACACACACACACACACACACACACACAAACACACACACACACACACACACACACACACACACACACACACACACACACTGGTGCTCTGGTACTGCAGCGTGTGGTCTCCCATGAGCAACACCGCTGCTACCAGGGCATTGTGGGAAAATGCAAATATTGACACCAGCTCAATCTGTGTTTAAATACTAGAGCGATTCATCAATTACATAGGGCAACATGGCCCATATTGTTAATACTGAGGCTTGCAAATACTACTACGGTGCTATTGTTGGGTAAAAGCTGCCATGGCTTCACACAGTAGCAGTTGTGCAGAGAAATAGCCTACAGCCAAACAACATCAATGTGGACAGAATTGTTACAGACATCTATGCATATAGTGTCCTTTACATATGGACCTGGCTAAATCAATGGCTCGACATACGTTGATATGATCTGATGCATCTATGTGTGCATTTCCTGCAGGTGTTTGACCGCGTGAGGGAGGATAACCCAGACTTCCATCAGAAGATAGTTCCTATCAGCAGTGAGTTGACACAGCCTGCCCTGGCCATCAGTCCTGAGGACGTAGAGAGACTGACCTCCTGCGTCAACATCATCTTCCACTGTGCTGCCACCATCCGCTTCGACGAACCCCTCAAGTGAGGACCACACCCCCTACACACTAACTCTTCCTCTATCACCTAGCTATCATGCTAACTCACTACTTTATCAACTCAACGAATCAAATCCGTTTGATTCTATATAAATGCATGGACATAGCTCGTGTCTGACACAGAGAGAGGTACAAAGACATAGAGATCCTATTAAATGACGTCAACACAGTAGACAGTCTCTAGTTGAGAGGAGTTTAGCCCGTATAGGGGCCAGGGTCGTCTGTATCTTGGTCACATGTTTTATTTTGATGTTTTACTCAGGTCTGGTTTATGGGGTCGGAGGGTTTTGCTTTGTCATTGTCCCGAGTACCAAAAAGTGCCCATTGTGCAGGGACTTCCTACAGGAAGTGATGTTTGGTTGATAGTGTGGTCTGTTTGTGTTCTGGTGTTGACCAATGGGAAAGCTGATACATCTAGAGTATGATGAGGATGTTGAGAAACATAACAGAGAATCCACAATAATATAGCTTCCGTGTAGCGTCTGTCAAGCAACATTTTTGACCTAAAATGGTTGACAGGCAAACACTTACATAAATAGTTATTAAACATATAAAATCAAAATCCAATGCAATGTTGTTGAGCGAATAAACACTTATAGAATACATTAACATTGAGTTTATAATAAGGATTTTGAAACTGTTTAAGTTTTCAATATTCCACATGGTTTCATCATGTCACGTAGTAGACAGTGCATCGATGTTCCATTTGGTGAGAGAGAGACAGACAGATAGAGAGAGAGATGTATCCAAGGAGTCTGCAGGTAGCTAGCTGTAGGGGGTAGAGAGATGTCTTTAGATGTCTCCTACTCAGTGAGGAAGCAGGAATGAGGTCTTCAGAGGGATTATTAAAACATTAAAGAGCTGTGTGTCTATCTGTCTCAGTGTATTCTCACAAGTCTTCATCATACTGTTAAATACACCTGTCTGGGTGTCTGTGCGGCTGCTGGGAACAGATCCCATTGAGTAGGACAGACAGGACAGCCTTAAGGGATGAGATACAGTCAGAGAGGTGAAAGGAGGTGTGGGGAGGCGGGACATGAGCCATGACTGACAGCTCCGTTAGGGAAAAGCTGTGAGATTGTTCTCTGAACCGCATCATAGTTCTCTTCTCTTCCCTCTTTCACTTTGTCTTTCTCTTTTCACCCCTACCTCTCCATCCCTTCCTCTGTATTTCTCTCTCTCTCCCCTGTTGTAACGGTGGTCCTCCTCCTCTTCAACCGAAGAGGAGGAGTAGTGATGGAACCAAGGCGCAGCGGGTTGTGAACACATAATTTATTTAAAGAAAAGACGAAAAAACACAAACTTCACTATAACCTAACAAAACAACACGGAGTAGACAAACCTGGACATGCGAACTCACATACAACGCAGAACTCACGAACAGGAAAATAGACTACACAAAAGAACGATATACAAAACAAACCGAACAGTCCCGTATGGTGCTACAAACACTGACACAGGAGACAACCACCCACAACGAACACTGTGAAACAACCTACCTAAATATGACTCAATTAGAGGAAAACGCAAAACACCTGCCTCTAATGAAGATCCATACCAGGCAACCCTTAAACCAACATAGAAACAGAAAACATAGAATGCCCACCCAAACTCACGTCCTGACCAACTAACACATACAACAAACTAACAGAAATAGGTCAGGAACGAGACACCTGTTCTCTCTCACGTTCTCTTGTCTGACACACAATGTTGTTACCCTGTCTCCAGGGAAACAAAGTTGCCAGGGGGTGTTGGAGCATAATCAGACAATAGTTTAATCACTGGGACCAAGACTACAGCTCTTCAGATAGCGCCCTAGACACAACATCTATGCTGTGCAAACATACAAGGCTAGTCAAGCCTAGCACTGAAGCAGTGATAAGCACCGTAGCCACTATAGCTGCTAGGATACAGTATATCTAGCACCCTAATGAAAATCCAATAGCGGAATTCATTAATGACTCAGCAGCTTGGAACAGTGAGGAACACACAGTTAGGAGCAGTCCACAGTCACAGTGGTGTTTTCTCTCAAACTGGCCTAGTGCTCTATAATAGTTCTCAAACTGACCTAGTGCTCTATAATAGTTATCAAACTGGCCTAGTGCTCTATAATAGTTCTCAAACTACCCTAGTGCTCTATAATAGTTCTCTAACTACCCTAGTGCGCTATAATAGTTCTCAAACTGACCTAGTGCTCTATAATAGTTCTCAAACTGGCCTAGTGCTCTGTAATAGTTCTCAAACTGGCCTAGTGCTCTATAATAGTTATCAAACTGGCCTAGTGCTCTATAATAGTTATCAAACTACCCTAGTGCTCTATAATAGTTCTCAAACTGGCCTAGTGCTCTGGAATAGTTCTCAAACTAGCCTAGTGCTCTGTAATAGTTCTCAAACTACCCTAGTGCTCTATAATAGTTTTCAAACTGGCCTAGTGCTCTGCAATAGTTCTCAAACTGGCCTATTGCTCTATAATAGTTATCAAACTGGCCTAGTGCTCTATAATAGTTCTCAAACTACCCTAGTGCTCTATAATAGTTATCAAACTGGCCTAGTGCTCTGCAATAGTTCTCAAACTGGCCTAGTGCTCTGCAATAGTTATCAAACTGGCCTAGTGCTCTATAATAGTTATCAAACTGGCCTAGTGCTCTATAATAGTTCTCAAACTGGCCTAGTGCTCTGTAATAGTTCTCAAACTGGCCTAGTGCTCTATAATAGTTCTCAAACTGGCCTAGTGCTCTGCAATAGTTCTCAAACTGGCCTAGTGCTCTGCAATAGTTATCAAACTGGCCTAGTGCTCTATAATAGTTAGCAAACTGGCCTAGTACTCTGTAATAGTTCTCAAACTGGCCTAGTGCTCTGTAATAGTTCTCAAACTGGCCTAGTGCTCTGTAATAGTTCTCAAACTGACCTAGTGCTCTATAATAGTTATCAAACTGGTCTAGTGCAATATAATAGCCCTCAAACTAGCCTAGTGCTCTAAAATAGCCCTCAAACTGGCCTAGTGCTCTGCAATAGTTCTCAAACTGGCCTAGTGCTCTATAATAGTTCTCAAACTGGCCTAGTGCTCTATAATAGTTATCAAACTACCCTAGTGCTCTATAATAGTTCTCAAACTGGCCTAGTGCTCTATAATACTTCTCAAATTGGCCTAGTGCTCTGTAATAGCCCTCAAACTAGCCTAGTGCGCTAAAATAGCACTCAAACTGGCCTAGTGCTCTGTAATAGTTAGCAAACTGGCCTAGTGCTCTGTAATAGTTATCAAACTGGCCTAGTAGTCTGTAATAGTTCTCAAACTGGCCTAGTGCTCTAGAATAGTTATCAAACTGGCTTAGTGCTCTAGAATAGTTATCAAACTAGCCTGGTGCTCTAAAATAGCCCTCAAACTGGCCTAGTGCTCTGGAATAGTTATCTATAATAGTTCTCAAACTGGCCTAGTGCTCTAGAATAGTTCTCTATAATAGTTCTCAAACTGGCCTAGTGCTCTGTAATAGTTCTCAAACTGGCCTAGTGCTCTATAATAGTTATCAAACTAGCCTAGTGCTCTAAAATATGCCTCAAACCGCACTAGTGCTCTAGAATAGTTCTCTATAATAGTTCTCAAATTGGCCTAGTGCTCTAGAATAGTTCTCTATAATAGCTCTCAAACTGGCCTAGTGCTCTAGAATAGTTCTCTATAATAGTTCTCAAGTTGGCCTAGTGCTCTAGAATAGTTCTCTAGAATAGTTCTCAAACTGGCCTAGTGCTCTGGAATAGTTATCTATAATAGTTCTCAAACTGGCCCAGTGCACTATAATAGTTCTCAACCTGGCCTAGTGCTCTGGAATAGTTCTCTATAATAGTTCTCAAACTTGCCTCGTGCTCTAGAATAGTTATCAAACTGGCCTAGTGCTCTGTAATAGTTATCAAACTGGCCTAGTGCTCTATAATAGTTCTAAAACTGGCCTAGTGCTCTAGAATAGTTCTCTATAATAGTTATCAAACTGGCCTAGTGCTCTATAATAGTTATCAAACTAGCCTAGTGCTTTAAAATAGCCCTCAAACTGGCCTAGTGCTCTAGAATGAGAACTATTATAGAGTACTAAACTGGCCTAGTGCTTTGGAATAGTTCTCAAACTGGCCAAGTGCTCTGGAATAGTTCTCTATAATAGTTCTAAAACTGGCCTAGTGCTCTAGAATAGTTCTCTATAATAGTTCTCAAACTGGCCTAGTGCACTATAATAGTTCTCAAACTGGCCTAGTGCTCTGTAATAGTTATCAAACTGGCCTAGTGCTCTGTAATAGTTATCAAACTGGCCTAGTAGTCTGTAATAGTTCTCAAACTGGCCTAGTGCTCTGTAATAGTTATCAAACTGGCCTAGTGCTCTGTAATAGTTATCAAACTGGCCTAGTGCTCTTTAATAGTTATCAAACTAGCCTAGTGCCCTAAAATAGCCCTCAAACTGGCCTAGTGCTCTAGAATAGTTCTCTATAATAGTTCTCAAACTGGCCTAGTGCTCTATAATAGTTCTCAAACTGGCCTAGTGCTCTGTAATAGTTCTCAAACTGGCCTAGTGCTCTGTAATAGTTATCAAACTGGCCTAGTGCTCTAGAATAGTTATCAAACTAGCCTAGTGCTCTAGAATAGCCCTCAAACTGGCCTAGTGCTCTAGAATAGTTCTCTATAATAGTTCTCAAACTGGCCTAGTGCCCTGGAATAGTTCTCTATAATAGTTTTCAAACTGGCCTAGTGCTCTAGAATAGTTCTCTATAATAGTTCTCAAACTGGCCTAGTGCTCTGGAATAGTTATCTATAATAGTTCTAAAACTGGCCTAGTGCTCTAGAATAGTTCTCTATAATTGTTATCAAACTGGCCTAGTGCTCTATAATAGTTATCAAACTAGCCTAGTGCTCTAAAATAGCCCTCAAACTGGCCTAGTGCTCTAGAATGAGAACTATTATAGAGTACTAAACTGGCCTAGTGCTTTGGAATAGTTCTCAAACTGGCCAATTGCTCTGGAATAG
Source organism: Salvelinus fontinalis (assembly GCF_029448725.1). Lineage (NCBI taxonomy): Eukaryota > Metazoa > Chordata > Actinopteri > Salmoniformes > Salmonidae > Salvelinus > Salvelinus fontinalis. The sequence goes on along the minus strand of NC_074675.1, from coordinate 12,984,694 downwards.
TTCTCTATAATAGTTCTCAAACTGGCCTAGTACTCTGGAATAGTTCTCTATAATAGTTCTCAAACTGGCCTAGTGCTCTAAAATAGTTCTCTATAATAGTTCTCAAACTGGCCTAGTGCTCTAGAATAGTTCTCTATAATAGTTCTCAAACTGGCCTAGTGCTCTAGAATAGTTCTCTATAATAGTTTTCAAACTGGCCTAGTGCTCTAGAATAGTTCTCTATAATAGTTCTCAAACTGGCCTAGTGCTCTGGAATAGTTATCTATAATAGTTCTAAAACTGGCCTAGTGCTCTAGAATAGTTCTCTATAATTGTTATCAAACTGGCCTAGTGCTCTATAATAGTTATCAAACTAGCCTAGTGCTCTAAAATAGCCCTCAAACTGGCCTAGTGCTCTAGAATGAGAACTATTATAGAGTACTAAACTGGCCTAGTGCTTTGGAATAGTTCTCAAACTGGCCAATTGCTCTGGAATAGTTCTCTATAATAGTTCTCAAACTGGCCTAGTGCTCTAAAATAGTTCTCAAACTGGCCTATTGCTCTATAATAGTTATCAAACTGGCCTAGTGCTCTATAATAGTTCTCAAACTACCCTAGTGCTCTATAATAGTTATCAAACTGGCCTAGTGCTCTGCAATAGTTCTCAAACTGGCCTAGTGCTCTGCAATAGTTATCAAACTGGCCTAGTGCTCTATAATAGTTATCAAACTGGCCTAGTGCTCTATAATAGTTCTCAAACTGGCCTAGTGCTCTGTAATAGTTCTCAAACTGGCCTAGTGCTCTATAATAGTTCTCAAACTGGCCTAGTGCTCTGCAATAGTTCTCAAACTGGCCTAGTGCTCTGCAATAGTTATCAAACTGGCCTAGTGCTCTATAATAGTTAGCAAACTGGCCTAGTACTCTGTAATAGTTCTCAAACTGGCCTAGTGCTCTGTAATAGTTCTCAAACTGGCCTAGTGCTCTGTAATAGTTCTCAAACTGACCTAGTGCTCTATAATAGTTATCAAACTGGTCTAGTGCAATATAATAGCCCTCAAACTAGCCTAGTGCTCTAAAATAGCCCTCAAACTGGCCTAGTGCTCTGCAATAGTTCTCAAACTGGCCTAGTGCTCTATAATAGTTCTCAAACTGGCCTAGTGCTCTATAATAGTTATCAAACTACCCTAGTGCTCTATAATAGTTCTCAAACTGGCCTAGTGCTCTATAATACTTCTCAAATTGGCCTAGTGCTCTGTAATAGCCCTCAAACTAGCCTAGTGCGCTAAAATAGCACTCAAACTGGCCTAGTGCTCTGTAATAGTTAGCAAACTGGCCTAGTGCTCTGTAATAGTTATCAAACTGGCCTAGTAGTCTGTAATAGTTCTCAAACTGGCCTAGTGCTCTAGAATAGTTATCAAACTGGCTTAGTGCTCTAGAATAGTTATCAAACTAGCCTGGTGCTCTAAAATAGCCCTCAAACTGGCCTAGTGCTCTGGAATAGTTATCTATAATAGTTCTCAAACTGGCCTAGTGCTCTAGAATAGTTCTCTATAATAGTTCTCAAACTGGCCTAGTGCTCTGTAATAGTTCTCAAACTGGCCTAGTGCTCTATAATAGTTATCAAACTAGCCTAGTGCTCTAAAATATGCCTCAAACCGCACTAGTGCTCTAGAATAGTTCTCTATAATAGTTCTCAAATTGGCCTAGTGCTCTAGAATAGTTCTCTATAATAGCTCTCAAACTGGCCTAGTGCTCTAGAATAGTTCTCTATAATAGTTCTCAAGTTGGCCTAGTGCTCTAGAATAGTTCTCTAGAATAGTTCTCAAACTGGCCTAGTGCTCTGGAATAGTTATCTATAATAGTTCTCAAACTGGCCCAGTGCACTATAATAGTTCTCAACCTGGCCTAGTGCTCTGGAATAGTTCTCTATAATAGTTCTCAAACTTGCCTCGTGCTCTAGAATAGTTATCAAACTGGCCTAGTGCTCTGTAATAGTTATCAAACTGGCCTAGTGCTCTATAATAGTTCTAAAACTGGCCTAGTGCTCTAGAATAGTTCTCTATAATAGTTATCAAACTGGCCTAGTGCTCTATAATAGTTATCAAACTAGCCTAGTGCTTTAAAATAGCCCTCAAACTGGCCTAGTGCTCTAGAATGAGAACTATTATAGAGTACTAAACTGGCCTAGTGCTTTGGAATAGTTCTCAAACTGGCCAAGTGCTCTGGAATAGTTCTCTATAATAGTTCTAAAACTGGCCTAGTGCTCTAGAATAGTTCTCTATAATAGTTCTCAAACTGGCCTAGTGCACTATAATAGTTCTCAAACTGGCCTAGTGCTCTGTAATAGTTATCAAACTGGCCTAGTGCTCTGTAATAGTTATCAAACTGGCCTAGTAGTCTGTAATAGTTCTCAAACTGGCCTAGTGCTCTGTAATAGTTATCAAACTGGCCTAGTGCTCTGTAATAGTTATCAAACTGGCCTAGTGCTCTTTAATAGTTATCAAACTAGCCTAGTGCCCTAAAATAGCCCTCAAACTGGCCTAGTGCTCTAGAATAGTTCTCTATAATAGTTCTCAAACTGGCCTAGTGCTCTATAATAGTTCTCAAACTGGCCTAGTGCTCTGTAATAGTTCTCAAACTGGCCTAGTGCTCTGTAATAGTTATCAAACTGGCCTAGTGCTCTAGAATAGTTATCAAACTAGCCTAGTGCTCTAGAATAGCCCTCAAACTGGCCTAGTGCTCTAGAATAGTTCTCTATAATAGTTCTCAAACTGGCCTAGTGCCCTGGAATAGTTCTCTATAATAGTTTTCAAACTGGCCTAGTGCTCTAGAATAGTTCTCTATAATAGTTCTCAAACTGGCCTAGTGCTCTGGAATAGTTATCTATAATAGTTCTAAAACTGGCCTAGTGCTCTAGAATAGTTCTCTATAATTGTTATCAAACTGGCCTAGTGCTCTATAATAGTTATCAAACTAGCCTAGTGCTCTAAAATAGCCCTCAAACTGGCCTAGTGCTCTAGAATGAGAACTATTATAGAGTACTAAACTGGCCTAGTGCTTTGGAATAGTTCTCAAACTGGCCAATTGCTCTGGAATAGTTCTCTATAATAGTTCTCAAACTGGCCTAGTACTCTGGAATAGTTCTCTATAATAGTTCTCAAACTGGCCTAGTGCTCTAAAATAGTTCTCTATAATAGTTCTCAAACTGGCCTAGTGCTCTAGAATAGTTCTCTATAATAGTTCTCAAACTGGCCTAGTGCTCTAGAATAGTTCTCTATAATAGTTTTCAAACTGGCCTAGTGCTCTAGAATAGTTCTCTATAATAGTTCTCAAACTGGCCTAGTGCTCTGGAATAGTTATCTATAATAGTTCTAAAACTGGCCTAGTGCTCTAGAATAGTTCTCTATAATTGTTATCAAACTGGCCTAGTGCTCTATAATAGTTATCAAACTAGCCTAGTGCTCTAAAATAGCCCTCAAACTGGCCTAGTGCTCTAGAATGAGAACTATTATAGAGTACTAAACTGGCCTAGTGCTTTGGAATAGTTCTCAAACTGGCCAATTGCTCTGGAATAGTTCTCTATAATAGTTCTCAAACTGGCCTAGTGCTCTAAAATAGTTCTCTATAATAGTTCTCAAACTGGCCTAGTGCACTATAATAGTTCTCAAACTGGCCTAGTGTTCTGTAATAGTTATCAAACTGGCCTAGTGCTCTGTAATAGTTATCAAACTGGCCTAGTGCTCTGTAATAGTTATCAAACTGGCCTAGTGCTCTGTAATCGTTCTCAAACTGGCCTAGTGCTCTGTAATAGTTATCAAACTGGCCTAGTGCTCTGTAATAGTTATCAAACTGGCCTAGTGCTCTATAATAGTTATCAAACTAGCCTAGTGCCCTAAAATAGCCCTCAAACTGGCCTAGTGCTCTAGAATAGTTCTCTATAATAGTTCTCAAACTGGCCTAGTGCTCTATAATAGTTATCAAACTGGCCTAGTGCTCTAGAATAGTTCTCTATAATTGTTATCAAACTGGCCTAGTGCTCTATAATAGTTATCAAACTAGCCTAGTGCTCTAAAATAGCCCTCAAACTGGCCTAGTGCTCTAGAATGAGAACTATTATAGAGTACTAAACTGGCCTAGTGCTTTGGAATAGTTCTCAAACTGGCCAATTGCTCTGGAATAGTTCTCTATAATAGTTCTCAAACTGGCCTAGTGCTCTAAAATAGTTCTCTATAATAGTTCTCAAACTGGCCTAGTGCACTATAATAGTTCTCAAACTGGCCTAGTGTTCTGTAATAGTTATCAAACTGGCCTAGTGCTCTGTAATAGTTATCAAACTGGCCTAGTGCTCTGTAATAGTTATCAAACTGGCCTAGTGCTCTGTAATCGTTCTCAAACTGGCCTAGTGCTCTGTAATAGTTATCAAACTGGCCTAGTGCTCTGTAATAGTTATCAAACTGGCCTAGTGCTCTATAATAGTTATCAAACTGGCCTAGTGCTCTGCAATAGTTATCAAACTGGCCTAGTGCTCTATAATAGTTAGCAAACTGGCCTAGTACTCTGTAATAGTTCTCAAACTGGCCTAGTGCTCTGTAATAGTTCTCAAACTGGCCTAGTGCTCTGTAATAGTTCTCAAACTGACCTAGTGCTCTATAATAGTTATCAAACTGGTCTAGTGCAATATAATAGCCCTCAAACTAGCCTAGTGCTCTAAAATAGCCCTCAAACTGGCCTAGTGCTCTGCAATAGTTCTCAAACTGGCCTAGTGCTCTATAATAGTTCTCAAACTGGCCTAGTGCTCTATAATAGTTATCAAACTACCCTAGTGCTCTATAATAGTTCTCAAACTGGCCTAGTGCTCTATAATACTTCTCAAATTGGCCTAGTGCTCTGTAATAGCCCTCAAACTAGCCTAGTGCGCTAAAATAGCACTCAAACTGGCCTAGTGCTCTGTAATAGTTAGCAAACTGGCCTAGTGCTCTGTAATAGTTATCAAACTGGCCTAGTAGTCTGTAATAGTTCTCAAACTGGCCTAGTGCTCTAGAATAGTTATCAAACTGGCTTAGTGCTCTAGAATAGTTATCAAACTAGCCTGGTGCTCTAAAATAGCCCTCAAACTGGCCTAGTGCTCTGGAATAGTTATCTATAATAGTTCTCAAACTGGCCTAGTGCTCTAGAATAGTTCTCTATAATAGTTCTCAAACTGGCCTAGTGCTCTGTAATAGTTCTCAAACTGGCCTAGTGCTCTATAATAGTTATCAAACTAGCCTAGTGCTCTAAAATATGCCTCAAACCGCACTAGTGCTCTAGAATAGTTCTCTATAATAGTTCTCAAATTGGCCTAGTGCTCTAGAATAGTTCTCTATAATAGCTCTCAAACTGGCCTAGTGCTCTAGAATAGTTCTCTATAATAGTTCTCAAGTTGGCCTAGTGCTCTAGAATAGTTCTCTAGAATAGTTCTCAAACTGGCCTAGTGCTCTGGAATAGTTATCTATAATAGTTCTCAAACTGGCCCAGTGCACTATAATAGTTCTCAACCTGGCCTAGTGCTCTGGAATAGTTCTCTATAATAGTTCTCAAACTTGCCTCGTGCTCTAGAATAGTTATCAAACTGGCCTAGTGCTCTGTAATAGTTATCAAACTGGCCTAGTGCTCTATAATAGTTCTAAAACTGGCCTAGTGCTCTAGAATAGTTCTCTATAATAGTTATCAAACTGGCCTAGTGCTCTATAATAGTTATCAAACTAGCCTAGTGCTTTAAAATAGCCCTCAAACTGGCCTAGTGCTCTAGAATGAGAACTATTATAGAGTACTAAACTGGCCTAGTGCTTTGGAATAGTTCTCAAACTGGCCAAGTGCTCTGGAATAGTTCTCTATAATAGTTCTCAAACTGGCCTAGTGCACTATAATAGTTCTCAAACTGGCCTAGTGCTCTGTAATAGTTATCAAACTGGCCTAGTGCTCTGTAATAGTTATCAAACTGGCCTAGTAGTCTGTAATAGTTCTCAAACTGGCCTAGTGCTCTGTAATAGTTATCAAACTGGCCTAGTGCTCTGTAATAGTTATCAAACTGGCCTAGTGCTCTTTAATAGTTATCAAACTAGCCTAGTGCCCTAAAATAGCCCTCAAACTGGCCTAGTGCTCTAGAATAGTTCTCTATAATAGTTCTCAAACTGGCCTAGTGCTCTATAATAGTTATCAAACTGGCCTAGTGCTCTGTAATAGTTCTCAAACTGGCCTAGTGCTCTGTAATAGTTATCAAACTGGCCTAGTGCTCTAGAATAGTTATCAAACTAGCCTAGTGCTCTAGAATAGCCCTCAAACTGGCCTAGTGCTCTAGAATAGTTCTCTATAATAGTTCTCAAACTGGCCTAGTGCCCTGGAATAGTTCTCTATAATAGTTTTCAAACTGGCCTAGTGCTCTAGAATAGTTCTCTATAATAGTTCTCAAACTGGCCTAGTGCTCTGGAATAGTTATCTATAATAGTTCTAAAACTGGCCTAGTGCTCTAGAATAGTTCTCTATAATTGTTATCAAACTGGCCTAGTGCTCTATAATAGTTATCAAACTAGCCTAGTGCTCTAAAATAGCCCTCAAACTGGCCTAGTGCTCTAGAATGAGAACTATTATAGAGTACTAAACTGGCCTAGTGCTTTGGAATAGTTCTCAAACTGGCCAATTGCTCTGGAATAGTTCTCTATAATAGTTCTCAAACTGGCCTAGTACTCTGGAATAGTTCTCTATAATAGTTCTCAAACTGGCCTAGTGCTCTAAAATAGTTCTCTATAATAGTTCTCAAACTGGCCTAGTGCTCTAGAATAGTTCTCTATAATAGTTCTCAAACTGGCCTAGTGCTCTAGAATAGTTCTCTATAATAGTTTTCAAACTGGCCTAGTGCTCTAGAATAGTTCTCTATAATAGTTCTCAAACTGGCCTAGTGCTCTGGAATAGTTATCTATAATAGTTCTAAAACTGGCCTAGTGCTCTAGAATAGTTCTCTATAATTGTTATCAAACTGGCCTAGTGCTCTATAATAGTTATCAAACTAGCCTAGTGCTCTAAAATAGCCCTCAAACTGGCCTAGTGCTCTAGAATGAGAACTATTATAGAGTACTAAACTGGCCTAGTGCTTTGGAATAGTTCTCAAACTGGCCAATTGCTCTGGAATAGTTCTCTATAATAGTTCTCAAACTGGCCTAGTGCTCTAAAATAGTTCTCTATAATAGTTCTCAAACTGGCCTAGTGCACTATAATAGTTCTCAAACTGGCCTAGTGTTCTGTAATAGTTATCAAACTGGCCTAGTGCTCTGTAATAGTTATCAAACTGGCCTAGTGCTCTGTAATAGTTATCAAACTGGCCTAGTGCTCTGTAATCGTTCTCAAACTGGCCTAGTGCTCTGTAATAGTTATCAAACTGGCCTAGTGCTCTGTAATAGTTATCAAACTGGCCTAGTGCTCTATAATAGTTATCAAACTAGCCTAGTGCCCTAAAATAGCCCTCAAACTGGCCTAGTGCTCTAGAATAGTTCTCTATAATAGTTCTCAAACTGGCCTAGTGCTCTATAATAGTTATCAAACTGGCCTAGTGCTCTAGAATAGTTCTCTATAATTGTTATCAAACTGGCCTAGTGCTCTATAATAGTTATCAAACTAGCCTAGTGCTCTAAAATAGCCCTCAAACTGGCCTAGTGCTCTAGAATGAGAACTATTATAGAGTACTAAACTGGCCTAGTGCTTTGGAATAGTTCTCAAACTGGCCAATTGCTCTGGAATAGTTCTCTATAATAGTTCTCAAACTGGCCTAGTGCTCTAAAATAGTTCTCTATAATAGTTCTCAAACTGGCCTAGTGCACTATAATAGTTCTCAAACTGGCCTAGTGTTCTGTAATAGTTATCAAACTGGCCTAGTGCTCTGTAATAGTTATCAAACTGGCCTAGTGCTCTGTAATAGTTATCAAACTGGCCTAGTGCTCTGTAATCGTTCTCAAACTGGCCTAGTGCTCTGTAATAGTTATCAAACTGGCCTAGTGCTCTGTAATAGTTATCAAACTGGCCTAGTGCTCTATAATAGTTATCAAACTAGCCTAGTGCCCTAAAATAGCCCTCAAACTGGCCTAGTGCTCTAGAATAGTTCTCTATAATAGTTCTCAAACTGGCCTAGTGCTCTATAATAGTTATCAAACTGGCCTAGTGCTCTGTAATAGTTCTCAAACTGGCCTAGTGCTCTGTAATAGTTATCAAACTGGCCTAGTGCTCTAGAATAGTTATCAAACTAGCCTAGTGCTCTAGAATAGCCCTCAAACTGGCCTAGTGCTCTAGAATAGTTCTCTATAATAGTTCTCAAACTGGCCTGGTGCTCTGGAATAGTTCTCTATAATAGCTCTCAAACTGGCCTAGTGCTCTGGAATAGTTATCTATAATAGTTCTCAAACTGGCCTAGTGCTCTAGAATAGTTCTCTATAATAGTTATCAAACTGGCCTAGTGCTCTGTAATAGTTCTCAAACTGGCCTAGTGCTCTATAATAGTTATCAAACTAGCCTAGTGCTCTAAAATATGCCTCAAACCGCACTAGTGCTCTAGAATAGTTCTCTATAATAGTTCTCAAATTGGCCTAGTGCTCTAGAATAGTTCTCTATAATAGTTCTCAAACTGGCCTAGTGCTCTGGAATAGTTATCTATAATAGTTCTCAAACTGGCCTAGTGTTCTGTCTGTTTATTCCCTGGAATGGAAACACATTCCTGGAATGAAGTGTGAGGATAAAAGAGTGTGAGGAGGATGATTATAATGCCAACCTTCCAACGTACTCTCTCTCTCTCACCCTCCTCTCTCTCTTTTTCTGTGTCTCTCTCTCTCACTGTCTCACTTCTCCTTGTGATGATATTATGGTAATGCATAGTGTGCTTATGCTTCTTAGTGTACTTATGCACAGTGATCTCTTACCTATTCCTGCTGTGTGTGTGTGTGTGTCTCCTCTCTTCCCAGACACGCCTTGCAGCTGAATGTGATAGGCACGCAGCAGCTCCTGAATCTGGCCCAGCAGATGCACCACCTCCAGGCCTTCATCCACATCTCCACAGCCTACGCCAACTGCAACCGCAGGCACATCGACGAGATCATCTACCCACCGCCTGTAGAACCCAAGAAGCTCATCGACTCCCTGGAGTGAGTAGTGTGAAGTCTACTTTCTGCATCCGAGTTGGGGGGGGGGGGGGGGGTTGCTGCTATTACGACTCCATCTATTCAGGAAGTGATATCATTTGCAAATTTCATGCATTGAAAATATGCTCAGTGAAGATAAATGGCACTTAGACCTGGATTCAATCAGATCAAGCGTTAACCGGCGATAGCCAACACCCGCATAGCTGATGTTTTGGCGCAGTTGGAGGTGGAACTACGTTGTACCTGTCACATCGGTGAGCAGCTGCTCTTGTGATCATTGTCACAATGCCACACCTGTCCCACTCGCGTTGGAAGTTCAGAACGAGAAAATGTCCGCTGTAGGTATAATGCCGGGAGCCGCTTGTGGATTTGACAGCTGTAACGCAGTTCCACCAAAACAACCGCTATGCTGGTGTCGTCTAGCGCAGATCTGATAGAATCTAGCCTTAGTTAGATAAATGACAGTATATTAATTGAATTTCAATTCATCTCCTGAATGAACTGATTGAAATGGAATTGAACCGAACCAAGGGTGCTGTCAAGTCCACACCACCTTGTGTCATTTCCAACTAATGATTGATTATAAATACCATCACAGACAGCTATCAGAGTGAATGACGTTTCATCTATCTACACAAAATGCCAACTTTACTTCAATCCTGGCATGTGTCCTGTACCATTGTGATGTGAGTCTAATGGTGAGTGTGTTCTCTTGTGTCTGTGACTGCAGGTGGATGGAGGACAGCATCGTCCGTGACATCACGCCGCGCCTCATCGGGGAGCGCCCCAACACCTACACATACACAAAAGCCCTGGCAGAGTGCGTGGTCCAGAAGGAGAGCAGCAAGCTCAGCATCGGCATCATCAGACCCTCCATAGTGGGAGCCAGCTGGCAGGAGCCTTTCCCTGTGAGTACCATCACCATAGAGATACAGTATCATATACATACATCATTCTGTGAGACTTGATTACTCTACTGGAACTTGGCACTAGATAGCTGACAGCAATAAAGTCAATAGATGGATCACATTCTGTATGTAGTCTATGGACGTTAAACAGTGTATTGACTGGTCAGCAAGATAAGTGTATCAGAAGAAGTGTGATTTGCTCAGCCACCTGCCTGTTGGGAAATATATCACAATTTATAAAAATCTATATAGCACTTTCACTGTGATAGTAAAAGGGTTCAGTCAGAATCCTGTCAATTCTCACACACCTGCTGTGATACCAAATGGATGGGAATTAGCGATCGATCGCTGTAACAGTACACTGGTCAATATATCTCCCCTGTGTGCAGTCAGACTTAAAGGGGGATTGGGTGTGTAATGGTGAGTAATGGCTGTATTAGGGTTGGACCAAGACAGGTGTGTTCTTATGGTTCAGAAAGTCCGGCTGGGCTGGATTCCAGGACTCGAAGAGGAGCATCCCTGACCCCAACAGCTGGGTAGGCGATGTGAGGGGGGCAAGGAAGGGGCGAAGGGGAAAGGGAGGGGTACTGCCAGTGCTGAAACCGGGGAGCCTCTGAATGTCTCCTACTAGATAGGTCACTGAAAAGCAACTGTAGGTTCATGGAAAGGCCACTCTGAAAGTTCAGTGGGTGCAGTAATCAATCAATCAATCAATATAATGTTTTTTATAAAGTTCTTTTGACATCAGAAGTTGCCCCTAGAAAGGCAGGAACCTAGGAAGAAAGCTAGCTAGGAACCAGCTTCCGAGGGGTGGCCAGTCCTCTTCTGGATCTGCAGGGTGATGCTACTTTCATGAGTAAGCTGCTTTTTATTTTCTAATCTGTCCGGCTGCTGTAGTGTAGGCTAACATCTTAGCGTAAGGCTTCCACAGCGTTAAGCATTTTAATCTCACTTAGCATAGCGGCAGATGGACATATTAAAGCGTTTAAAAAATAAATCTAGACTTTATTGCTGCTTAAAATTTTGGAGGAGCAATGGGAGGGTGGTGTTCAACATTCCATCATTTTCGTGATTATAATATTCGTCAAAGTTCTTTCCCCCAAATCAAATTCAAGTGACATGCTTACTTTATTTTCCTACAGGAATATTTTTTAAATGTCTGAGGCTCCATGAATTCACACAGAAAGAGACCAAAGATCTAGAAGATGAAAAAATGCACACTTTCAGAGTTTTCATTAGAGTATAATACACTTTTAAACAGCACTAAGTATATTCACAGAAAACGACTACATAGCCCCAGGGCTGTATTTAGTTTTCTGGGACTGTAACGTTTCAACAGTGTAGGATCCGGAGCCAGTGGGTGTAGAAGTGGGGATGGGCCAGGCCTGCCGGCAAAACAGCCAAAACATCACGTATTACCAGTTTATTGCGCAGGCAGCTCGAGACAGTGGGAGCGACTAGACGAGGGAGGAGGGTGTGTGTGTGTGTGTGTGTGTGTGTGTGTGTGTGTGTGTGTGTGTGTGTGTGTGTGTGTGTGTGTGTGTGTGTGTGTGTGTGTGTGTGTGTGTGTGTGTGTGTGTGTGTGTGTGTGTGTGTGTGTGTGTGATTAACGTCAATCTGCATGTCCTCAGAACTCCGTTAAGTGTTAAAATGTCACAGGCAATCCCTCAATGGGGGTCAAAGATGTATATCGGCAAAAATTTACTCTGAGACGGTGTGATAAGGACTCTTATCTGTCTGTCTGTCTGCACCAGATCATGTAGCCTTACCCTGTATTGACAAGCCACAGACAGACCCACACAAATAAGCCCAGTCTATTACCAATGTATTACCGGAGGGCTAATTGATGTAGACACTGTGTTACTCTCCCTATCTCAGTCTCACTCACAATAGGTAGCTAGCTAGCTAGCTTAGCACACCACAGGAATACTAACTCAGCAGACACAACAATCTAATCGATGTTGCTGTTAGGAGGCTATCTGTAACTTGATGATGTTGCAGCAATGTTATAGCGGTGCTTGAAGCTAGAATCCCTAACTGAAACAGTAACAAAGTGGACACCCTGCCTGTGTTTTGGTAAAAAGCTGAGGGATGGGCCTGGAGAAATGTAACCACTCTCAAATTCATAGACAGAGCTATGGATGCAAGGACTGACCATCCATGATATTAAAGTTATAGTTGTACCAATGTTTTTAGACTATACAGTGTTTGTTTATATTTACAAACACTGGAGTAAAACAAGCTTGTATTTTGGGTTCTGATGGGGTACGACAGTTGAACTAAGCTCATGAGGCATTTATAAGGTATATTCTTCAAGAATCAATGGGTATATATCATTACTTTATACGTCCAAAAATAGATGTAGCAACTAAGGATTCCAGCTTTAACGGGGGTACTTAGGGTTCCAGATTGTGAGATTTTTAAGTACATTTTTAAGTACTTTCCGATTGAACAGACATATACAGCATTTGACTGCATATGTCTAACGCGGGAACATTGCCTTTAAATTTAAATAACGGATTGAAATTTTCCATACGGATTGAATAGAGCCACTAATCTCTCCTTACACTAACTTATTCCCTCCCTATTCTTCTGTCTCAGGGCTGGATCGACAACTTCAATGGACCAAGCGGAGTCTTCATCGCCGTAAGTACCAGCATATACTTATTACGTTGCATTTTTCATATACTCATTTTGCTCATTTTGATGCCACTAGTTTAAACGATGATCAGGTGATGATGAGATGTGGTGGTAACCCTGTGTCCTGTCTGATCAGGCGGGGAAGGGCATCCTGCGCACCATGAGAGCCAACAATGATGCGGTGGCGGACCTCATCCCCGTGGACGTGGTCATCAACCTGACCCTGGCCGCTGGCTGGTACACGGCAGTGCACAGGTTAACTTTCCGCCCAGGTGGAATATGGTTTGACCAATGACTGTATGGTTTAACCCACACAAACAGACACCCCCCATATTAACCTGCAGGAAGTTCTCCTGTAAACCTACCGTAGCCCAGTTTGTTCAAACACATCTCCCCAGCTCTACACCATTGACTAATGAGGAAGCCCAGTGTTTTCATCTGATGTGATTTGTGTTCATGGGCTCATTTTATAGATGTTTCCTAATGGACCCTCCCCTTTGATCCCTTTAACCCTTGACCCCTCTGACCTCATCTCTCTGCTCCCTTGCAGACCCAAAGCAGCGCTGGTTTACAACTGCACAACGGGCGGCATCAACCCTTTCCACTGGGGAGAGATCGGTAGGTATCTGTTTGTCAGTTTGTCTGTCTGTACGCCTGTTACAGTGACATCATTAGTGCTTGTTCATCTGCCACTGTGGCTTCCGTCCTTATAAATCAGTGTACTTCAGTAGTTGAAATCTTGATCAAATCAAATCAAATTTTATTGGTCACATACACATGGTTAGCAAATGTTATTGTGAGTGTAGCGAAATGCTTGTGCTTCTAGTTCCAACAGTGCAGCAATATCTAACATGTAATCTAACAATTCCACAACTACCTAATACACACAAATCTAAGTAAATGAATGGAATAAGAATATATACATATAAATATGTGGATGGGCAATGACAGAGCGGCAAGATGCAATAGATGGTATAAAATACAGTATATACATATGAGATGAGTAATGCAAGATATGTAAACATTATTAAAGTGCCATTATTAAAGTGACTAGTGATCCATTTGGTTGATGGTGATGTCACTATGAAACTATGCATCATACATTCCCACCGAGGATATGAAACTTTGGGTTGTCTGTCAGTCCTGGTTCTCCTAAATCAGTTTGAATGGCGTAGCAGTGAGAAGCAGGTGGATAAATGATCTGTGTCATAATTAGATGCCCAGGGATTTGAGTGGCGAGGGTCTACTGCCACCTTCTGGCAGCTAGTAGAACATTACATCTGAACCCCCACACTGTGTACATCTGTTTGACCTCACCACTGTGGATCTGCCCAAATGACAACTCCCATCAGCAGTAAAGCACAGTTGCCCAAACAATAACAAGTAGAGGCAAAGTGTCATCGTGAAATCATCACCCCACCAGCATTTTGGTTGTGGTGGCAGCTCACCTCCCGGCCCATCATCTACAGTACATCCCGGCCCATCATCTACAGTACATCCCGGCCCATCATCTACAGTACATCCCGGCCCATCATCTACAGTACATCCCAGCGGACCACTGAGATGAAAAAGATGCATGCGGGCCGGGTATCAGTCAGGCTCAGATTAGTGCGGTAGCGGCGACAGCCAGGGTCCCTATACTATCAGATTAGTGAATCTGCTCCTTTCACTCTGAGAAATTGCCACCAGATGGCTGGCAGAGGGATTAGGGCTCATCACTCTGCCTCGCTGTTATAAACCTGGGATGGCGGGCACTAATCTACTGGACCACATAAGAGCTAAGAATCAAGCTAATCAAACTGGGTCTAGGGGGCCCATGGGGCTGCTTTGGGAAGTTGGAGGTTTGCTGGCTGGATATGTTATCAAAATTCTGGTATCTTAATTGGTTTTGGTCGCCTTCTCTCCACTGTCCTCTTCTCACCCCGTTTTGAAAAAGGAGAGGGAACGTGAGGAGAGGGAACGGCAGTAAAGAGAGGGAACGTGGAGGGAAATACTCTTGCAAGAAATGAGACGGTCATTCACTCGCTCGACATCAGGCAAATGACGTTTACAGAGGAATCACAAAATACAAAGTCATAAAAACTAATATAGCTACTTGTGCAATACATTCTATAGATAAAAGGATAAGTAAAGTATTTCTCCTTCGAGAAAACAACAGCTGATTCAAAGGGGGTGTGGCAAATTTTAAAACAGCAGCCATGAGGAAGCACATGATTTATCTTTGTGAGAGGAGGCTATCGAGGACTGGATGACAGTCCTCTGATAGCTTACAAATGAATTGACAGTCTCCATGACCACTTGACCACTTATCACTGAGGAGAGGATGACGGAGGCGTCGAGGAGAGTCCGGACTTTTGTGCAATAAAGAATCTCCCAAGGAATCGATGAAGGAGCCCTTGAATTGAGAAAGAGCCATGGAATAGTGCTCAGGAGTTTTCCTCATTCAGGCTGGGATTCAATCCAAGGCTTGTTATAGAACAACACACTAGACACCCGACAATGTACCATTTAACGGCACCATGAATTGATCCCCGGCCTCAATCTTGTTCTGAGGGAAGCTCCACGGCAGAACAAATGTGATTGGTTGGATGAAAACTCAGTGGGCAGAGCTTAGACTACCAAATCAATGGGTGGAGTTTACAGATGAGTCAAATAAAATAAATGCTTTCAGGGAGGTAGGTTGGAGGTGGTTGGAGGGCGTTCAACATGGATTTTGACCCAAAAGGTTGCCAGTTCGAATCCTGGTTGTGAATTTTGTGTTCCTTACCAAATATTTTTAACTAATTACATTTCTAATCTTAGTTTATTTTTAAACTTTGACTGAACAGCATTAAATACGTGAAAAAACAAAGGTGCTACCCTCCCCCCTACTAGCGCAGTGGACTAGGCACAGGGATTGTGACCAGAAGGTCACAGGTTCTAATCTTGCTTTTTCAAAAAAATGTATATTTGTGTTACCTTTCCCTAGCCGGGAACACTCACCCTCAACACCAAAACCATCTTTCAACTCTTGTTAGTGAGCCTGGACAATATTCACTGTGGCCGGGATTCAATAACATCACCCTTTGTCAGCTATGCACCTTGTAAAGGCAGTGTTCCCACGGTCACAGTAAACACAGCATGTCTCCCTTTAAATGGCACATAGCCAACAAATCGCGATCAGATTGAATCCTGGCTAAAAATATTTGATCCCTTCCCAAAATATTGTTCTACTTAGAGTTAAGATCTTAGAACAAATGACGGAGCGTTGATCATCCACAGAAATGTGCTGGAAACATCAGGGGTGTGGCTTTGATTCTTCGAAGGGTCATATGTAGTGTGGCACGTGGTCTCAGAGCATTTTGTATTATTCTGTACGTAAATCCAAGACACTCCATTTAGTATGAGATGTATTCATTTGTGGATGTCTCATTTCACAAATTGCAATCCTTACAGCATATTAAGAATTTGCAAAACATCCCTGATGAAAAAAAGATTGCAGTCGGGCTAGAGTATAAATGCAGCAGCTACTGCATCCAAAATACTACAGTTACTGTAAGGGATATATTACATTCCAATTGGTTGTGGCTAATATTAGCTAGATGACTAACGCTAACTAGGCAGAGGGGGGGGGGGGGGGGGGTTAAGGTTAGCCAACATGCTAAGTATTGTAGTAGTTGCTAATTAGCTAAAATTGTCTGTGAGGAGATTTAAACACACAACCTTTGGGTTTCTAGATGTTAGTCTACGTAAGGCAAAAATAACATGTACTAAAGAGTGTCCCGGACTTACATTTACTGTGTTCCATCTAGTCTGGGAGACCAGTCTGGGTATAATGGAAGGTGAAGGGGCAGTACTACAACATAATAGACAAGGGTTTAACCAATAAAAAATGGTTCTTTATTTTGTAGTTAATATACCAAAGATGTATAAAAGTCTTCACAACAAATAAAATGCTGGGCAGGTGGTAAAAGTCCAGAGTTCAATGACAGGAGATAATTTCTCAAGTCTTCCTCGCCATTCTCCAGTAGTCGTTGCTGGCCAGCCTCCATTAGCATAGTAGAGGGCTGGGTAGCCAGGATCTGTCCTTTACTCCATTGCAATGAGGTTGGCTTCAGACAACTGTGGTTCAGCTCTTGGCACATCATGGACCGCAGGCTTCAATCACCAGTGGTCTTGGAGGGGTATCACAGCTGTAGGGGATGGGCCCAGTCTACTTGGACCTCTGCCTCATTTTCCACCTTTAACGCTTCAGATTCTTCCTCTACTTGGCTTTCATCTTGTGGAGATGTCTCAAAAGTGATGAGATTAACTGTTTTAGTGCTTTTGTTTTCAAGTTGGAGGGAATAAATTAAATGGGGAAAGCCTCAAAATGACAAAACTACAGCTCAACAGGAGAGCGCTACCCTCGGGCTTACCCCAGATAGTCTTTTACACAGGAGGAACTAACCTCGTAAGGCTGTTCACTTCTTTGTAGAGGCTGGTGGGTCACAAGTCTTCAAAAGAAAGCACACAGGAACAAATTCACACCAGTATCACCCACTGGTTCTTTCACTAGCAGTTCCTCCAGCAGTTTTACCTTTCGTCTGAGCAGCCTTGATTGCAGCCAGGTGGGGAAGGTGTGCAGCTGCTGTGAATGAGGTCATTAGTGCAACAGACAACCACACCCCTGGATCCATCCCAATTCTCTAATATAGTGGCTGAGGAAGATGTAAGATAGGGATGTCAGCTCCAAGCCACAGATTCCTTCACATTTTTAACTCCTTTGTATTCTCTCTCAGAGCACCATGTGATGTCCAGCTTCAAGAGGAACCCTCTGGAGCAGGCTTTCAGAAGGCCCAACGCCAACATCACCTCCAACTACCTGATGAACCAGTATTGGGTCCTGGTCAGCCACAAGATCCCTGCCCTCATCTACGACCTCTACCTGAGACTGTCCGGACAGAAACCCCAGTAAGATTACTAATGTCCTGACAATCAGCATCATCACTAGACCATTGTTCGGTCTATGAAAACTGAACCACCAACTTGTTTTCAACCCAATCAACACAGTGTGATGTAAAAATAGATCAAATGATCTGTAATCATAAAGAAGAAATCAGTGTTTGCTGCATACAAGTGATCTTCAGTGAAACGAACATTACAACTGTGTTATATACATGCAGTACATTTGGACTGAGATCCTCCATTCCTCTCTGTGTAGGATGATGCGTATCTTCAACCGGCTGCACAAGGCCATCGGCCTGCTGGAGTACTTCAGCAGTCAGGACTGGGAGTGGAACTCAGAGAACATGAGCATGCTGATGAGCCACCTCAGCCCTGAGGACAGGAAGGTACAGTAGACTCAGCATCCATCCTCTATGCACACACTGTATCTCCGCATGTTGATGTATATAGTCAATGGTATGTTTTTCACCTAGTAATGCCACCAAACCATCATTTCAGCTCAAACATACAGCTTTATTGATTTCAAGACAACAGGTCACGAATACTTACATCATTCATTTTCAGAGGGTTAAATTATAGATATCCCAAAGGTTTTCATAATCGCCTGAATGTGACCATAATAGCCATGTCTTACCGCACATCAACATCCTAACTCTCTCTCCCAGACATTCAACTTTGACGTGCGTCAGCTGAACTGGCCGGAATACATAGATAACTACTGCATCGGCACCAAGAAGTACGTTTTGAATGAAGACATGTCCGACATCCCTGCAGCCAGGCAACACCTCAGGAAGTGAGTAGACTACTTACAGGGCTGACTGTGTTTGCTCCGGTCTTATTTTGAAGAAGGATGTAAATGACAGTGTGTACTTCCAACTCCCTCCCTCCCTCAGGCTGAGGAACATCCGCTACACATTCAACACTCTACTGCTGGTCTTCATCTGGAGGGTGTTCATCGCCCGCTCGCAGATGGCCAGGAACATCTGGTACTTTGTGGTCAGCCTCTGCTTCAAGTTCCTCTCCTACTTCAGGGCCTCCAGCACACTCACCAACTGACCGTTGACCAGCTGAACGCCCTGCTCGCTGCCTCAACCAGACCACACCCCTCAGACCTCCAGCAGCACACAACCCCACTCCTCAACCAGACCACACCCCTCAGACCTCCTGCAGCACACAACCCCACTCCTCAACCAGACCACACCCCTCAGACCTCCAGCAGCACACAACCCCACTCCTCAGACCTCCAGCACCCCACAACCCCACCCCTCAGACCTCCTGCAGCACACAACCCCACTCCTCAACCAGACCCCACCCCTCAGACCTCCAGCAGCACACAACCCCACCCCTCAGACCTCCAGCACCCCACAACCCCACCCCTCAGACCTCCAGCAGCACACAACCCCACTCCTCAACCAGACCACACCCCTCAGACCTCCAGCAGCCCACAACCCCACCCCCCAGACCTCCAGCAGCACACAACCCCACCCCCCAGACCTCCAGCAGCACACAACCCCACCCCCCAGACCTCCAGCAGCACACAACCCCACTCCCCTCAGACCTCCAGCAGCACACAACCCCACTCCTCAACCAGACCACACCCCTCAGACCTCCAGCAGCACACAACCCTACTCCTCAACCAGACCACACCCCTCAGACCTCCAGCAGCACACAACCCCACTCCTCAACCAGACCACACCCCTCAGACCTCCAGCAGCACACAACCCCACCCCTCAGACCTCCAGCAGCACACAACCCCACTCCTCAACCAGACCACACCCCTCAGACCTCCAGCAGCACACAACCCCACTCCTCAACCAGACCACTCCCCTCAGACCTCCAGCAGCACACAACCCCACTCCTCAACCAGACCACACCCCTCAGACCTCCAGCAGCACACAACCCCACTCCTCAACCAGACCACACCCCTCAGACCTCCAGCAGCACACAACCCCACCCCTCAGACCTCCAGCAGCACACAACCCCACTCCTCAACCAGACCACACCCCTCAGACCTCCAGCAGCACACAACCCCACTCCTCAACCAGACCACACCCCTCAGACCTCCAGCAGCACACAACCCCACTCCTCAACCAGACCACACCCCTCAGACCTCCAGCAGCACACAACCCCACTCCTCAACCAGACCACACCCCTCAGACCTCCAGCAGCACCTGTACCTGTATTTGGGAACCTGTACTCAGTAGCGAGGCCAGCTAAGGATATCCGAGAGTAACTTCAGTGTTGATTACATTAAAGGCTTTATTCAATCTGTAAAGTTGAAGCGTTACAGACTCTGTGATATAAATTAAAAAGGTCATTTCCAATTGAGCCAACACATGCAGCTTTTATCGTGAATGCAGTCTGCAAAAGCAGGTACATTCCCTTTGTTTCAATCATGCCGTAAAACTGAACTTCTGTGATGCGGATTGAATGGAGCCCTAAATCTTGACCACTGGAGACTACTACTGTAGTACTACAAACATCTGACCTGGTTGACGACTACTGCATATTGACATCGGTATGTTTGACACAACGCATAAGACTCATTCTTTGTTTTACTGTTTGTCCACTTTTTGCCTGTTTTGTACAGCAGTTTATATTGAAACTAAGTTTACTATTTTTTCATCTTTATAAATAATTGCGTCAAACTGAGGCTCGTCTTAAGTGGTACAGTGCATTCGGAAAGTATTGAGACCCCTTGACTTTTTCCAAATGTTACATTACAGCCTTGTTCTAAAATTGATTAAATAAATGTTTTTCCTCAATCTACACACAATACCTCATAATGACAAAGCGAAAACAGGTTTAGACATTTTTGCAAATTCATTAAATAAAAAACAAATACCCTATTTACATAAGTATTCAGACATTTGCTATGTGACTCGAAATTGAGCTCAGGTGCATCCTGTTTCCATTGATCATCCTTAAGATGTTTCTACAACTTGGAGTCCATCTGTGGTAAATTCAATTGATTGGACATGATTTGGAAAGGCACACACCTGTCTAAGGTCCCACAGCTGACAGTGCATGTCAGAGCAAAAACCAAGCCATGACGTCAAAGGAATTGTCCGTAGAGCTCCGGGACAGGATTGTGTCGAGGCACAGATCTGGGGAAGGGTACCAAAAGATTTCTGCAGCATTGAAGGTCCCGAAGAACACAGCGGCTTCCATCATTCTTAAATTGAAGAAGTTTGGAACCACCAAAACTCTTCCTAGAGCTGGCCGCCCAGCAATCGTCACATCTTGAGGAAACCTGGCACCATCCCTACAGTGAAGCATGGTGGTGGCAGCATTATGCTGTGGGGATGTTTTTCAGCGGCAGGGACTGTGAGACTAGTCAGGATAGGAAAGATGAACGGAGCAAAGTTAAGAGATATCCTTGATAAAAAACCTGCTCCAGAGCGCTCAGGACATCAGACTGGGGCAAAGGTTCACCTTCCAACAGGACAACAACCCTAAGCACACAGCCAAGACAACGCAGGGGTGGCTTCGGGACAAGTCTCTGAATGTCCGTGGCCCAGCCAGAGCCCGGACTTGAACCCGATCAAACATCTCTGGAGAGACCTGAAAATAGCTGTGCAGCGACACTCCCCATTCAACCTGACAGAGCTTGAGAGGACCTGCAGAGAAGAATGGGAGAAACTCCCCATATACAGGTGTGCCAAGCTTGTAGCGTCACATCCAAGAAGACTCAAGGCTGTAATCGCTGCCAAAGGTGCTTCAACAAAGTACTGACTAAAGGGTCTGAATATTTATGTAAATGTGATACTTTGCTAAAATCCTGTTTTTGTTTTGTCATTATGGGGTATTGTGTGTAGATTGAGGGGGGACAATTTAATCCATTTTAGAAAAAGGCTGTAATGTAACAAAGTGTGGAAAAAGTCAAGGGGTCTGAATACTTTCCAAATGCACTGTAGATGGTGACAGTATCATATATAAAGAAGTGTGGAAGATGTGTAAATAGTTGAAGTTCTATATTATTTTTCTAGACTACCTAAAAGAGTAGTATTCCTGAGGGCTGATTCTACAGGAGTCTGACTCTACCACAGAGCTCCCCAGACTAGATCTGAAGTGTTACTTGTGGCAGACAGCAGTAGTCCACTTTTTATGAGATGATACAGCTATATACAGTATCTATGGTAGAAGTATTGACTAAATGTACCCCAAATCCTCCCTCTGGAAAAGCATGTTTCTATGTGAGCCAGTAATGTTGTGCAACAATGGTGACCGTCCTTTCCTAAATTCAGTAAGGGACCATGAACCAAGCGCACGCCAAACACAGAAAATGGCTTTTTCTGTACAATGAAGTTGTACAAAATGTCCTGCTTGTTATGGATCTTGGCATCTGTCATGTTGATAATAAAGCAGTGTCTTTGTTATGATACATAGTGGAAGCAGAGCACTGTGGGTAGATCAGAACAGGTAGATCAGAGCTAACTGGGCAATGTTCTGTAAACTGCAACACTTACGACTGTTTAATTTTCCTTTTTCAAATGTAATTGGCAAATGTTAAATGACCTTCTATTCCTGCTCTGAAAACACTTAGTTTGGCAAAACATTAATAAACCAAAAGACAACAAATTGGTCAGTGTGCTAATCATTCTGCTTCATACACTGCTGCCTCATGTAGAAAATAGATTTAGCCTTCTTCCAGGGCTGCGTTTATACTGGCAGCCCAATTCTGATCTTTTTTTCACTAATTGGTCTTTTGAAAGATTGGACGTGAAAAGATGTGATGTGATTGGTCAAAAGACTAGTGTAAAAAAAGATCCGAAATGGACTGCTTGTGTAAGCGCAGGCTAAGAGCATGCACCATCACCAGAGGACAGTGGGATACCAAACAAGAGATTTAAATGAATGTAAAGTGTACAACATGAAGTGACACGTTTAATAGGACATCTCCCATTGACAGATGTGAAACAGATACTGAACAACAGTGCAAATAGATAGAAATAGAACAAACATGACATGCAAGTTAATAGTATGAATGATAACATAGAAGGATCAGATTTCCTTCAGCCTAACTTACAGATGACAACATCCCAATACCTTTACACACTAAGCCTGATAAAAAACTGGGGAGTTAGCTGCTTTCCATTTTCCAGTGTAAAATACATATTTACAGGATATAAATATATTATATTGGTAGTCATATGAGGATACTGTCCAAAACAATAAATAGAACAATTATGATTGTCGCATCCTAATCAGTTTACTCTTATTTGGTTCAAAACAAACTCCCAGCAATCCACATACTTGTGATTGGAGACTTCTCTTCCTGGATTCCCACACAGGTGAAGGGACAGTAGGTGCACGATCAGCAGCAGGCTTCAGGTCCCATATCCACAAAGCGTCTCACAGTAGGAGTGCTGATCTAGGATCTGTCCATACAATCTTATGATACAAAAGGGCAAAACTGATTCAATCTCAGCATTCCTACTCAGAGAGCTTTGTGGATATGGGCGCAGGTCACAGGGCTACTCCTGTACGTGGTTGTCCGTCAGGAGCGGAGCAGCACAATTGTTCACATGGGGATCTGGGAGAACCACCTGGAAATAGAGAACACGTAGAGGTACAGTGTAAATACACTACTACCAGTGAGACACAGGGAAACTGGTACATGTAAGGATTTACCATCATTTTGTGACATAGTTTCAGTGGCAATAAAGAAGACTGGGCTCACCTCTCTAGGTTTATATGGGCCTAGTTTGAAGCGACAGCAGACTATGTCGAAACAGAAGCCAACAAACCCATGGATCATGCCTGTGGGAGAGAGAAGATCAATGAAGATGTTCAGGGTGCATTTCTCTAACGTGGCACAGTATCAGGCTGGCAAAGCAGCCGTGGAATGATTTGTGAGACATGAACAGTATGAGGTCTGCCCATGACATTGGGTGGTAAGAGTGAGTGTTGTCTGGACCTGTGGTGGAGAAGATACCCCCGATGATGCCACAGAGTCGTACCAGGAACTGCCAGAGGGGCATGTGCTGCTCACTGACCGTGACCATCAGAGAGCTGGTGTCATACTTCATAAAGATTCCAGACACACCGTGGCTGCCCGCCGCATGGTTAATCACCCGCTCCTAGACCAGACAGTGGGTAGGTAGAGTGGGGTGGGGGTTAATCTCTCCTTTACACACACACTAGAGGTCGACCGATTATGATTTTTCAACGCCGATACCAATTATTGGAGGACCAGAAAATGCCGATACCGGTTAATCGGCCGGTGGTTATGTTTATATTTGTAATAATGACAATTACAACAATACTGAATGAACAATTAACACTTATTTAAACTTAATATAATACATAAATACAAGCAATTTAGTCTCAAATAAATAATGAAACATGTTCAATTTGGTTTAAAAAATGCAAAAACAGTTTGAGAAGAAAGTAAAAGTGTAATATGTACCATGTAAAAAAGCTAACGTTTAAGTTCCTTGCTCAGAACATGAGAACATATGAAAGCTGGTGGTTCCTTTTAACATGAATCTTAAATATTCCCAGTTAAGAAGTTTTAGGTTGTAGTTATTATAAGAATTATAGGACTATTTCGCTCTATACCATTTGTATTTCATATACCTTTGACTATTGGATGTTCTTATAGGCACTATAGTATTGCCAGCCTAATCTCGGGAGTTGATAGGCTTGAAGTCATAAACAGCGCTGTGCCCCAAGCATTGCTAAGAGCTGCTGGCGAAAGCAGTAAAGTGCTGTTTGAATGAATGCTTACGAGCCTGCTGCTGCCTACCACCGCTCAGTCAGACTGCTCTATCAAATCATAGACTTAATTATAATATAATAAACACACAGAAATACGAGCCTTAGGTCATTAATAGTCAAATCTGGATACTATCATTTCGAAAACAAAATATTTATTCTTTCAGTGAAATACGGAACCGTTCCATATTTTATTGAACGGGTGGCATCCCTAAGTCTAAATATTGCTGTGTAACCTTCAATGTTATGTCATAATTATGTAAAATTCTGGCAAATTAATTACGGTCAATGTTAGGAAAAAATGGTTTTCACACAGTTCGCAACGAGTCAGGCGGCGCAAACTGTGCGTATACACTGAACGCAAGAGAAGTGACACAATTTCCCTAGTTAATATTGCCTGCTAACATGAATTTATTTTAACTAATTATGCAGGTTTGAAAAAAAATATATAGTTGTGTATTGATTTTAAGAAAGGCATTAATGTTTATGGTTAGGTACATTGGTGTAACGAATGTGCTTTTTTCACGAATGCGCTTTTGTTAAATCATCACCCGTTTGGCGAAGTAGGCTGTGATTCGATGATAAATTAACAGGCACCGCATCGATTATATGCAACACAGGACAAGCTAGATAAACTAGTAATATCATAAACCATGTGTAGTTAACTAGTGATTATGTTAAGATTGATTGTTTTTAATAAGTCTAATGCTAGCTAGCAATTTACCTTGGCTCCTTGCAGCCACAAGGTCCTTTTGATGCTGCACTCGCGTAACAGGCGGTCAGCCTGCCACGCAGTCTCATCGTGGATTGCAATGTAATCGGCCATAATCGGCATCCAAAAATGCAGATTACCGATTGTTTTGAAATTGGACATGCCGATTAATCAGTCGACCTCTAACACACACACACACACACACACACCTTTCTAGCATCTAGCCTTTGTGTGTTTGTAAGAGAGAAATCTATGACTGTCTCAGGTGGTGGTGTTATACAGCAGAGCTAGAAGTAACTTTTGGCAGCCAGCAGAGGGAGCTAAATGGACTGGATGGATGGATGAGGAGACTGATCCATTATCTGAACCCACTGCAGCATCCTCCATCATGGTCAACATCAAATATAATTCCTTTCCCCCTGATGGTTAATATGAGGATTTGAGGAAGGCAGGCTGATACTAGATCTGTGCCTAAATCAGGACTTACCCTCTCCGTCACAGAGAACTGGTGTGTGTCTGCCGACACCTTGGACGTGTGCAGTTTGGTAGGTACCACCGTAATGAAATACTGGAACATCTCATTATCTGCAACAACAAGACAAAGAGCAAATCCTTTTACCCCATCCATCTAGTGACAGACTACACAGAATACTTCTAGAGAAGGTGAAATAGGGGGCTTCAGTTCTTTCCCTTGGAGAAACTAGGCTGCTTTGAATGGCAAGTGAATGAAAGCAAGCCTGCAGTGAATCCACTTCAAATGGATACAAATAGCTACATTTTCTCCCTGCAAACCCATGACGCCATGCTGAGCAGAATAGGCTGGAAGTGTGGATCAGAGCTCATGTACATAATCAGCCTACACAGTCTGGGTTTTGACAGTGTGCCTTCTTCACAACACAATATTGTTGCTACAAAGTACCTCAATATACAGTCACTGCTCTACCATTCTGTAGTCATAGCTACACATTGAGTAACAGCTGAATGAGGTTTGATAAGAACATGTTAATGTGTTTACTTCCTGGTCTCGGTGAGGAGGAGCAGTAACTTACGGTTGCTGGTGATTTTCTCTGTCCCGTCCAGAGGATTGATGATGCCGGGGATCTCTTCTCCGAAAGACAGATGGTCTATCCGATGGGAGAAGTTGTACGCTGCAATGCATTGATGAAACCCAGCTCACATTCAGTCAGGTGGAATGGGACAGTGAAAACCTCTATTTGGGAGTGAATGATTCTGAGAAAATAGTTATTTGGCACTGCATTAGAATAGATACTGGTCTTATCTATCACTTGAAACATGGAAATGCAGATGCAATGTAAGCAACCAGAGAACAGTACTAATGTTGTCCTTGTCAAAAACGAGTAACTTATGCAAATGAGTGTCACCCTTTCCTGGTCAGGCTGACAGAGAACTTACTGTCATGGCTTACAAAAGCTGCTATATGAGCATGGCCACGAGGATGATGAATAGGCCTGAGAAAGACAGAGGGTTAGAAGCGTGAGGAGCATTTTCATCAAAAGGAAATATACTGTGCTCTATAGGTTGAGTGCCCTTTTTCCCCATCAGACATATAGACTCATAAATCATTCGCAGCATCAATTTGTGGAGCTTGGAAGCTCCTAACATATGAGACAAACTCCATTAACCTCTAAGTCTGTGGCAGTATTACATAGCTTTCCCCCATTACACCCATAAAGAATGATTTACATTCAAAATGCACTATTAAATATAAACCGGTTGTTTGGTCCCTGAATGTTGATTGGTTGAAAGCCGTTGTATATCAGACAGTATACCATGGGTATAACAAAACATTACTATTTACTGGTCTAATTACGTTGGTAACCAATTTATAATAGCAATAAGGCACTCCGGGGGTTTGTGGTATATGGCCAATATACAAAGGCTAAGGGCTGTATCCAAAGCACTCTGGGTTGCGTCTTGACTAAGAACGGCCATTAGCCATGGTATATTGTCCATATACCACACCCCCTCTGGCCTTATTGCTTAATTATAAACTGGGTGGTTTGAGCCCTGAATTCTCATTGGCTGAAAGCCATGGTATATCAGACCATATACCATGGGTGTGACAAAACATTTAGTTTCACTGCCCTAATTACATTGGTAACCAGTTTCTAATAGCAATAATGCTCCTCGGGGGTTTGTGATATATGGCCAATATACCACGGCTAAGGGCTGTGTCCAGGCACTCCACTTTGCGTTGTGCTTAAGAACAGCCCTTTGCCGTGGTATATTGGCCCCTGTACCACACGTCCTTGGGCCTTGTTGCTTAAATATATCATGCATATAGGAAAGTGTACAGGTATCTTACTTTCCCACTGTGATGTGGAAGTTCCCAGCCACTTTGTTGACGTAGACATGCCCATGTATCCTACAGGCACTTAAGGGCTCTGAGGCGGTGCCCTCTCTGAAGACACACACACATACTATTACCTTTGTAGGAAAACATATCTGTACTTAATGCATTTTCTCAACACCTCAGTAGTGATGCATTTTGCATTTGAGAGCCCTACCAACTACTAACCTTGGGGGGCAAGTCGGGCCTACTAACCTAGGGGGCAAGTCGGGACTACTAACCTAGGGGGCAAGGCAGGACTACTAACCTAGGGGGCAAGGCGGGCCTACTTATCTAGTGGGCAAGGCGGGACTACTAACCTAGGGGGCAAGGCGGGACTATTAACCTAGGGGGCAAGGCGGGACTACTAACCTAGGGGGCAAGGCGGGACTACTAACCTAGGGGGCAAGGCGGGACTACTAACCTAGGGGGCAAGGCGGGACTACTAACCTAGGGGGCAAGGCGGGACTACTAACCTAGGGGGCAAGGCGGGACTACTAACCTAGGGGGCAAGGCGGGACTACTAACCTAGGGGGCAAGGCGGGACTACTAACCTAGGGGGCAAGGCGGGACTACTAACCTAGGGGGCAAGGCGGGACTACTAACCTAGGGGGCAAGGCCGTAGGGGCTCCCTTTAGAACACTCTTGTACAAGACCTCCTGTAGAGAATGCTCCTCCCTCAGCCTGTTCTGTATCAGCAACAGGGTCCTAAGGAGAGTTGGGAGAGGGAGAAACAGGTTAACTACTCATTTCATACAGGAAGGACGACAAAATATTTTTTTTCTTTTGGAATGTGGTTGAGTGAGATTTTCCGACTATTAACAAAGTGCTTAAAGGGCCAATCTACAATTTCTACCTCAATTGTTTTACGTTTAAATTCATGATATATAGCCATTGATTATTTAAGAATAAAACATTATAAATGTCTCATGAGCTTAGTTTAACTGTCTAACCCAATCAAAACCCAAAATAGAAGCTTGTTTAACTATTTTGTTTATAAATAATTGACTTGTAAACAAACACTGTATAGGCTCAACAACAAAAAAGAACAACTATCATTCTGATATCATGGATGGTCAGTCCTTTGAGCCATTAGTCTGTCTATGAATTTGAGAGTGGTTACATTTCCCCCCCCCCCTCAGCTGTTCACATACAAAGTGGTGGGGTGATATTTTAACAGTGACATGCACACGTACTAACTGAGTAAACTGCTTACCTGTGCCACAGTTTTTGCTGCGGGGTCAGCTCAAAAATCACCTGAACATTTATACACAGGGAAGATAATAGATCAGGGTTTGGGATCACCAAAGTCTATTTGTATGTAATTAGAATGCTCAGTGATCTACTCACAGGCTCATACTGAATGCCATTTGATGTTATCATAGTCTCTGCCAGGTCCAGAATGTCTGCACCTACATCTGGAACAGCACCAACTCAATCTTTAGCTCCAGGGGGTTGAGGGCAAAATTATACAGTACATCATAACACATTAATTATGCCCAAAATATGAAGGCCTAGATGTCATGAATGATTTCAATAAATAATGTGTGATAAGGTTGAATACTTACGTTGGCATTTCATGGCAACTGTAATATCTATGTTTATTCTCAATTTACTGTAAATGATGAAAAAGTATTGTCAGATTCCAAGATAATGTACTGGCTGTAAAACACAGTTCAGTCTTAAATAAGAACTTATCGTGATGAAACAAAATCAACATTTCTATGTACCTTGAGAAATCTTTATCCACTTCGTATTCATACTTCATCCAGGTGTCCCGGTACACAAAGAACTCAAAGAAGGCCAGCAGTGCCATGGCAGTGAATGCTATCAGGGACACTATGGATGGGCGAGAGAAGAACATTAGCGACGTCATTCAAAGTTGGGTCTATTGAATCAGCATTCAGACATATGTAAGCAGTATTGAGAGTGAAATCTCACCTGTCCCCCCTGTGGCTGTGGTCTCGACATAGCTCTCTGGGACCTTGGGGAAGGCATCCAGCTCCTTAACCAGACTCAGGGCTTTCTTCCTGTACAGACGCCTCATCTTCAGGACCACTCTCCACGTCCTCCCTTCATACACCTAACCTGGGAAAGTGAAATCATACAGAATAGTCCATTATGGTGTTTTTTCTAATCTGTGTAATATAGGAATAAAACAATATGCAGGTTACCACCATCATCGCTGCACACGTCGGTCATACCTGGCTAGGCTTGATTGGCAATGTCACCGACACCACATTCTTCCAATCAACTAACTATCTCGTTTTTTTCAAATGAGTTACTACCCACATGTAGTGCTGGGCGATTAACCAAAATGGTGTTTATTTTTCAGTTTTTAAACAACTAATTCCTTCTTTTTTTTCTGTGAGCTCGATGTGCACATTGCAGTTTCTCTAGCGAGAAATCAGATCCAGCCTGAACTGTGCGATGTAGTAGGGAGTTGTAGTTTCCAACAGGCCAATATTTTACATAGTTTAGCATATAAAACATGGTAATTAACTACAATGACCATAATCCATTTCGCAACTACTTGTCAGGTCCGTTCATTTTTTATTTTTTTTTACACCTGCTGAGGACGAGACAAGAACGCATGACCATTTAAAAAAATATATATATATATATATTTAACCTTTATTTAACCAGGTAGGCTAGTTGAGAACAAGTTCTCATTTACAACTGCGACCTGGCCAAGATAAAGCAAAGCAGTGCGACACAAACAACAACACAGAGTTACACATAGATTAAACAAGCGTACAGTCAATAACACAATAGAAAAAAAGAAAGTCTATATACAGTGTGTGCAAATGGCATGAGGAGTTAAGGCAATAAATAGGCCATAGTAGCACAGTAATTACAATTTAGCAAATTAACACTGGAGTGATAGATGAGCAGATGATGATGTGCAAGTACAAATACTGGTGTGCAAAAGAGCAGAAAAGTAAATAAAAACAATATGGGGATGAGGTAGGTAGATTGGATGGGCTATTTACAGATCTGCTATGTACAGCTGCAGCGATCAGTTAGCTGCTAAGATAGCTGATGTTTAAAGTTAGTGAGGGAAATATAAGTTTCCAGGTTCAGCGATTTTTGCAATTCGTTCCAGTCATTGGCAGCAGAGAACTGGAAGGAAAGGCGGCCAAAGGAGGTGTTGGCTTTGGGGATGACCAGTGAGATATACCCGCTGGAGCGCGTGCTACGGGTGAGTGTTGTTATCGTGACCAGTGAGCTGAGATAAGGCGGAGCTTTACCTAGCATAGACTTATAGATGACCTGGAGCCAGTGGGTCTGGCAACGAATATGTAGCGAGGGCCAGCCGACTAGAGCATACAGGTCGCAGTGGTGGGTAGTATATGGGGCTTTGGTGACAAAACAGATGGCACTGTGATAGACTACATCCAGTTTGCTGAGTAGAGTGTTGGAGGCTATTTTGTAAATGACATCGCCGAAGTCGAGGATCAGTAGGATAGTCAGTTTTACGAGGGTATGTTTGGCGGCGTGAGTGAAGGAGGCTTTGCTGCAAAATAGGAAGCCGATTCCAGATTTTATTTTGGATTGGAGATGTTTAATATGAGTCTGGAAGGAGAGTTTACAGTCTAGCCAGACACCTATGTATTTGTAGCTGTCCACATATTCTAAGTCAGAACTGTCCAGAGTAGTGATGCTAGTTGGGCGGGTGCGGGCAGCGAACGGTTGAAAAGCATGCATTTAGTTTTACCAGCGTTTAAGAGCAGTTGGAGGCCACGGAAGGAGTGTTGTATGGCATTGAAGCCCGTTTGGAGGTTTGTTAACACAGTGTCCAAAGAAGGGCCAGATGTATACAGAATGGTGTCGTCTGCGTAGAGGTGGATCAGGGAATCACCCGCAGCAAGAGCGACATCGTTGATATATACAGAGAAAAGAGTCGGCCTGAGAATTGAACCCTGTGGTACCCCCTTAGAGACGGCCAGAGGCCCGGACAACAGGCCCTCTGATTTGACACACTGAACTCTATCAGAGAAGTAGTTGGTGAACCAGGCGAGGCAGTCATTTGAGAAACCAAGGCTGTTGAGTCTGCCGATAAGAATACAGTGATTGACAGAGTCGAAAGCCTTGGCCAGGTCGATGAAGACGGCTGCACAGTACTGTCTTTTATCGATGGCGGTTATGATATCGTTTAGTACCTTGAGCGTGGCTGAGGTGCACCCGTGACCAGCTCGGAAACCGGATTGCACAGTGGAGAAAGTACCATGAGGGGATATAGAGTACCACAGTGAGTCATAAAACCTAGTGGCCAAACAAGGAAATGGTTCCAATCATTTTTCCAGCATTCACGTTTCCCATAGGGGACTTTAGAAACACTTAAAATAATGGCTGTGTTTCGTATAGGCTTACCCTGGCGTGACGTTTTGTTAACCGTGTAAATCTCTCTAGGACAAGGTCACTTTTGATGGCTAGGTTTTATGGGTATTATGACACCTCTATTGAGAGCAGCTGTTTCTTGGCCAGGTATCTCTAGCTGAAAATACATTATCAAAGTGATTGATAGTTGGTATTCAGTAGTCATAAAAGTATGCCTTATTTACTTTGAAGAACTACAAAAAAGTGATTTTGTCAGACAGCATAGGCAGCAGCCCCATAGAGATGATATGATGACTTGGAATTAAATAATAAAGTAATCAAATAAGTAAACAATATAAACAACGGAAATAAATTAATGTGAATATGATGGTTAATAAGTAATAGCAGTAATGGGCAGTCTACCACCATCATAGTACATTTATTAATTGTTTTATTCGGTGTTATTACTGTATTTAACCCAAATTCGAAACCGAAATATGTGATTATTTTTTAATAATGAACCGAAATCGAACCGACCTCAAAAAGCATTCATCGCTAAGCACTACCGGCATGAGGAAGTCCTCATCAGTATAATTTTAGCTAGGAAGCAACGGGGGGTGGGGCACCAAGCCCAATATACATTCGTGTCCGTGGGCACTGGGCAATAACGTTATCTATGCAAAACAACTGAAATAGCCCACCAACGTCAATAGGATATATTGTGTTTCCTTCAATAGCTAGTGATAGTAAACATCGTACAGCCACATAACAACACCAGCATCACCAACATAAGCTACAACAAGTTAGCAAAAATGCTCATGGCTGTCTGAGAACCATTCATTCATAATTGTCTCTTCTTACCTCGGTTTCATGCGTCTATACTCCAGTAAATTGATTGCAAAGCAGGTATCAATTCATAACATTATAACTAGTGAAAAAAAGACGTTTGTTAGCTTCTAGCGTTCTTCACGTTCTTCTTGTCTTAGCAGCACGACCACCCGATAGGCGATATGAACTGTCAATGGTCATTTTCCATTACCGCCACCTGTCGACGAGTTCGCGAATGGCTCTAAATGTGGTCATTTTACGCATTGTACACCAGATGGCGCTCGAGCCCGTGAAAATACTTTCACGCCGCATTCTTTGTCTTCTTTCAAAGCTTGTTCCCTAAAATGTAGGACATTATTCCAAATGTTGCATCATTTTATTAAGTTCAAAACTATTTTATGTTTACAGGATGCTAACTATTTGTATTAGCTTCACCATTTTAGACCTAGGTATATCATGCCTAGTATTTTGCTGTTGCACAATAAATTAGTGTGATAATGTTTTTACAACATACCTTTTACTTAAAACATACACATTAAGTGTCCATTGCAATTCCGTTTTAACATATTTTCATCCCTTATAATTAGCCTGCTCTGACTGCACGTTGGCACACACACTGCTTCTTCAACTGAAGTAACCCCAGCTGTTTAGACTTTATAATTAATTAAGAGGCATTGTTGGGCTCATGCACAGTTCACATCAGTAGGTTATGAGAATTAGGGCTAGCTAAAATTGTCCCTGACGCAACTATAAAATATCTAACCACAATCAGCCTGCCCTGAGAACAGTCTTGGTTTCCACTAATGCGATTCTGCTCAAATAAACCAATGCAGGCGAAGGGTCCTGCCTGGCTGATGCTTATTCAGACACGCCGACTACGGTAACAACAGCTCATTAAAGCAGAGTGGCTCCCCACAGGGAACTGTCATGAAACCTCAGGGAATGCCACAGGCCATATACACACCATCATGACTGATGGGCTTTGACCTTAACACCCTGCAACACCCTCAAATCAAGTTGTAGCAAAGCTATTTAAACATCCAAACTCAGTTACACTTACATATGTTAAAATCCGACAATTATTGGCATTTTTATGAAATATCAACTGCTAAATAGTATCATTGTCTCTCCTTGGGAGGGCTTCATATATGGTTTTCTAGTATAAATACAGTATTAGGCACATGCCAAAGTCAGCAAATAAATGCATGTTTCCATAGGTGCAGTCACAGTGCTGCATGCCCTGCATGCATTAAGCCCACTTGACTATGCAGAGCTGCACAGATGGGTTTATGGGGGGATGGGCACTGTCAGCTCACACAGATCAAACGGGTCGGCAGTCCTATTGCTATTCCCTACCCACAAAGCACGTAGAGCACGTCAGACACTCTCCGTGAGAAATACCAGGCAGGGAGAGCATTTTGTTGTGTTGATCACGCTTCCTGTATTCTGAACAAGGCCATATGAGTCCAAACCAATGGCAGTGCTTTTCCTGCTGAGTGCAGCCTTGGGCACTTTGACCAAGTTGTGTCAGTTTGCATCATGTCACTGTTGTTTATAGGTCAATGATGACTGTCGAGTTAAATAGAAAACAACTATTTACATCATTCACAATGTTCTAAGTATAGGTATTTGCTATTACACTGAGTAACCAGATGGAAATAAATAATTTGGAAATTGACGTCAGAGATAGGCTTGCCCCAATGGCTTTCCCATGCTTTCTTTCGCATATGATCGGGTTTCCCCTCGACTCTTTCCGCGTACCCAACCAAATCCCCGCCCCACTTTATTCCTGCGTTGTTTGGGGACAGTAGGAAGATGGCGGCGGCCCAGCTGTACTGTGTCTGCCGGCAGTCTTATGATGTGAGCCGGTTTATGATCGAATGCGACCTCTGTAACGACTGGTTTCATGGCAGGTATGGAGATTACACCTTCCTTGACACATGCAATCGATTTAACCGACTAAACGAACAGCCTGTGCTTCGGAGTAAGCGAGGATTGTCATGTGGTTGTGACTGCTATTTGTGTGTAACGGGGTCTTCTCTGGTCTCTCACTCTATTGGCACCTCGAGCTAGCTAAACTGCTAGCTAAACTTTACAAAATAGTAAACCGAGCCAGTGTGTTTTTATTTCCATTATACATATTGTGAGTTAGTATTTTACTCTACTTAATGGGATATTAATAGTGTGTGCTGGAGGTTTAAATGTTCTCTTAGCCGACAGCAGTTTGTCAAAATAAATTAGCCTAACGTTACTAGTTTGCTACCGTTAGCTAGCCAGCTAAGCTTGTGTGTGACGAGTTGTCAATCTCAGTGATCAAAGCCAGCCCTTTAAACATTTGGTCTGTTGATAGAAGCCTATAGGCTTAGCCTATCCAATTGATTTGAGAACAAACTTACCTGGTTATCGATTTAAAGGCGTGGGTTCTGGTTTTAATCCAGCTTGTCATCCTTTACTATTGAGTTGGGTTAATGCTAGTCTGCTTAATCAGCCTCTAATATACAATAATTGTGTATTACGGCCTGATTAATCAGACTACGTTGGTGCATGTGACAGCCTGACCTGACCCTGGACTTTCCTAGTTTAGAATTTAGGCCACACGCTTTTGTGAATTCAATTGAAATGGAACATCAATCTCTTGCACGTTATTGGTGGCATCACTTCACTAGCTAAGTGACCTCTTGCATGATCAACATTTTTAGGGGTAAACTACACAAATCCTACTATTTGAGTGAGTGACCTCGTTTGTTAGTGGCCATAAACCTAAGATGAGAGAATATGATTGTTGTTATTTGTGGGCTTTTGATTGACAGCTCGAGGTTGGGTATTTAAATCCCCCCTTTCATCGAAAATGGGCACATGTGTTATACCCCTAGTGGAAGAAAGGAGTATTGAGGAGAAAATTAAAGACAACTAATATGACTACAATAGCAGTTTGGCGTGTGTGGAAATTGCAAAGCTATTGCGTAACTACACTCTGTAGACTGCCAAGAACTCAACGCCCAGAATGATGGGATGCCTGAGCCAGGGAAGACTGTCTGTGTCATGTGCCAAAAGAAGAGGAACAAACTTAGGAGCTTCCCCATTGACTAATAACACATGTACACACTGCTCTGCTCCAAAACCAGAGGGTTCTCTACCAATCTTTCCCATCAGGCTCGCCAGAAGGAAGTGGCATGCCTTTGGCTGTGGATGGTATGCAAACGTAGTGGAAAGCAGAGAAGCTGCCATGCCTGCACTGGAATCCTGGTGCCCGCTTGTCGGCACACCACCATACTTCCCCAAGTGTGAGCCGGGGTTGTTTCTAGCTGCCTGGCCGGGAGGGATGAGCCGGGGTTGTGACTAGATGCCTGGCCGGGAGGGCATTATTTTCTCTCACCAGTGACTGAACCCTGGATGCTCGTATACACCAGTATGGCTTACGGCTCCCAAACGGAACTAGGCAGAGGAGCCAACCAGAGTGCTCTGTGTTGTTTATAAGGTGTAGACTATGGACCAGGTAGGGGGCAGAAGACAGAAATAGTGGCCTGCTAGTTTCCTAATGGCCTAACACACTGTACACTACAGGCATGTGCATAGGGCCTGTGCAGTGAAAGAGCCTCACATCCACTGAGCAGGCCTGTGCTGCGGATGCTTCTGCTGAGACTGTGGAGATGGCACTCTGCTGAAACATTGCATTACGAATGACAACAAACCCCGTATGGAGTCAGTGGCTCACGTTGCAGCCCACAGACCTGCGTCTCTCTCCAGGCTGCGTGGGTGTGACTCCCAGTTCATGTCTGGTTCTGGTAGAGTGTGTGGTAGTGGTGAGACAGCAGAGACTGGATGAGACACAGGGGAATGATTGATGGTAGCTCCACAGAGGCAACTTCAATGTACCATCCATCATTATGTCATACACTCTGAAAAGACTGAAGAGAGGTGGATGCTCTCCCCCTGTCCTCCTTAATGTTGTGAGAGAATTTTAATTTGTGGGAGAGCTTGTGTTTTTAGTGTGTGTGACTCAGACCTCAGATGATGGTTAGTGTCATGTTTACATTCATTAGTGGGACTCTATGGGGTCTTTGTCTCTGGGGTATGCCAATGACATTACTCTCAGATTGATCAATGCTGATTAGGAGGTAAACAGCATCATGTATTGATTTCCAGTCGTTTAGAGTCACGGTATATTAGTTGGTTCGCTTATGATGATGAAGCAAGGGTGAACTTTGCTTCAGATTTGTTCTGCAGCTGATGGGGAGAATGGACCAATGTTTTGCTCTCTTGGAAATACAATGAGGAGTTGAAAGTAGGATTTTACTAAGGATAACCACACTTAGCTGAGTGCATTCCTTTTTTCACTCTGACAGAAACCCTCTGAAAAGTAGCATGGCAAGTTGCATCACTGCCTGATTGACATCTACTTTGCCTACATATCATGCTTGAATATTAGAAGAGTAAGCACTGCTGCACTAAGGACCAATCCAGTTTGTCAGCCAGTGTAATCATGTGTTGACAGATCTAGTGGGAGAGGCAGAGACTGAGGGTGTACTGTGAAGGCCTAGGTGTATGGCCTAGGTGTATGGCCTAGGTGTATGAGGCTCACTAAAGAGACGTAGGCCTATGTTGAGAGCATGTGTGAGAAGACACAAACTCAGTCCCCCACCGCCTTAGAAGAAACGACTCAGTTCAACATGAGAACCTCAAGGCAATGCAACCTGCACCATAAACAATGAAGTTGTTCCACTCCTTCCCCGGGGGACTACAATGTCCCATAAACAACAAAGCAGCAATCCTCTTTTGTTTGCCAGCTGCCTACAGAGAAGTCCTTCTACCCTAAGCTGTCTGTAGAAGCTTAGTGATGTGGGTTAATGGAGGGGAGAGGTTGTTGTGTACTAAGGCCCTTCATCAGTGCATTGTACCCCATTGATATGATGGGTATCCTTTTCTCAGTGAGGGTTCAAATGGTCTGATTTTATGCCCACTTGGATCCTAGTCTTTGGAAAGGCAGGAGTCAGGTGCCCTTTGGGTCTAAATGAACCCAGGCAGGTGTGTTTAACTGCCCTCACCCCTCCCCATCCTCTCCCCCATTATCCATTAGCTATCTGCCAGTTCTCTAATGTAGGCGGGTTGGAGCCCTATGCAGGGGGGTTATTAAGTGCTTAACGTAATGGCTGAGCCCGCCTACAACCCTTTGTGTGTCTCGGCTGATCATTGAGACACAATGAACCCCTCACAGTACATAGACTAATGAATAACCCCAGTCACACAGGAAGGCAGGCAGCTCCACAACAGAGGATGTAGAGGGATAGGAGCTGATGTCGGTGGGAGAGTTGACAGCTCTCCTGATTCAGGACAGGATGTTTGACCCATAGAGATAGAGAACTCATCATGGATATAACCCATTTTAGCATGGACTTTGCCATTGAGGGCTTCCACCATTTTTTAAAGTAGTCAACTGGGTGTGGATTCCTATGAGTGGGAGCAATCAACCAATGAAGAAGAAGATGGCCTCAATGGTGCTGCTCATGCTGTTACAGATTCTTTAATGGCACAGATAAAAAGATGAGTCCTCAATCTATCTCTCTGGTTTGACCTCATGCTGCTAGGCTGGTGTCTGCCCACCATTGGCAAGGGGCTGGCATTGTTTCTGGTAAAGTGGTGAGACAGTGACAGACACACACAGACCCATATTGGGCTTTATTTCCCCCAGGGCTGATGTCACTTGATTTATTACTATACACTAAATACCAAAGTTTTGTCTTCCACACAGCTCTTAAATTAAGTCAGATTTATAGTTTTGTTGTCTTCGATGGAGCAGCCTCAGTAGTTTTTAAAGAGTGAGATTGATTTGAGTTCAAGGAGTCAAGGATAAGTAGCTACACAAGTTGCATCATCATCAACACTCCCCAGCCCTCCAGTTTCCAAGTGACTCACCCAACCCGTCATAACTGCGCAAGGGAAGAAACCGCATCAGTCTGGTGGCACAGTACCCTGCTTCCCCCCGTGCCGGCCCGCGCTGCGCGGGTGCTACACAAGATGACCAGGCAGAGGAGGTGTAGGAGGTGAGCTTGGCTCGGCTCAATCCCACAGCCACACGCTCACTCTGTCGCGCTCGCTCTAGCATGTCCCACCCCGACAGACAGCCAGGAGAATTCATGTCAGGCCCGGGTTGACATAATTGGTGCGGTGACTCATTCTAGTCTCCCCAGCAAGGCCATTGAGCAACCTCAGGACTCAGGAGCCAAGATTCCAGCCCACTGCTGCATTGTAGCTCATCTTGGCTGCTGACGTAGGAAGTGAGTGGAGGTGGACTGTGGAGGCCACTCTGTAGGGTTAGGACACTGAAGGAGTTTATAGCGTTTTATCTTCTATAAATGTGGCCCTGAGTTTTTTCCGATGACCTGACCAGGAAAAACTCTTAGACCGCTGCGACACATGGGAGACCACTAAGGCACTGCATCGCAGTGCTAGAGGCTTCACTATAGATCCGGGTTCAAGCTGGCCCAGACCGGGAGACCCATGAGACGGCGCACAATTGTCCGGGTTAGGGGAGGGTTTGGCCGGCCGGCCGGAACGTCCTTGTCCCATCGCGCTCTAGCGATTCCTGTGGCCGGCCGGGCACATGCACGCTGACACAGTCGCCAGTTGGACGGTGTTTCCTCTGACACATTGGTGCGTCTGGCTTCCGGGTTAAGCGAGCTGTGTGTCAAGAAGCAGTGCGGCTTGGCAGGGTTGTGTTTCGGAGGACGCATGGCTCTCGACCTTCGCCTCTCCTGAGTCCGTACGGGAGTTGCAGCGATGGGACAAGACTGTAACTACCAATTGTATACAATTAAAAAAGGGGTAAAAAGTACCCAAAAATGTTACAATAAAAAAAATATTACTCATATCCCTACCTATCTTGCTTACCTCGGTTATTACTCCCAGTCCCAACCTGTTACGGCTTCAGGCTGGCTCTACAGTTAGTGTGAGCTGCTGTCTATCAATATTCTGCTGAACAACAACACCATTGCTAAGGAGACTTAACCAGCAACAACACACCACCAGAGAAAGTTCAAGTGTGATGCCGCTTCCTGCTGGCCTTTGTTTCCCTTTACAATTTCCTGCAATTTCCACTCTGATCAACGCTGATAGTGGCTGGTTAGAACTGTATCCACTCCTAGGCAGGCCCTCTGTAAAAATAGTGGCATTCTCTGCTATTGAAACCTTTACTACGTCCTCACACAGCACCTAGCCTCCAGGCTAACTCCAGGAACCTGAGGGAGCTGGAAATTTAATGGCTGTCATTTACCACCTTAAGCAAGTCCCCCAGTGTTTTCTGTTTTCACACTGAAAGGAATTCCACTGTTTGTCACTCCCAACTTCAGAGAGCAGGACCTCCAAACGAATTTAAATTTACCCACTGAAGACCAGTCACAGAGCAGGGATATTTGAATGAGAGGAAGACTGCAGAGCGGGAAAAAGGCGGAATTGCTTGAGATTCATAAAGTTGTTTGCCATCTTCATGAACTCGCAAGCCTCTTAAACTAGCTACTAGAGAAACTCAATTTGTGTTTTTACAAGAAAACAGATTGTCACTATGAAGAAATGGGCCCTTTGTGTTTTCTGCTACATAATATCCATGTCAGAGCAGCAAAAGATATTAGTCCACATTTGTCTCTTTATGCTCTTGTCAGCTGAAACTAAAGTTTAGCTTCGACGATTTATCTTTTTGTTTACTTGAGAAGAAGCTCTTTTAAAAGTGCTGTCTTAGATTCCTCCCATATCCCAGTGACACAAATGTTGCCTGCTGTTTTTCTCCCCTTCTCCATGCATCGGTGGGCATCCACGCATAATGGCAACACTCAAAGCCTATTCACAGGATTCTGCGTGTTATTCAGCGTTCTCTTATGGAACAGAGCGTTGGTATGCACCAGAGGAATGTTTGTGTGGCTGCCTGTGGTCTGGCTGTTGTGGGGCGGTCGGGGGTTTGGTGGTGTGGGGGTTTGAGTGGCGTCGACACTGTCGCAGTTCTGTGAGATACTGAGACAAACACATGGTTGAG
This sequence comes from Salvelinus fontinalis, assembly GCF_029448725.1. Classification (NCBI taxonomy): domain Eukaryota; kingdom Metazoa; phylum Chordata; class Actinopteri; order Salmoniformes; family Salmonidae; genus Salvelinus; species Salvelinus fontinalis. The sequence goes on along the minus strand of NC_074675.1, from coordinate 12,944,130 downwards.
CCAATGGGAAAGGTCTGGCCCAGAGTGGTCTAGAGGTTATTGTTAGGGCCCAGGGAAAATCTCCTTTCCCTAACTAACTTATTCCTTGGCAGAACGCCACTGTCCTCCAGACAAGTAAAACCGATCGCCTCCCAACTTCAAGGTTGCTTGACTTTTCGTACCTCCTTTAAAAAAATGAGGGACCAAAAGGTCACCTGAGGTCATCTTCCACGTACACTCCGTAGTGTTTCTGGCTCTATGTTTACCTCTAACCTCTCTATGGCCTCTCTCTCTCCTATACATCACTATCCACAGCCACACAGACTGTCAGAGCATGGTGTCAGTTTAGCAAAACCATGATATCTTTTCTGTCTCGTAAGTCTCAAGTCTGGTCCAAAGGATGACCCTTTGAGAGAAACTTGTATGTGACCCCTTTTCTCAAATGCTTTAAATCATGTAAGTAGGAGTCGTCGTCGTCGTCGCCCCCCCCCCCCCCCCCAGACAAAGTAAATGATTTCATGCAGTGGACTGACTCCTTTGTGTACAAAACCCTCTCAATCCCTCAAGCTGTCCAGAGCATGGGCCCTGGAACCATGGATGGGGATATCAGTGAGGGAGAGCCTGTTTCCACAACAGCTTCTCTGTTGTTATGATCCTGGAGAGAAGTCTCCTGTCCCGTCAGTTGATTTATTGGATTTGAAAGTGAAAACACCATGGCGCTAGCCTGGTCCCAGATTTGTTTGTACTGACTTGCCAACCTCTATGGTCAATGTGACGCCAAATATTGGGACCAGGCTATCATGGTCCTGTCTGTCTCTTTAATAGTTGAAGTCGGAAGTTTACATACACTTAGGTTGGAGTCATTAACTTGTTTTTCAACCACTCCACAAATTTCTTGTTAACAAACTATAGTTTTGGCAAGTCGGTTAGTACATCTACTTTGTGCATGACACAAGTAATTCTTCCAACAATTGTTTACAGACAGATTATTTCACTTCTAATTCACTGTATCACAATTCCAGTGGGTCAGAAGTTTACATACACTAAGTTGACTGTGCCTTTAACCTCTCTTGGGCACGTGAGACGGTAGCGTCCCACCTCTTCAAAAGCCAGTGAAACTGCTGGGTGCCAAATTCAAATACAGAAATACTCATTATAAGAATTCAGAAAACAAAACATATTTTACATAGGTTTAAAGATGAACTTCTTGTGAATCCAACCACGGTGTCAGATTTAAAAATGCTTTACGGCGAAAGCATACCTTACGATTATTTGAGAACATAGCCCACTAGACAAATCATTACAAACAGTAGCCAGCCAAGTAGAACATTTACACATGTCAGAAATAGAGATAAAATGAATCCCTTACCTTTGATCTTCATATGGTTGCACTCAGCAGACATTCATTTACTCAATAAATGTTCCTTTTGGTCGATAAAGTCTCTTTATATCCAAAAACCTCCGTTTTGTTCGCGTTTTATTCAGTAATCCGCAGGCTCAAACGCAGTCAAAACAGGAAGACAAAAAAATCTAAATTGTATCCGTAAAGTTCATAGAAACATGTCAAACAATATTTATATTCAACCCTCAGGTTGTTTTTAGCCTAAATAATCGATAATATTTCAACCGGAGAATAACGCCGTCAATTTAAAAGGTAAACAAGAAACACACTCTCTCGGTCGTGTGGATGAAAAAGCTCTGTGACACTTTAGGGTCCACTCATTCAGACTGCTCTTACTTCTTCATTTTTCAGAATACAAGCCTGAAACAATTTCTAAAGACTGTTGACATCTAGTGGACGGCATAGAAACTGCAATTTGAGTCCTAAGTCAATGGATAATGTTATGGCATTGAATAGAAAACTACAAAACCAACAAAAAAATGACTTCCTGAATGGATTTTTCTCAGGTTTTCGATCTGCCAAATCAGTTCTGTTATACTCACAGACACTATTTTAACAGTTTTGGAAACTTTAAAGTGTTTTCTATCCAAATCTACCAGTTATATGCATATCATATCTTCTGGGCCCGAGATGCAGGCAGTTTACTTTGGGCATGCATTTCATCCAAAATTCCGAATGCTGCCCCCTACCCTAGTGAAGTTAAACAGCTTGGAAAATTTCTGGAATTTATGTCAAAGCTTCTGATAGACTAATTGACATAATTCGAGTCAATTGGAGGTGTACCTGTGGATGTATTTCAAGGCCTACCTTCAAACCCAGTGCCTCTTTGCTTGACATCATGGGAAAATCAAAAGAAATCAGCCAAGACCTCAGAAAAAACATTGTAGACCTCCACAAGTCTGGTTCATCCTTGGGAGCAATTTCCAAACGCCTGAAGGTACCACGTTCATCTGTACAAACAATAGTACGCAAGTATAAACATCATGGGACCACGCAGCCATCATACCGCTCAGGAAGGAGACGCGTTCTGTCTCCTAGAGATAAACGTACTTTGGTGCACAAAGTGCAAATCAATCCCAGAACAACCGCAAAAGACCTTGTGAAGATGCTGGAGGAAATAGATACAAAAGTATATATATCCACAGTAAAACAAGTCCTATATCGACATAACCTGAAAGGCCACTCAGCAAGGAAGAAGCCACTGCTCCAAAACCGCCATTAAAAAAAGCCAGACTACGGTTTTGCAACTGCACATGGGGACAAAGATCATACTTTTTGGAGAAATGTCCTCTGGTCTGATGAAACAAAAACAGAACTGTTTGGCCATAAGGACCATCGTTATGTTTGGAGGAAAAAGGGAGAGGCTTTCAAGCCGAAGAACACCATCCCAACCGTGAAGCACGGGGGTGGCAGCATCATGTTGTGGGGGTGCTTTGCTGCAGGAGGGACTGGTGCACTTCACAAAATAGATGGCATCATGAGGGAGGAAAATTATGTGGATATATTGAAGCAACATCTTAAGACCTCAGTCAGGAAGTTAAAGCTTGGTCGCAAATGGGTCTTCCAAATGGACAATGACCCCAAGCATACTTCCAAAGTTGTGGCAAAATGTCTTAAGGACAGGAAAGTCAAGGTATTGAAGTGGCCATCACAAAGCCCTGACCTCAATCCTATAGAAAATGTGTGGGCAAAACTGAAAAAGCGTGCGCGAGCAAAGAGGCCTACAAACCTGACTCCGTTACACCAGCTCTGTCAGGAGGAATGGGCCAAAATTCACCCAACTTATTGTGGGAAGCTTGTGGAAGGCTACCTGAAATGTTTGACCCAAGTTAAACAATTGAAAGGCAATGCTACCAAATACTAATTGAGTGTATGTAAACTTCTGACCCACTGGGAATGTGATGAAAGAAATAAAAGTTGAAATAATTCATTCTCGCTACTATTATTCTGACATTTCACGTTCTTAAAATAAAGTGGTAATCCTAACTGACCTAAGACAGGGATGATTTTTTACTAGGATTAAATGTCAGGAATTGTGTAACTGAGTTTGAATGTATTTAGCTAAGGTGTATGTAAACTTCCGACTTCAACTGTATATACTGACAGTAATGTGATGTCTCCTGTCTCCCCACAGCTGTGTCCAGGTGGAGGAGCACCATGCGGTGGACATTGACGTTTACCACTGTCCTAACTGTGAACCCCAACACGGACCCTCCTTGAGTCAGTATTCCAGTCTGTTTTTGTGTGTCTCTTTGTCTGTCCGTCCTGTCTTTTCTCTGTCTTCTCTTCCTCAGTCGGTCTCTCTCCATCTCTTTTCTCTCCTATCTGTTTTACTACCATCTCTCTCCCTCTCTCTCTCTTTATGTCTCGCTCCCGCGCTCTCTCTTTATCTCTCTCTATTTGTTCCGTCCCCCGTGCCTGTTCACTCTTCCTCCCTTTCTTTATACCTCCCCCTCTCTCCCCCTCCGTGGCTGATGGACTGTCCCCAGGAGAGCAGCATAGTCTCCAGTCTGATTTAGAGGAGCCTGACTCCTGAGAGCCCGGGGCCAGACATTAACAGGCTAATTGAATGGAGCTGTAATCTTTTGACTTCAATGGGTCCTAGCCCTCACCTTGGCCTCTGTGCTAGGGGATGAACGGGGAAAATATATTATCAAGACTAATGACTATCCATAATTCACAAGCCTCCGTTGGTTTAAGGGAAGAAAATTGAATACAGTAATAATTTGTCTCAAGTCTGTCACTGGCTATAGTGATCGTTTTCATGGCCAGCGAATGCTGTGCCGTTTTGTGAGTGATGTTCTGCGTCTCTCCTCTTGCAGTGAAAAAGCGCAACAACTGGCACAGGCATGACTACACCGAGCAGGACGATGGTACCAAGCCAGTGCAGGCTGGCACCTCTGTGTTTGTCAAGGAGCTCCAGAACAGGACCTTTGCCAGGTAGGAGCCCAGAACACTTACCACCGAGGACTCTGATGCCAAGCTAGACCCACTCTCACACCTGCACAGCAAACGCACGTTTGCTCAGCAGTCGTGTTGCTATGAACAAGATTGTGATCTTTGTTTTAGTCACAATGCTTAACATGTATTATGTTCTTAATTTCTCTCATTGGGTATTTACATAGAGTTGAACATATCAACAGGAATTAGCCATTAACCATTGTCTCTCTGTCTGTGTGTTGCAGTGGGGATGAGATCCTGCAGTGGATGCCTGGGGAGCAGGTGACCCAGAGGCACCTGGAAAGTCACGGCTGGCTGTACCCCATCGCTGTGTCCAACATGGAGGGACTGGGACTCAGGCTGCCTCAACCATCTTTCTCTGTCAAAGATGTGGAGCAAGTTGTTGGTAAGGACATAGAGAGTGAATACTGTTTGTGTGTGTGTGTGGGGTGGGGGGGGGGGGGGGGCATGCTCAAGCACCCTGGGCTAGATTTGCTCTGTCTATTTGCAAACATCCCCAGAGTCAAAGTAAATAAATGGGGTAGTAGGGCAGACATTTAGCTTGTAGCACAACTAAGACTGATCACCAACCCATTCACTGCCTGTCTACTGCACAGGATGCCTATTTGATAGGACATATGTTACCTACACCTATTGTTTTGAAATAGAATATAATTAAAAGCTAATGAATGCATTCCCTGTCAGATAATGAGTGCCTAACGTTGAGCGGACGCCATCTGTCCGTCAAACAAACAGGTTGCCAGGTTCAGAGGCTATTTACCCCTTTATCAATCATCTCTCAATGGCTGAATAAGCCCTACAGGAGGGGAGGGCAGGTCTTCCTCAGCCTCCAACACGAACACCTCTGCACTCTATAGAATAGAAAGGCCTGGTACCACAAGGCTCCTATTACAAGCCCGTTACTAACCCACAGCTATCTGGACCGACCAGACGCCCAACGCAACCCAAACCCACTTGTGTTTTTATCATGGAAGTTCATATTCCACCCTCTGTGACGCTTCGTTGAGCATTAAGCTGCTCTGGTGGGAAGCAGCACAGGTGTTGTGACTGGGTGGAGACAGAACACAAGCGGGATCGGGTTACCTACCTCCTTACAGTTGGGACACAATGGGGGACAGGCCTGGAACCTGCTGTCTCCTGGGGTTCCCCAAGCCTAGACTATGGTCGGCCAGCTTAGGATAAACCTCCTGGCATTTGTCACCTCCCAGTGCTTAATGTTGTTCCTCCTCATTGGGGGTAGGTGAAGTTTTCAGTCTAAATATCATGTGAAAGGATGGTGTCTGGAAGAACCCTACAGGGTCTAGTTGGAGTGAATGCCAGGTGTCGGTGCATTGCTTAAAACACAGGAATAGTTTGACCATGTGCTACCAGCCACTATAAAGGTGTAGTGTGGAGTATTTACTATGGTCTGTTTTGGGCTTGTTGGCTGGTAGTGACTGAACTCTGTTCTGCTCTCTCTGTTTGGCTAGCTACCCTAACTCCAGCTGTTCACTGTCATCAGACGCTGGCCAGCTGGACCCGCCGTGTGTGTGTGGTGTGTAGGGGGTTGGGGAACATTAGGGGTGTGTGGGTTGGTGGTGGGAGGATCACGCAAGCACCAGCTGTCCTGTCCCCACACTGCCGACAAGCCCCCGTTTCCGGCCCTCTCTCTCCAGCTTTCACTGTGTCGTCTGATTCACTGCCTCCCAGCTGTGCTGGTGGGGTTTTACCCTCACATACCCATTATAGACAGTGGCCCCTTCCCCAGTCTCCACCTCTGGGACTCATATGGACTGGACAGATTTTCTGGCCCTCACCCCCCGCCCCCGCCCCCACTCCATCCACTCACTCCTATGGTGTATTAGCTGTGCCAGTCTCTCCCTTAGGAGTTGTACAGAGACATGGAAATGCCAGAGAGCTTCAGAGTTCAGATCCCCTCGCCCACTGACTCCCATTAAAAATAGTTATCCCTGGTGTCTGTCACTTCAGTAGGGATGGTCCTTTCTCTTAACCAGATGTATTATATCTGACTGAATGGTGCAACTGTTAGACTGTAGACACAAAATGATGATGATTCCATGGGCAGACTGATACCACGTTTTGCTGTCTGCTCCACTATATGACGGCTTGGTCATCATTCTCTTGTCGTCCACAGGCGGTGACAAAGTCATTGACGTCATCGACGTGGCCAGGCAAGCAGACAGCAAGATGAAGCTGAAAGAGTTTATCAAGTATTACTACAAGCCTCATCGGCCCAAGGTGCTCAACGTTATCAGCCTGGAGTTCTCTGACACCAAGTAAGCTGTAATTTGGTCCTACTTCTAATAATCCATTGCAGACTCTCTCTCCATCCAAATGGATGCTATTTACAAGACATGCAAACAGAAACCAAGAGCATCCAGACTGCTGTCAAGTTCTTCATGATTCATTTTGCTACAAAAACACATACAACACAAAAGAACAAACAAGAATGAACACAAACATTCAACGATACATTATGTACAGCTCAAGACAAAAGTGATCAAACTACTTATTATCAATGATATCATTATTTAGTACATTTCAGAACTTTTACTGTGATTTGATCCTCTTAAGTAGCCATACCTCTCTTACCGCTCACTCTCTCCCCCCCCAGGATGGCAGATCAGGTGGTGGTACCTGACGTAGCTCAGAACATGTCCTGGGTGGAGAACTACTGGCCAGATGACTCCTTCTTCCCCAAGCCATTTGTCCAGAAGTACTGCCTCATGGGGGTCAAGAACAGCTACACTGACTTCCACATAGACTTCGGGGGCACCTCTGTGTGGTACCACGTTCTCTGGGTGAGTGGGTGTTAGTTACATGTCCTACATGTACACTAGGCTATCAAATCCTAGCAGTGCGCAAAGTGCAGTTTGGCAAGTCATTGAAATCAGCTCTGTCCACAACATTATTTGGTGATAAATCGATGGCCTGGCTCGCTCTTTGGCATTCCCCTCACCACTTGTAATGCGCGCTGACATTTTAATCAAGTATGTTTGTACATGGGAGGTCTATTTAGAGCAATCTAGCCTTATTGGTACACTGGCAGAAGTTCACCTCGGCAGTACATTTCGTCGTTGGCAAGCTCCAGGGGGAATTCTGTCCCCGCAGTGGTAATAAATTATCCCTCCAACGGCAACAAAGTAACCAACCGCTGCTAATCACAAACTATGCGTTGTGTTCATGGTGACATCACCAGGCTGGCAGGCAAGCACTCTCCTTAGCTATAGAAGCAATGTGCAGCTCAGCTTGTGAAAAAGAGGGCTGGGAAATGCCTCTTAAATGGAAGAAAAAAGTCCCCTGGTGTGGAAGTCAAACACATCTGTGTGTCTCTGAAATTAATCATCTTTGCAGGCATCTGAGTGCTTCCTATTTTATAGTCACATACTGATGTTTTTTGGGTTAAAATGTTTATTTTTTGTGAGCTCTCGTTAACTCTCTCTACTCTCTTTGTGTTTCCAGGGTGAGAAGATATTCTACATGATCAAGCCGACCCAGGCCAACCTTGCACTATACGAGGCGTGGAGCTCCTCTCCCAACCAGAGTGAGGTGTTCTTCGGGGACAAGGTGGACAAGTGCTACAAGTGTGTTGTGCAGCAAGGAACCACGCTGCTCATCCCCACAGGTGTGTGTGTGTCACAGGAGGTTGGTGGCACCTTAAGTGGGCATGCCGGGCTCGTGGTAATGGCTGGAGCGGAACAGGTGGAATGGTATCAAATGTGTTTGATACCATCCCATTTGCTCCATTCCAGCCATTATTATGAGCAGTCCTCCCCTCAGCAGCCTCCACTGGGGGGGTGTGTGTGTGTGAGTAAACATTTGGTCTTTATTTGCCTTCTCTTGTAACAGGCCATGTATTTAGTTTTCCTGAAGAGCTAAACAGCTTACATTAGGCTTGTGTTCCTGGAACGAAAGTGTAGATGAAGAGAGGTTACCACTGACGATGTAGACTGGCCCTGTGAGCGTGTGACACAGAAACCCCTCTGGAATTAGACAGTGTCCCTAAAAGACCTTTTCCACTGTGTCCTTAAATACCTCACACGCCTGCTTTTGGTGATGTGTGTGTATATATAGACTATCTGGTAGTCTTGTCTGCCCCTCCCTAGAGAAACCTGTTGATATCCTCAAAGTAGACAAACAAAACAGTCTAGTTTCCCAGGGTGCCTGTCTGGAAAATGACTCCCTTTTTTTTAAACACTGATGACATGTCATTGCCAAGTGAATTTGGAAAAGCAATCTTTGCTCAGCAACAGCCTAGGCATTAGACACACCCGTCTATATTGTCGTAACACAATAGGAAGTTCCCTAATGGAACAACAGCACCAGTAATGTCGTGAAAGCGACCATATTAGAAGCTCTTGGGCCTACTTTATCCTCAGCTAAGCCTCTGCTATAGCATGTGACATGTAATTCACCTCTCACATTCCACCCCATGTCTTGATGACGTAACGCGTCTAGAGAGCCATGAAAGGGCGACTGCAGTAAGCAGAACCTCATGGTTAACACACGCTCCTTGTTCTCATTAACTACAGATGGCTTTTAGAGTGGTTTCACTCATGTCCTTTAGTGATTTATCCCCATCTCACCGTCTCCGTTCTCACCACAAGGATCCTTCCATAAGCTTACCTAATGGGGGGGGGTCGTATTTCATTTGTAGAACACAGGATTCCATGTTGTTTGGCCTGTGGAGATCACCTGAGGATGATGTAAAACTATACAGGGTATGTAATCGGTTCAGAACAGCAATAGTGTGCAACTCAACAGACTTTTCACAAGTTCAGGGTATCCATACATTTCTGTGTCAATACTCCCATAGGAACAAGAAGAAAACCCACATGTTTTAAAATGCTCCCAAAGTTGTATACCTTGAGTACAGGTTAAGACTAATCATGACCAGGGCTTAAGCTGTGTCTTTTTCAGGGGGTGTGGAGAGGTGGGATAGATATTTGGGGGGGGTAGAGCACAACATACTTGGCCGCTCAACCGCGGTAACCCCGTAACCGCGTCAGTGCCTGCAGTATCAGTGCTGCGTCACCGCCGTCTCTGCTTTCTGTTATCTCCGGAGGTATAAAGAGCACTGCTTTATCTTTACCAGGTCAGGCAGGCCTGATATGACCCTGTATGTTTGCGTTATCAGGTCAGTTTGTGTGCGAACAGTGTGTGTGTCGGTTTTTATCAGGTTGGGTGTTTGTGTGTCACATACCAGGTTTACATCCAACCTTTTTATGCCAGTAAAGTAGATGTCGGAGAGGGAATGTGACGACAGACCTGATGGAAATAGAACATTTGTCTGTAAACTTTCCAATTGTCGTCAAAACGGAATACGCTGAACAAGGTGTCGATTTGTGTCGATAAAATGAATTATGCGATGGAACTGCCTTTGTGTGCAAATATTGATATAATAACCATCATGTCGAAGTAAACTTGGAGTCACGCGATGACATGGTGTGTGGTCCTCCCACAACGACTCATGAAACCATGCAGTTTATTTATTTATTTATTTTTTTTATTTTTTATTTTTTATTTTTTTTATTCTTTGGGGGGTGGATCAGCTTAGTATTGCGGAAAGAATGTTGCTTCCAATGTAATTGTCTGCATCATTTCCATTCCCCCATATTTTTTTGGGTAAATATATATATCCATATACGTATGCATACATATACACATATATACATACACATACCTATATAGACATACATACTTTTTTAAAGAATATGCCTTTATTATTATTCCCCGCGACCCTACCACCAATCCCCCAATTGGAGTAAACTTATAAACACTTCTGCTTTTACCTTCAATTTCTACATCTTATACCTATCTTACAGACACAGTCCACTTTACAATAGTTCTCTCTTATTTGTTCTTAGTCCTTCCTCTATTTCTGTTGTCCATCCAATTTTATTTCCACTTGTAACTGTGCTATTTCACAAAAGCTCCGCACCTATACACATTTCACAGATCCCGTATGCCCTATATTGTTTATCTTGTTATTAGTCCCACCCTTCAGCTCCACCCAACCCCTCCCATCTATCTTCCAACATCATCCATTTCGGATTTCTATTTGCCATACATTTCTCAACTGTGCTGTGATGCTTCACAAAAGACCTGAACCTTCCTATTCTCATAGCTTCTACAGATTGTAAATTAAAAATAAACATCTTTGCCAAAATAATTATTATATTATTGATTGATTGACTATGGCTTTTCAAATCCCCCAGTATTGCTATCTGTAGCGTTAGTTTTAGGCAAATGTTGCAATTCTTCAGCCATTCCTGGACCTGTGACCAAAAACGAGCTACATATGGACAATACCAAAATAAATGATCTAATGACTCTGCCTCCTCACAACAGAATCTGCAGAGCTGGGAAGATTGTATACCCCATATATATAACATTCTATTAGTTGCAAGAATTTTGTACAGTAATTTATATTGAAAAATTCGAAGTTTTGAATCCGGCGTTGTTTTGCGTATCAATTCATAAACCATGTGCCATGGAATGGGTACATCGAAAATCTCTTCCCAACTATTTTGCAATTTGTATGGCACAGCTGTTAGTTTTTTGGTCCTTAAATGAAATTGGTATATGTTTTTATTTATCACACTTTTCTTTAACCATTTTTGTTCTTTAATACAGGGCCGACATACAAGTTCCTTACTTTTTTCCCCTTCTACTTGCCTCTTCCATTTTTGTGGTAATGCTGCAATTAATTGGTTGTAATTTTGGGTAGAGCAGACTTTTCCATATGTCTGTGTTAGCTGCATGTGTGACATAACTCCACCAGTCCTATTTATGATATCATTCACAAAAATTATACCTTTTTTAAACATTTCTTCGATAAATACAGTTTTTTTATCAATTATTATATTTGAATTTAACCACAATATTTGTTGTACTATTTGTTCCGTCCTTTCAGGTGGATTAAACTGAAATTGCAACCAACTTTCTAAGGCTTGTTTAAAGAATAAGGATATTTTGGAGATCATTTCCTTTTCAAACAACCGAAAATGAGCAGGTGTAATCTGAATAAAGGGAAAAAGGCCCTTCTTGAACATAGGATGAGACATTCGTACCAGTTTACTAGAGAACCAGTTTGGATTTAAGTATAACTTTTGTATGACCGATGCCTTTAGTGAGAGGTCTAATGCTTTAATATTTAATAATTTCTGCCCTCCGAATTCATATTCGTTATATAAATAGGCCCTTTTAATTTTATCTGGCTTGCCGTTCCAAATAAAATTGAATATTTTTTGTTCATATAATTTAAAAAACAGGTCACTAGGTGTAGGCAAAACCATAAGCAAATAGGTAAACTGTGATATGACTAAAGAGTTAATTAGGGTGATTTTTCCACAAATAGACAGGTATTTTCCTTTCCATGGTAGCAAGATCTTATCTATTTTTGCTAACTTTCTATAAAAATTTATTGGAGTGAGATCATTTCTTTCTTTTGGGATTTTTATACCGAGTATGTCCACATCTCCGTCAGACCATTTAATTGGTAAACTACATGGCAATATAAAATGTGTATTTTTTAGTGATCCAATACGTAATATGGTACATTTATCATAATTTGGTTTTAATCCAGAGAGGATAGCAAAGGTATCTAGATCCTCTATGAGGCCCTGGAGAGACTCTAGTTGTGGTTTTAAAAGAAAACATGAATCATCAGCGTACAATGACACCTTAGTTTTTAAGCCATGGATTTCTAATCCTTTAATATTAATGTTTGATCTAATTTTAACAGCTAACATTTCGATGGCAATAATAAATAGATATGCCGATAGTGGACAACCTTGTTTTACTCCTCTAGATAGTTTAAAACTTTCTGAGATGTAGCCATTATTTACTATTTTACACCTAGGGTTACTATACATAATTTTAACCCATTTTATAAGAGATTCCCCAAAATTGAAATATTCTAGGCATTTATATATAAACTCCAGTCGTACTTTATCAAAAGCCTTTTCAAAATCAGCTATGAAAACCAGGCCTGGTGTCCCCGATATCTCATAGTGTTCTATTGTTTCCAGTACTTGCCTTATATTATCTCCAATGTATCGTCCATGTAAAAAACCTGTCTGATTAGGATGAATAATATCTGACAAAACTTTTTTTATTCTATGCGCCAAGCATTTTGCTAGGATTTTTGCATCACAACACTGAAGTGTAAGAGGTCTCCAATTTTTTAATTGGACTGGATCTTTATATATACCACTTGGGTCCTGTTTCAGTAATAACGATATCAGACCTTCTTGTTGTGTGTCTGATAATCTACCATTTATATAGGAGTGGTTAAAACAAGTTAATAAAGGTCCTTTGAGTATATCAAAAAACGTTTTGTATACTTCCACTGGTATGCCATCCAGCCCTGGAGTTTTCCCATCTTTAAAGGCCCCAATTGCAACAAGCAGTTCCTCCTCTGTAATTTGGCCTTCACATGAGTCTTTCTGTTCAGATGTTAATTTTACATTATTAATAGGAAAAAAATCCATACAATTAGTTTCAGTTAGTGGAGATGGAGGAGCCTGAAACGAAAACATATTCTTAAAGTACTTTACTTCCTCTTTCAAAATATCATTTGGTGAATCATGCGTGACTCCATCATTTGTCACAAGTTTTAATACATTTTTTTTGGTAGCATTTCTATATTGAAGATTGAAAAAGAATTTGGTGCATTTTTCCCCATATTCCATCCAGTTCGCTTTATTTTTATAATATATTACACTGGATCTTTCTTGAATAAGTTCCTCCATTTCTTTTTGTTTTTCCTCTAAATTATTCTGTGCCTCTATGGTACCGTTTTTATTGCTATCTAACTGTACTGTTAGTCCTTCAATTTCCTTTGTTAATATGGACTCTTTTGATCTAAATTGCTTTTGTTTTATAGATGAGTACTGAATTGCATGGCCTCTAAAGGCACACTTAAAAGTGTCCCATACAATAAGGGGATCTGCTGTACCTATGTTATGTCTGAAAAAGTCAGTTATAAAATCTTCTGTCCTAGTTCTAAACAATTTATCATCTAGTAGACTTTGATTAAATTTCCAATATCCTCGCCCACGTGGAAATTCTGTAAGAGAAATATATATGCCAATTATGTGATGATCCGACCGCATTCTATCCCCTATCAACACTTTTTTAACTTTTGGTGCCAGAGAGAATGGAATAAGAAAGTAGTCAAGACGACTAGCTTGATTCAGCCTCCGCCATGTATATCTCACTAAATCAGGGTATTTAAGTCTCCATATATCCACTAATTCCAATATATCCATGACATTCATGATTTCCTTAAGTGCCTGAGGGTGATAATTTGTAGTGTGATTTCCTTTCCGGTCTATAGAGCTATTTAAGACCGTATTAAAATCTCCCATTATAATAATAGAGTCTAGTGTTGCTTGTAGAGTTGATAAGTTCTTATATATATTTTCAAAGAAGCTTGGATCATCATTATTCGGACCGTATAGGTTAACAAGCCATATTTGTTTATTGTCCAATAACATATTTAAAATAATCCATCTACCTTGAGGATCTGTTTGGACAATTTGCACATTTGGATCAAAATTATTATTAATTAAGATCATCACCCCTTTTGAATTTCTTTGCCCATGGGAGAAATATATTTTGCCCACCCAGTTCTTTTTCCACAAAACTTCATCTAAAACTGTTGAATGGGTTTCCTGTAAACAATAAATATTATAATCCTTCTCTTTTAGCCAGGTAAATACTGATCGTCTTTTCTTATTATCTGCTAAGCCATTACAATTGTAACTGGCTATACTTATTTCACCACTTACCATGAGACACACCTTTCATTCTTTTAATCAGAATATATTTTTGTAAACGTACTATTAAAACGTAACATAATGATTGAGTGTCTATATAGTTGTACCATGATATTTGCATTTCTACTAAGTAAACCTCCAATTGGTCCCTACTATTCCACCCGCTAAAAGGCCTCATCTCGAGATGGCTTGTCATCCCAATGCCCGGCAGACCACCCTCGACCCCCTGTATCCCATAGCCCTGAACCGACTGGGATCCATTCTTTGAAAAGAGCATACAGTTCCATTTACCGAATTGAAGTAAATCAATTGCCATATGCATTTCCATTGCCGTCACCTCGATTTGTATTATATATAGCTGTGGATCATCCTCTATTGTACCTTACATCTTTTACTTCTTCTTTCGCAACAGTTGTGGGATACACACATACACACTCAGCCCTTACCCCCACACAACCATAAGCTCACTTTCTCAACAGTTGCACCATCCCAGAGCCCAACTCAAGATGGGTCATGATTTCCAAATGCCATTGCAGTTGCAGCTGCATGAGAAGGCCTGCAAGACCGCGCAAAAAAATAAGCAAAAATTGAAATTTATTTACCATTGTCATATCCTAGATAATGGCCGTCAAATGTACACCCTATTCCTGAAAAAAACACCCACAATACGGCCACCAGTCATGACCATGTCCCCATGCATCTCCATGCAGTCCGACCTTGATTCTGTGCCACCAGGGCCACAATAATATACCCCCTCTCTGAATGTCCGAGTGTGACCCCCTCCCCATGGGTTACTGCAGCTAGTGTTGCCAGCACTGCCACTGCCTGGGTGGGGGTACCCCACCGGAATCCCCACCGGCTAGGTACAAGGTCGTCAAGGTTCTCATTAGCAGCTTTGAGAAATTCCTTGTATATTTTCCTCTCCCTTTAGGGGGCTTTGGCTTTGCAGGACCAACCCTGCCAAGCAGGCTCAGAATCTTGAGGGGGCAGTGCTGCTCTTGGTCTCTGACCTCATTTTAGCTGCATATAGACCGCTTACAGCGAGCACATAAAACAGTTAGGGACTTCTCCTTAATATCTGGGTCATTCAGGTGGGTGT
Organism: Salvelinus fontinalis; assembly: GCF_029448725.1. Taxonomy (NCBI): domain Eukaryota; kingdom Metazoa; phylum Chordata; class Actinopteri; order Salmoniformes; family Salmonidae; genus Salvelinus; species Salvelinus fontinalis. Next base: position 12,928,904 of record NC_074675.1, on the reverse strand, counting down.
CTAGGGTATAGGGCCATAGACAGTACCATTAAAATAGGATAATAATTAGATATAATTTATTAAGATAAAAAAAATGTAGTTTTCCATGATAGGACAATAAATAAATAAGACGTATAATTCATTATAAAAGTATATCCATCATCTGAACAACATTGAAAGCCCTCTCATACCCGGCTCACAGCAATACATTGGCTCTGGGATATGCAACCATTTCATTACTCACTCACTCAACTTTCCAAACATAACAAATAAGATAAAAAATAAAATAAACACAAACCATACCATCCACACATACTGTGCCTTCTGTTTACTTAGTTTTTATCTTCACTATGTTGAATTAGTGCTTGTGTGTTCAATTAGTTATATGTGAAGATTTATAAAAAAGCTATATTTTTTGTTGTATTGTTACAATCAGTAACCGGGCTTGAATTGTGTTTATTTTCCACGTCTATGAGAATTTTGTAAATTTTAAAATAACCATGGAGTAGTCTTTGTGTCTCTGAACAACTGGTTATCAATATATAGTTTATCAACGACGAGAGCTACTCGTTTCGCTTTTAATCTGTTTTCTTTGAAAATTGGATACAGAACTTTGCGCCGTTCTGCAATTTCTTTCGGAAACTGATCATTCATGCCAATTTTGGTCCCAGCAAGTCTTTTACCTAGGCTTTTAACCATTATTTTATCTTTAAATGAAGCAAATTTTGCAACGATTGGGCGTTCGTACCTCTGCCCTCTCTGTCCGAAGCGGTGAACACGTTCAAGTTGGATTTTGTCGACAACTTCGCATGGAATCTGAAGCGCTGTACGGAGGAACTCTCTAACTATAGATTCAGGAACTTCTCCTTCTTTTTCTTGGATACCTGTAAGTACCAAATTCTCTCTCATGGATCTAGTTTGAATCTCCAGTAAGGCTTCCTTCAGAACGATGTTCTCTTTTTTAATTCCATTCATTTCGGTTTGAATCTTATTGACTGTCCCTTTTAGCGCGTGTGTTTCCTTCTCCAATGTCGCAGCTTTTTCATCACTCATCTCTAGGCTTGCCTTTAACTCTTTTATATCCTTACTAAGTAATTCAAGTAAACCCAGTTTGTCATTTATTGATTTTAACAGATCAGTTTCGACCTTTACCATTCCCGGTGGTGAGAATATTAAATCGTCAGTATCTGTCGAAGAATCTCGCTTGCGTTTTGTAAACGGTTCCCCTGTCTTATTCTCCGTCATGTTTGGTTGTTGTCTGTGTTCGTAATATTTGTCGATAAATGTCTCTAGTTTTAGGATTTGTTTTGTGTTATTATCCAGATTGAAGGTTATCACTCACCAGATTATGTAGTGCTAATATTTTAGTCTAATTTAGCAGATATTTCGAATATTATGTTTTATCTTGAGGTGCTCTACATAACTTCGTTCAGTCCGCCATTACCTTTACTTTACCTTTACGTCCGCCGTCTACGTCCTACCCCTAAACCATGCAGTTTATTAGGATACAGATGATGATAAAACTTATGATGAACTTCACAGGGTGGTGAAAGTGCAAGGTGACACGCTTGATGCTCCTTTCCAATGAATATCGAGGGTCTTATTCTGGTGACATGATGATCAATGCTTGGCTGCCATTTGACATATACAACACCTAGCCAGTGTCCTTGTATTACCAGTCAGTGAGTCAAACATTGACTGTGTGTTTGTGTGTGCTGCCCTCTGCAGGATGGATCCATGCCGTCCTCACGTCTCAGGATTGCATGGCGTTCGGAGGCAACTTCCTCCACAACCTCAACATTGACATGCAGCTCAGGTGTTACGAGATGGAGCGTCGTCTGAAGACTCCAGACCTCTTCAAGTTTCCCTACTTTGAGGCTATCTGCTGGTATGTGGCCAAGAACCTGCTGGAGACCCTGAAAGGTGAGTGAAGCTGTCAAATCCACATGATACGACAATATATTTATTGGCTTTTTAAATTTTATTTCACAAGCATCATAACAAATATAATGCCTTTGTTCTCTTTCTCAGAGTTGCGAGAAGACAACTGCCCTCCCCAGACCTACCTAGTGGAGGGAGTGAAATCTTTAATCAGTCCACTGAAAACCTGGCTGAAGAGAGAGGTGATGGGCACAGAATGAAATGTGTTATTTTTCCATTGTATCTATGGGTGATGGTACTGGCTTCACCTTCTCTATTCTGCACCTGACTCTGTTGGCTGATGAATATCTAGACTGAATGGTTTATCTCCCAGCTGAGCTCTGATGGGGGGGGGGGTCATAGTGGTTTCCCCCAGATCTGATGACACTGTGCCAGTGGTGGAAACAGCCTCTCTGTTCAACTCCACCTTAATTGTGTGTGTGGAACATTCTGACTGCAGGTTACGGAGCCCACCAGCGAGGTCCCGGACCATATCAGGCCCAACCGTCTCATTAAAGAGCTGACCAAGGAAATCCGCTACCTGGAGGTAAGGTCTGGGGTCACGGGGTGGAGGGCCTGAGGAGCATCACCTTTGTGTAGGTGGAAGAGCTGAGGGGCTGTATGAGAAGTGCTTCAAATCCATCTTTCAGGATCATGCAGTATGTCACTGACGTGATGGATTTGTTGCACCTTATTTGTAACTGGCAATCTTTCTCTTGCGGCTTCCTTGTCCATAGACGTAGATTAGATAAAAAAATGGAGGTTGTGTTCAAACCCCTCCCTCCTCTAATGGTGTTATGTTGTGTGTGTGTTCCAACAGGAAGACCAGGGCAGCAGTGGTGGCACCAACAAGCCAGTGAAATCTCAGGGAAGCGGTGGAGGCCAGCGTCTGGCCACGCGCTCCACGCTGGAGAGGGTGTGCCCGGCCCGTCAGGCGCGGCGGGCAGCCCGGAGGCTCCGGGAGCAACAGGAGCAGGGCCCTAAGGTTCCCTCTAACCTGGAGATCCTGGAGCTGCACACCAGAGAGGTACTCAGGAGGCTGGAGGTGGGCCCTCTGGAGGAGGTGAGAGGAACATGTCAAACTCTCACAACGCAAAATTAGAATGCCACACGCTCTCTGGCATATGTCACATTTAAATGCCTTGTTGTTATTATTGGAAATAATCATTAGATCAATCAATAAACCAGATTTAGTATTTTCCGTGCATTACTCCTACAAAAAGCAATACTGTTCCCATACTAGACAATGTAATACAATTCAATAGAAAAGTCTGACACCTGTGTTGAATGAGTCCTATAACTCTCTGTCTCTACCACAGGACCCTACCTTCTGTCCCCCGGTGCATGGGAAGTTCAACATGGTGTCCACTGCCTCTGCCGCTGCTGCTGAGAACCCAGACACACACCTGCGTCTCACGCTGCACAACGGACGGATCATCCGAGACGCGAGGAGACCAGGTAGTAGCACGGCTAGCAGCCCAGTGAAGGCGGGGAGTGAGAAGTCGTCTGTGGGCCAGCTGAAGAGCAGAGAGGAGATGAAGACTGAGTCAGACCAGGAATGGCAGCACAGCACTATGGGAGGAGAGGAGGAACCAGGACACCTCTGTAAGTCATGATGCTGAAGCAATTCACAAATATATATGTGTGTGTGTGTGTATATATACAGTGGGGCAAAAAAGTATTTAGTCAGCCACCAATTGTGCAAGTTCTCCCACTTAAAAAGATGAGGCCTGTAATTTTCATCATAGGTACACTTCAACTATGACAGACAAAATGAGAAAAATTATCCAGAAAATTACATTGTAGGATTTTTTTATTAATTTATTTGCAAATTATGGTGGAAAATAAGTATTTGGTCAATAACAAAAGTTTCTCAATACTTTGTTATATACCCTTTGTTGGCAATGACAAAGGTCAAACGTTTTCTGTAAGTCTTCACAAGGTTTTCCCACACTGTTGCTGGTATTTTGGCCCATTCCTCCATGCAGATCTCCTCTAGAGCAGTGATGTTTTGGGGCTGTTGCTGGGCAACACGGACTTTCAACTCCCTCCAAAGATTTTCTATGGGGTTGAGATCTGGAGATTGGCTAGGCCACTCCAGGACCTTGAAATGCTTCTTACGAAGCCACTCCTTCGTTGCCCGGGCGGTGTGTTTGGGATCATTGTCATGCTGAAAGACCCAGCCACATTTCATCTTCAATGCCCTTGCTGATGGAAGGAGGTTTTCACTCAAAATCTCACGATACATGGCCCCATTCATTCTTTCCTTTACACGGATCAGTCGTCCTGGTCCCTTTGCAGAAAAACAGCCCCAAAGCATGATGTTTCCACCCCCATGCTTCACAGTAGGTATGGTGTTCTTTGGATGCAACTCAGCATTCTTTGTCCTCCAAACACAACGAGTTGAGTTTTTACCAAAAAGTTATATTTTGGTTTCATCTGACCATATGACATTCTCCCAATCTTCTTCTGGATCCTCCAAATGGTCTCTAGCAAACTTCAGACGGGCCTGGACATGTACTGGCTTAAGCAGGGGGACACGTCTGGCACTGCAGGATTTGAGTCCCTGGCGGCGTAGTGTGTTACTGATGGTAGGCTTTGTTACTTTGGTCCCAGCTCTCTGCAGGTCATTCACTAGGTCCCCCCGTGTGGTTCTGGGATTTTTGCTCACCGTTCTTGTGATCATTTTGACCCCACGGGGTGAGATCTTGCGTGGAGCCCCAGATCGAGGGAGATTATCAGTGGTCTTGTATGTCTTCCATTTCCTAATAATTGCTCCCACAGTTGATTTCTTCAAACCAAGCTGCTTACCTATTGCAGATTCAGTCTTCCCAGCCTGGTGCAGGTCTACAATTTTGTTTCTGGTGTCCTTTGACAGCTCTTTGGTCTTGGCCATAGTGGAGTTTGGAGTGTGACTGTTTGAGGTTGTGGACAGGTGTCTTTTATACCGATAACAAGTTCAAACAGGTGCCATTAATACAGGTAACGAGTGGAGGACAGAGGAGCCTCTTAAAGAAGTTACAGGTCTGTGAGAGCCAGAAATCTTGCTTGTTTGTAGGTGACGAAATACTTATTTTCCACCATAATTTGCAAATAAATTCATTAAAAATCCTACAATGTGATTTTCAGGAATTTTTTTTCTCATTTTGTCTGTCATAGTTGAAGTGTACCTATGATGAAAATTACAGGCCTCATCTTTTTAAGTGGGAGAACTTGCACAATTGGTGGCTGACTAAATACTTTTTTCCCCACTGTATATGTACAGTGAGGGGTAAAAAGTATTTGATCCCCTGCTGATTTTGTACGTTTACCCACTGACAAAGAAATGATCAGTCTGTCATTTTAATGGTAGGTTTATTTGAACAGTGAGAGACAGAATATCAACAAAAAAATCCAGAAAAACGCATGTCAAAAATGTTATAAATTGATTTGCATTTTAATGAGGGAAATAAGTATTTGACCCCTCTGCAAAACATGACTTAGTACTTGGTGGCAAAACCCTTGTTGGCAATCACAGAGGTCAGACGTTTCTTGTAGTTGGCCACCAGGTTTGCACACATCTCAGGAGGGATTTTGTCCCACTCCTCTTTGCAGATCTTCTCCAAGTCATTAAGGTTTCGAGGCTGACGTTTGGCAACTCGAACCTTCAGCTCCCTCCACAGATTTTCTATGGGATTAAGGTCTGGAGACTGGCTAGGCCACTCCAGGACCTTAATGTGCTTTTTCTTGAGCCACTCCTTTGTTGCCTTGGCCATGTGTTTTGGGTCATTGTCATGCTGGAATACCCATCCACGACCCATTTTCAATAACCTGGCTGAGGGAAGGAGGTTTTCACCCAAGATTTGACGGTACATGGCCCCGTCCATCGTCCCTTTGATGCGGTGAAGTTGTCCTGTCCCCTTAGCAGAAAAACACCCCCAAAGCATAATGTTTCCACCTCCATGTTTGACGGTAGGGATGGTTTCTGGAGGAGGAATGCTGCCTATGACCCCAAAACACGGCAAGTTGAGTTGATGCCAAAGAACTGCATTTTGGTCTCATCTGACCACAACACGTTCACCCAGTTGTCCTCTGAATCATTCAGATGTTCATTGGCAAACTTCAGACGGGCATGTATATGTGCTTTCTTGAGCAGGGGGACCTTGCGGGCTCTGCAGAATTTCAGTCCTTCACGGCGTAGTGTGTTACCAATTGTTTTCTTGGTGACTATGGTCCCAGCTGCCTTGAGATCATTGACAAGATCCTCCTGTGTAGTTCTGGGCTGATTCCTCACCATTCTCATGATCATTGCAACTCCACGAGGTGAGATCTTGCATGGAGCCCCAGTCCGAGAGAGATTGACAGTTCTTTTGTGTTTCTTCCATTTGCGAATAATTGCACCAACTGTTGTCACTTTCTCACCAAGCTGCTTGGCAATGGTCTTGTAGCCCATTCCAGCCTTGTGTAGATCTACAATCTTGTCCCTGACATCCTTGGAGAGCTATTTGGTCTTGGCCATGGTGGAGAGTTTGGAATCTGATTGATTGATTGCTTCTGTGGACAGGTGTCTTTTATACAGGTAAGAAACTGAGATTAGGAGCACTCCCTTTAAGAGTGTGCTCCTAATCTCAGCTCGTTACCTGTATGATAGACACCTGGGAGCCAAAAATCTTTCTGATTGAGAGAGGGTCAAATACTTATTTCCCTCATTAAAATGCAAATCAATTTTTAACATTTTGGAGATGTGTTTTTCTGGATATCTTTGTTGTTATTCTGTCTCTCACTGTTCAAATAAACCTACCAATAAAATTATAGACTGATCATTTCTTTGTCAGTGGGCAAACGTACAAAATCAGCAGGGGATCAAATACTTTTTTCCCTCACTGTATGTTGTATGGTTTATAATCTGACTCAATTTTGTCACTTTATTGCCCTCATTGTCCCAGACACACCATGCTTTCTAAAGGGTCATGGTGTTGACACAAGACTAGGTCTAGTAACCTGTTGACTTGGACACAGAGAGGGAATGGTTCCTACCATTATCTGTGGTTAATGATGTCTGTTTACCTTCTCAGGGGGTATTGAGAGGGTTAAGACTGAACTCAGGGAAGAAGCCTCAGGACACTCCGACGTGTCGGACATGGACTCGGACAGTGATTCCAACACACAGGTACCTGATATTAACACGGTCTACCCCCACTGTGGTTTTGTCAGTGAGAATTTAACTCTGTTGTGTATCAACCCAACTAGTTTCTCGTCTCTCCCTCTGCAGCAAAACACCTCTTCTGAGGAAGATTCAGGAAGCTCCCAGAGTGGTGATGATGATGAAGAGAGGGGCTCATCCCAGAGGGCCGCGGGGCACACCATAGAGCTAGACCAGACAGACCTGAACCTCCGGCACAAACACAAGCCACTCAAAAGGTGGGTGGTCTGACCCGCTGTGCGTGGGCGAGCTAAAACACAGCTCCTGTTATTGGAATCACAAAAATATTTTAGCAATTTAGTTATTAAGGGATGATTTATTGTAGAAATGTCTAAAAGTTCACGCCATTGGTTTAGTAATCTCATAACGATGGAGATGGAATTGAAACCGAAGCATGTGCCAATTATGCATACAAAGATTATATTTAGAACTTCCCTTTTGAGTGGTAAAGATAACCACAGTTGGCTTTTGTGGAGTCTGTCGCGGTGGCCTGTGATTGACTGAGTGTCTCTTCTGTGTCCCTGCAGAGAATGTCCTACCTCACCCAGCACAGAGGAGGCCATTCAAGGCATGCTGTCCATGGCTGGCCTGCTGTGCCCCTCCAAGCCAGACGAGGCCGCCACTTCCCAGGAGCCGTGGTGGTCCAGCCCGAGCCGAGGCTCGCCGGAACACCGAGAGCAGCACCAGCGTCGTGTGGCCGGGGACAAGAGCCCCATGGACAGCCAGGGCAACAGCAGCAGCGAGGCCTGGGACAATCGGGGGCCCCTCTCCCTTGGGGCTCTGAGCCACGACGCCAGCCCAGAGGCCGACAACTACCAGTACTGTGATCCCTCTCTGTCTCCCCCTCTACACCCCTCCAAAAGACACGCCTCCAACTCCCCTCCTGTCAGCAACCAGGCCACGAAAGGTATGCGACCAAATATTTTATTCTCTCCATTTGTCTAGTAATTAGTTGATGTTCTCAGGGATTGGATGGTACTGTGACACAACTCTCTCTTTATTCAGCACGTCAGCCATTCATGTGGGGTTTGGGTTTTGTTTTTCAGGCAAGCGGCCCAAGAAAGGAATGGCCACGGCCAAGCAGAGACTGGGGAAGATCCTGAAGATGAACCGACACAATGGCGTCTTTGTATAGAGCTCTGAGGGCCACAGGCAAAGCTAAAGGAGGGTAACGGTCACCTGTCCTCACATCCAGATTATTCTGTACATTTAGTCGACACACCTTTTTGTCCTGGAGAAATCACTCCCTGGGGAAAGGGCCCATCTGAGAGACTTGTTGTCAGACACACAAACAGGCTTACTGTGCATGCTTAGGACAACAGGGTATTGGATTCACATGAGCAAGCTACCAATCAAGCGCACAGCTTCACTGCAAGCACGCTAAAACGTAATGGAGAAGAAGGGGGGGAAAAAGCATGTTGATTACTCAACTTCAGGGAAACTTAGAGAGTTCCAGTGGGCATTAATGTGCTATGGGGAAATGTTAGATGTCCGGATGAGGTAGGAATGAGGTCTACAGTACATCGCAACATTGAAGACAATTCTTCAGCCAATGTTAATGACGCACATAAGCCAATGAAGGCTGTGTGATGTCCCACCATCTGCATCTCCCAGCGCTGCCTTCCTTGAATATCTGCAGCACTATGAACTGGATGAGACCCAGGACAAGATGGAAGTTGGGATAGACAGGCTGGCTTTCCACAGACTGGCATTGACCCACCTGGCTCCGTGTCTGGGCTCTCTCTAGCAGGGTCCTTTTTGGCCCTGAGGGAAAAAAGTGCTAAGCTAATTTTTCGAAATGGTGCTTAATGTTTGTACGTCCTCCATGCTCCCAACTCCCCTTATCTCAATCACACCAGCAATAATGACGTTGAGTAGAGGAGAAATAAGTTTTGAGAGGCAGCACTCTCTTGGTTAGCATTCCCTGCCACATTGTCATTCATCTATTTAAAGATGATTGCCTAATGTATCATTGCACTGTTTATTTTTATTTTTTTGGGGGGGGGGGGTAAAAACCCATCAGGTCTAAAACAATGACATTTTAACCTGTCTGCATTAGTTCATCATAAGTTTCTCTATTTGAATTTCACATGTTTTAATGCTTGCTAGGTAATACGAAAGCCATACTCCACTATATAGAATCGATGTGATTTTGCTGCCCTCTGATGGTCAAAGGGAGACTAACACAGAGTGCTGCCTCAATAAGAAATGTTTTATAGTTTAAGTTGTTTACTTGGTTGAAAAACAACTTGTATAATATCCTGCTTAATTTATTTCAAGTGATTTTAATGTTATTTTTTATGGATTCTGAATTATGTATTTATTAATTGAAAGAGGTGAAGAATTTTATTATATTTTGGCCGTAAACCTCGATCTTCTTCTAAAGGGGTTTATTTTTGTTCTCTCTTAAGCTTATTGTATGTGGACATTTTAGACTTCATGTGGTCATGATATATTGTGTAGGTCAGTAAGATAATTCCTAACTAAAACTTTTTTTTCTCCACTTCTATTCTGTCCAAGTAGGGTTTCTTAACTTGATTTGAACCTACAGTGGGGAGAACAAGTATTTGATACATTGCCGATTTTGCAGGTTTTCCTACTTACCAAGCATGTAGAGGTCTGTAATTTTTATCATAGGTACACTTCAACTGTGAGAGACGGAATCTAAAACAAAAATCCAGAAAATCACATTGTATGATTTTTAAGTAATTAATTTGCATTTTATTGCATGACATAAGTATTTGATCACCTACCAACCAGTAAGAATTCTGGCTCTCACAGACCTGTTAGTTTTTCTTTAAGAAGCCCTCCTGTTCTCCACTCATTACCTGTATTAACTGCACCTGTTTGAACTCGTTACCTGTATAAGACACCTGTCCACACACTCAATCAAACTTCTCCAACCTCTCCACAATGGCCAAGACCAGAGAGCTGTGTAAGGACATCAGGGATAAAATTGTAGACCTGCACAAGGCTGGGATGGGCTACAGGACAATAGGCAAACAGCTTGGTGAGAAGGCAACAACTGTTGGCGCAATTATAAGAAAATGGAAGAAGTTCAAGATGACGGTCAATCACCCTCGGTCTGGGGCTCCATGCAAGATCTCACCTCGTGGGGCATCAATGATCATGAGGAAGGTGAGGGATCAGCCCAGAACTACACTGCAGGACCTGGTCAATGACCTGAAGAGAGCTGGGACCACAGTCTCAAAGAAAACCATTAGTAACACACTACGCCGTCATGGATTAAAATCCTGCAGCTCATGTCCAGGCCCGTCTGAAGTTTGCCAATGGCCATCTGGATGATCCAGAGGAGGAATGGGAGAAGGTCATGTGATCTGATGAGACAAAAATAGAGCTTTTTGGTCTAAACTCCACTTGCTGTGTTTGAAGGAAGAAGGATGAGTACAACCCCAAGAACACCATCCCAACTGTGAAGCATGGAGGTGGAAACATCATTTTTGGGGATGCTTTTCTGCAAAGGGGACAGAACGACTGCACCGTATTGAGGGGAGGATGGATGGGGCCATTTATCGTGAGATCTTGGCCAATAACCTCCTTCCCTCAGTAAGACCCGAAACACACAGCCAGGGCAACGAAGGAGTGGCTCCGTAAGAAGCATCTCAAGGTCCTGGAGGGGCCTAGCCAGTCTCCAGACCTGAACCCAATAGAAAATCTTTGGAGGGAGCTGAAAGTCCGTATTGCCCAGCGACAGCCCCGAAACCTGAAGGATCTGGAGAAGGGCTGTATGGAGGAGTGGGCCAAAAACCCTGCTGCAGTGTGTGCAAACCTGGTCAAGAACTACAGGAAACGTATGATCTCTGTAATTGCAAACAAAGGTTTCTGTACCAAATATTAAGTTCTGTTTTTCTGATGTATCAAATACTTATGTCATGCAATAAAATGCAAATTAATTACTTAAAAATCATACAATGTGATTTTCTGGATTTTAGTTTTAGATTCCGTCTCTCACAGTTGAAGTGTACCTATGATACAAATTACAGACCTCTACATGCTTTGTTAAGTAGGAAACACTGCCGATTTTGCAGGTTATCAAAAACGTGTTCTCCCCACTATATCTCTTCTGGTTTCCAGAGGTTAGTGGGGTTGTGTGTTAAGAGAATGGGTAATATTGTGACTCCAAAAGGTTACCACCCCTGCCCTGCTACACCTGTAGACTAATGAAACTCTTTGGTGGTCCTCTTAATCTGATGGAAAGGACATTTTGAAGGGGGGTGAGTTTTTTGGGGGGGGGTTCCTATGATATGGTGCTGAAGTGAGGTGTGTGTGATTTGGAATTGTAGTTATTCACTCTCAGGGAATGATGCCACAGATATGACCTCTGATTTAATCACCAGCTACATTATGTACACTACAAAGGCAAGTTCTTCCAACCAGACTCCTATTCCACTTCTTTCTTATCTAACTAAGCAGTTGTGCTTTGGAATTGACCAAGTTGAAGAAATCAACATGGTCATCTCTATTTGGAGATGATACCATCTATGCTCAAGCTCTGCCTAGCTACTCAACAAGTTTCACTCCACATCAAGACATTCAAAATCTTCCTTTTGACAGACCCCCCCCCCCAAACACCACTTGTACGTGTTGAGTTAAATGCTTGTCCTGACATCCTTAAACACTCTCTCGTCTACAGAGTATTTCACTGAATGACATCGACTTACTTAGTCACAAAGTAACTTTAATAGCACCCTTTGAACAGTATCTGACTTGAAAGCTGTGCTATGATTTCTACTTGCAGTGCACCTAACCTTGGTGTAATTGTGGTCTATCACTCAGCTCTTAATGAGATTTCCCCTAATGACTAAGTAACGGATGTGAAATGGCTAGCCAGTTAGCGGGTACGCGCTACTAGCGTTTCAATCAGTTACGTCACTTGCTCTGAAACCTAGAAGTAGTGTTGCCCCTTGCTCTGCAAGGGCCGCGGCCTTTGTGGAGCGATGGGTAACGATGCTTCGTGGGCGACCGTTGATGTGTGCAGAGGGTCCCTGGTTCGCACCCGGGTCGGGGCGAGGGGACGTACTAAAGTTATACTGTTACATAAGATCACACTACTTTCATGTCTTCCCCTCCACAGAATAGTGTTGAATCCTATTGCCAGACATTTCCATGAACACTACACCTTAACTCTTATTGCATGTTCAAGTCCTCACCACTCGTCTGTGTAATAACAAGCACAAGAGCTAGCCTGCAGGCAAGGTTTGTTATTAGCAGCAGTTCTCTCATTGTACAGTATTTACCGTAAACTCTTACATGCAAATCTATTTGCATTTGTTTTTTCTATCAATGGTCATGTTTCTTCTCTGTGCATTCGTTCTTCAGATGGTTTGATTTAAACCATAAACACTGGCTCACTGTTACTTAATGCATTTAAAAAATGACCTGTAAATATAAAAATGAACTGATTCTGTTATTGTTATTACAGGAAATAACTAGAACAAGGAGTTATTATACACATTCAAAAACAGTCATTGAGTTCCATATGTACACACCCCAAAGATATGTTTTTGAATAAATTTAATTTGTCTATGTACAACAAAGCCTCTCGGGACACCCTTAACCTCCAGGTAGACTGGGCACACACACACAAGGTCTAGAAATGCAAGAAATAGAGAAGTACTATTAAAATATAATTATACCTATGGTTTCAAACAATGCTTAAAAAACATGCCACTGCTACAGTAAGGAACCTAATTGAAATGGGCATATTAACACATCTTGATACAGAAGGGCTATAGTGCATGAACAATCGCCTACACAATTGCATTACTGTACTAACTGAATAAGCATTCCATTTCCCATCCTAATGTGTATAAAACCAACAATTTATGACTATCCGTTGTGTGATGGACACAATCTTTCATCAGAGGACCAGACATTCTTATTGATGCGTCACAGATCCTGCGGTGGAGAAGACTGATGTAGACAGGACAAAAGGCACACCTGGGGGTAGAGGGCCCCTCATTCCTCATTGTCAGCTGGGATCCCCAGTTCCTCATCTGTCCATGCGGATGCATCAGGCCATGGGAAGTGACCCTGAGAGAAGAGGCATCATGGGGTTAAGTCTGCTTGACAGACACCGGCTTTGTCTCCATCCTTTACTCTATGAACTGACAACTAGATCGGACAGGACATACCAGGCATAACTATGATTAGGAGCCTAATCTACATTTAACTCACCATTACTGCATCTGGGTCATGCCAGCAGTGCCACAGGATCCAGAACCACATGGCACTGCTGAGGAGCTCTGCTTGGAACGTCTGGCTCTTGGTGAGTTGTGGGAATTGCCTGTACTGGGCCTCTATGTGTGGTCCACCACCAGCTCTGAAAGTTAACAGAAAACCAGAGCACTGATGGTATCACTGTATACATCCTATCACCGTATACCAGTATAATGTAGCTACGCTCTACACATTTGATTAAACCCAACAACCCAATGGGTTAACATCTGATCATGGCGCCTACCTCTGGACATCTGTTTGGTAGGCCTTCTGTCAGACTACTAGCTAGTTGGTTAACTTGTAAGCTAGTTATAAGTTATAGCCAAACGTTAATGTTTAAAGCTAAGAAGACAGTGATATGTGTACAGCTGACGTGTGATTGATAATGTTTATTTAATTATGAAGGACGATATTGAAGTCAACCTTTCGTCGTTAGCACATAGCTAGCTAACGTTTATAACACCAGTAACGCTACTTACTTTCGGGTTACTATTTTCTGAGGTCCACGTGTCAGAAGCTGCGCCCCGGCCCTAAGGACACTCATTGCCCTTCCTAAAGAAGACATCGTTTTTTCTTTCTTCCCCCAGTGTTGTTTTCTCAAAATGTCGTTCCACCTTGACACAGAGGGCGACCAACCAACAACGAGCGCTATGATTGGTCGAGATGGAGGGTTGTCCAGAAAACGGATCGACTCGTGTTGCTTCCACTTTTGCACACTAGATGGAGACAAAACACTTTACATAAGTGTATATGTATATTAGGTAGTTATTGTAGATTTGTTTATGCATCTATGTATGAAACTCTTAAAAGGGAATCGTATAGCAAATATTTGGGAAATGTGTATTTAATTTTTCATATGAAAATGTAATGCTGGAAGGTTGTGTTGTGACATGGTGAATTAATGCATGCGTGCTTCTGTGCAAACTTTTAGAAACTGACAACTGAGCAAGGACGTTTGGTGGTCATGGCAGTCCTTCCAATTTCCTTCCTTTTGAGTACAGGTTTTATGTTGGAACGTCATGCACCTCCTTCCTTTGATGTTTACATGTCTTCCATGACATGGGTGAGTGGTGCCCAGTAGCATAGTAGTAGAAAATGCAGTGCATTTGTTTTGCATCCAGTATAGTAAATTAAGGTGGAGGGATATTATAGGACGGCAGTCAGGTTTAATGAAAAAAATCAAGCGACAAAAGACAGGCACAAATGGTTAATGAGCATTTAAATTAAGAGAGCAGTTCTTCTCTTGGGTAATTGTGAAGAGTCTATTCGCCATTTACTGATTAATGAATCTGAGAACCGAGTGGGACAACATGGCGGACAAGCTCTAAGCTCCCTATCGACAGCTAAGCGGTTTGACAGTTGCTTTTGTCCTTGGGGAAACTCTTGCAAAAATATCAAATTAGCAATTAACTTCGCGTTCCATCAGTTGTAATGTATCCAGTTGTAATCGAATTGTTACTTTAAAGTCCTGCAGAAAAGATTATTTCCTTTCATGCCAATGTTCAGTTCAGCTTTTGTTGGCCTCTTTTACATTTTCATAGACATTGACCGTTACTTTCCATCCATCCATGTTTCGACTTATGTAGATAAGTTGGCTCGTCAGTCTACATCTCGGTTTAAATGCCAGAATAGGAAATACATAAACAATATAGTATAAACTGACAAGACCAAACACGACTTTACGACAAACGAGTACAGTATGGTTCAGAAACTATGTTTCAGCAATCCTCTCGGGAGTGCGCGCAGTGCCGCTACTTAGTCAGTGCGCTTTATGCACGTGCATGATCGTTAACGGCAGGCGCCATCTTATTTGCCACCAGCTGCGTTGTTGCAATTTCACAAAAATAACGGAAAGTGATCTATAGCTATCTGCATACAATACGTTGAATAGCGAGTTAATTTGAGTAATTCCTGTCGTCGAACAGCAATAAATTGCTCATCCCGTATTTATCTTGCATTTTAATGCATTGTTTTTCTTGACTCATCCCTAATGGCGCCTGGCTCTGCAAATTCTCCGGTTGCGCCACTCTCCCCTCACAGCTCAGAACCCGCCTACAACCGATGTCCGAATGATGTCATCAGAAGCCAACCATTTCTGCAAAAACAGGCCAATTCATGCATCATTGGCTGAGAGCAATGTCAATCTATCAAAACAAGAACGCCATTTTACGAAAACGAGAGAACGCTATATTTTACCACCGAATCTCATCCCAATCAAACTGCCCGGAAACCAACTAGGCTGCTTCTTGATAACGTCTCCAACTATTGTTATAATTAAAACCCTACACTCTGAATCAAGTACAAAAATATATATATACCGTATTATAGCCAACGACTGGTGTACAATATCACCTACGTTCGCTATAAGATTTCCGAAAATGATTGTAGTTGTAGCAGTTATGAAGGCTCATCTACTCTGTCAAGACGATCTGATACAACCAACAGACGAGAAATCCCAGCAAACTGCGAGTTCAATTTCAGTATTACGCGTGCGCGCGGGGATGCAGTTTGGCTAGATATCAGTGGGGGAGGGGACGTCGAACTGTAATTTCATGTGAACAGGCAATGACTGTATATGTGAACAGGATTGGAAGATTCGCAGGAGCCACTGTATTTTAGCCTTAATTCGAACAACACGTACACGACATGTCCAACGGATTTTTAGATACATTGTTGGACGCACCTCTTTAGCTCGAAGAAAATTAATCTGTGTGGATGAAATACTCTGAAAATTGGACATGGAAACGTTTTACTTTACACATGCAACGATCCGTTTGCCTTGACCTCTTAATTGTAGCCTATACGCATTGTTGTCAGTATTATTGAACTAGGCCTACATGTAACATGTATTCATAATAGTGCAGTTTTTTTTGGAAGACTGGAATAATGTAACAGCAATTATGAGTAAAATGTACTTGTTAACAATAGCACGATGCTTACATTTGTAGATTGTGTTGATATTGGTCAGTATTGCCTGCCACACACCGTGCCTTCAGTTAAATCAAAGAAAGCATGGGCTCGTGTGTAAGTGGGTTACATAAGATATTTGTTTCCTCCTACTGCCTTGGGCAGCAGATTTAGATGCTAATTTCGAACTCTGGTAACTAGGGCCTAATAATTGCCATTCATGAGTTTGTTTTATTTGTAGCAGATACAGAAGGTGTGTCATGGACCTCAGTGACAATACAATATTTTTCTGTTTGTTTTACTATTTTAATAAAGTTTCACATTTTGCAGCAGGATCATCTATAAAAGTGAAAAGAACACTTGAATCTTTGAGACATGAGCGATGGTGAGATGGCAGACCATAGATATAGTACATGGAATGTCTCTGTGCGGGACATCATGGTCATATGGTTGGCAAAAGCACATCAGATTGCTTTGCAGTTTAGAGAAGTGGGAAACAGGAGGGAAAGGGCTGAGAATTCAACAAGTTCCTCCAGAGGAAGTAATAAAAGCAACCAGACTTTGTCCTTGGCTGCTAAGAAACTGCATTGACTACACACACAGTGCTTGACTTGGACTGAAATACTGTAGGGTGCCAGTACTCATTTTGGGTACTGTTAATATTTAGGTGCAGGAGCTCCACAATACTTTTGAGCTAATATTCTATAGGAGGTGCAGGAGCTCAAGCAGTAGATAATCTGAAGTGTCAGTACGCAGCTCCAGTAAACATCTGCCCAAATCAAGCACTGACCACCCTAATTTTACCCCCTCACACATCAAAGTGTACAAATTGTTCTCAGATGTTGAAAAGAAAAAACACATACAGGACTATGTACATGAGTTTAGTCTATGCCTTGTATTGTCTGTCATGTATTGTAATTTTGTGTTGCACCATGTTGCTTGATCTTTCAAGCAGTTGAAGGAAAATGTAAATGTTTATGAAATGTTTTAATTGACAATAAAGAGGTATTATTCCATTCATGGTAATGGATTAATTTTTTATGAGTTGCTGAACGCATGAGAAGCTGTACTCACACAATCTGAGATGTTGATTCTTATCAATCCTATGAATGTTTACATTTGTTATAAATTAAGTTTGGAGATCATATTGTATAAATTAGGATTATAAACAAGAGGGTATTTATATATATTCTAGAACCAACTCGTTGCAACTGAACTCACATAAATCCTGCATAGTGGCATCATAGCGGCAAGATTTGGACTACAGACACAAAACTACAGAACAGGCAGGGCACGGACGCGTGAACGCGCATGTAGCCATCTCATTTCACGGCGCCCCTGTAATCTTGGGCTTGTGGACCCCGGAGAATGTAGGGGCGGGGCTCGGGTTAGGGGTTGATGGGGCTGGAGGAGGCGGAGTCACGGCAGTCCTGCCAGGGCCGCCATTTTTGCAAAGGGAAAAGAGACAGGGTAGAGGGGATCTAATTTCCAACAGTCGGCGTAGGTAGGGCACAATTTTAACGGTTCGGAACTGTCTGTCATTATTGGGTTCCTATAACTACCAACGAAAATTAATTACAGCAGGGGGAGTCTCTCAAGAAGACTGCTATCAGTGTAAATATTTTTAAACCTTATAGAGCCGCAGTGTGGAGTGAAGTAGCTATTGTTTTGGTTGTGTAGAGAGCGAGGCTCTAGCGACGGGGGTCTCACCCAGGTCGCTGTTTCTTTATTCAGGGTATCTACAGTGGACCTTAACTGTAAGTAAAACGCTTTAAAACTACCTCATGGGTTGTCTTAGTTTCAAGAGCTCACCAAGTTAGTCTACCTAGCCAGCTTGCCGACTTGGTTTCTCATGGCTAGCTACTGTAGCTAGTAACGTTAGCTACGTGGATGCTGATGGCGCTATAGTTAGATGGAAGTTGATAATAACTAACTTTCTGGTAGGAAATTAGTTGGTTTTTAATATAAGTGAGACACTTACTTAGAATGTTAGTCCTGAATTATAGTATTGTTTTGGTATAACGTTAGCTTGTATTAGTTGGCTAGCGACTGTTAGCATTGGCTAGTTAGACAGTGCAGTGTTTAGCTAGCTAACGTTAGCGCATTTGAATTTGATTCAACTGGCTGCTTCTGAAACGTTAGCACGCTTACTTAGTTAATGCAGTTGAATAACATTGGATTGTTAATGAAGAGAAAGGGAAGCAATACTTTTTAAAACATGAACTATTTTGGCTAGTTAGCTATACCTGCAATGTCAGTATACTGTTGCAATCGAACGTAACGTTAACTAGGTGGCATGAAGAACTACCCCGCTCTCTTTTTCAACCAGCCCCCAAAGGATGGTCAGTTTGCCAATATACTCCCATGCAATAGGTTAGTGGTAAAATTGTACTTACAGAACAAGTAAATCATGAATTGTATTGCAGTATTTGTTGGACTGGCTTGGTTTAACACATCCGTGCTCGTTATCTAGTTACAGATTTTCATATGTGATTGGAAGTACACTTCTTGTTGATCCTATGGAGGTTTATTTCCGTTTATGATTAACTAGCCAGCTAGTCCACAAAATGTGGTGTTGCGCAGAGGACACTGACAGGGCTTTTGTTTACATATACAGTTAGATAACAAAAGACTACGTATAATCTGGAAATTGTAGTTGCATTATTTTTCTGATCAAAGTTCAATCGCATGTCCACAATTGTGTAAATGCTTTTTTAAAATATATCTCAAAACTAGAGGCCTCCTCAGTCTCGAGATGAACAAACGGCTATTGGACCGATAAACACCCACCATTCTATTTTGTTCCTAGTTGACAAAAGCATTACATCCCTTAATTTAGATTCAGAGGGTATGTGGTTTAACTGCTGCAAACGTGGGGGGAGGGGACAGTCAAATCGGAGAATCTTGCCTCCACTGACAATATAGCTTTTTTGACCGTTTAAACTGTGCGATTGGTTACAATAGATTGTCTCGATGTTATCTCAAAGTGAAATCAAACTGCGAGAATGTATATTCAGCAAGTGTGTTAACTTTGAGCATTGTTCACACCATGACGTGCCAAGTTGCTTTACTAACTTAGGTAGCTAATCTTTCAATGTTCAAGCCCTCGTTGCCCAGCGTAACGACGTTTACCGCAGTTCGAATGCTAATATTAGCTAGCTAAGTATTACAACTGATGTAGCAGTCTGGTAGTAGTACAAGCTTCAAATATTGATACAATAAATAACTTATGTATATGTATTTTTTCAAGACGAAGAGGCCCAATGTTATTTGTTAGCCGCTAGCTACGTAGCTTGAGAAAATGGTTCCTTTGCCGAGGCTTGCTAGCCAACGTTTTGTTGCTCTGAATGCCATTGCAGCTAGCTAGCATGACTCGTTAGCTAACCAGCTGGCTAAATTATCGACGATATTCTCAATTTTTCTAACAATAACTACACATAAACGGTATCGACAGATTGATACTTAAGTAAGAATGTCTGAAAGACGATTGATTGCTTTCTTGGGGATTTTCTTCTCGTGGCGAGGGTCCCCCAGTTACACGGTTTTCTCGCTGTCCTTAGAAAAGCGCTATGAAAATGGCGGCTTGGCTTGATGTTGTGGTAATTTAATAGCTATGTTCAGCCCTTCACACCCCTATCGGCTGAGCTGACTGCAGCGCCGATACACATTCACGGGCAAGCTAGTGCACAATGGGATAGATTAACAAGGACTGCTTTCTGTCGTACATTAAAATAGTGACAATGTCCGCCTTTGATATAAAAATACTTGTCAGGTCATACGTTTGAGATTCACTGGCCAACTGTCTGGTTAGCTATTAGTTCCCCCCCATGTCGTTCAATCACATTTCTTTGCTAATATTGTGCTTCGTGATGCATTGTATTTGAAGAGCAGGATGTATATACAGATACTACTACAACGCAATATACGTCAGCTCAGATTTGTAGTTGTTGAATTTGGCTATGTTATTAGCAGGTTGTCATATTGAGGAGTTGCATAACAGGATATGAACGCAGCACTTTGTATAAAGAACAATGAGGTTTATTGTCACCCCCACTCTTCTTTGACCTCATGCTTTGTCCAACACTAAACATTCCCACAAGTTGGACCAAGTTACCACATTTAACAGTAAGTGGGCTACTAGTCTAACTCATGTCTGTAGAAAGCAACATGATGACTAGGCAGGACGTTTTTAATATCTCATAACTCACTATCATTAGGCTACCCATTCTCTCACTGTGGTAGAATTGTAGGTTCATAAACCATCAATGCTATTTTATGGGGTAAGCATGTATATGTAGTTAATAAGTAGTGATTATCTAAAGGTCAGCTCAACTGAGGGGGAAAGCATTATACTGATTGTGGATATGAACCATAGAACAAGCAGGTCACAACAACCATGGTGTGTGTCATTATGGCTGGAACTATGTGCTTGTGTAATATTTACCAGTGTTCGGGTATGACTAGTACAAGAAACGGTCATTAAATTAGCTAGGAAGATTTCAGTGTGGTTAGGTCTAGCTCTTTGGAACATAGGCTACTTTGTCTCAATCGTATTTTCCAATTCAGAAAATTGGCCCAATTCACATTAAATTCATGAATAGATAAACAACAGGCTGTTTCCCAAGTCCTACCTGGTGGTCAGATGCGTTGAGTTTTGTGAAGGGGGAATGAAACAACAGCTGTGACTTGGTTATTTCCCTTTGACATTGACAAAGACCTGCTGCCCTCCTCTTGCCCCTCCCCCTCTCAGCTCCTCACAGGCTCAGAACAGATGCCCTTCATCAAATAACCCAACAATGAAAATAAATGGCCAGTTTTTTTGTCTGTTTTGGTGATCGTGTTGAAAGTTCAGCTCTATATCACACATTATAGAAATGAGAAGGAGCCCCAGTGCCACAACAAGGCTTTTTAAACTTGCCTGGCTACACCTCGCACGTACACGCGACTCCAGTTTGCCCAAACAATCTTCTCCTGACAATGCATGTCTTTCCTTTCATGTGTTGTGACATTTTTCCATCAGCTCAGGCCCCATTCCCAGTAGTGTGGCTCAGTCCCCTGGTGGTGATTCTAGCTTTGGGATGGTGTGAGGCAGGCAGCTCTACACTGCTAAATTCCCTCCCTACTGGCCTGTGAGACAAACTAAAGAAGCTGGATACTTCTCTGTGGCGCAAACTTTGGCAGCCTCTGTCGAAATGCCAGTTTGAGACAGTCGCCCAGTGTTTTTTTTTCTCTCCTCCTTTTTCCTCATGACCCCATGTTGCCATAGCCTTGTAAGACGACACTCCTCCTTACATGAACAGAAAATTATCTGGATTTGTGGCCATCTTGGATGGAGACTGCCGAGAGAGACGGCCATTAATCTATTCTGTTTTGGTTCACCAGGACGGCACCAATTAGGCTTCTGTGTCCTTATGAGGCGAGGGTTATGTTAATTCCCCCTCTGCCAATTGAGGACAGGAGGCCAAATCATTGGAGGCAGAGGTGTTTTCAGTTTTCCCCACAGTGAGCCTGTGCAGCTGCTCTCTTTCTTTCTCTAGAGGAGCCTAGTGAGAGGGCTGTGTCGGCTATCGTCACTGCCACAGCTGACTGACTGACACTCTGATACAGGCACTCATTTGCTTGTGACTCCTGATCTTTCTTTTCACGGACACAGGTGCTTGTTTCACAAATGCTTGTCAACAGTGGGGGTAAAGTGAGGCCTCAGACTGCTGTACGCTGCTCCCTCTAGTATTTCCACAGCTTAGGTTTGCGTAGTGGGATTCATCCTCCACCAAATGAATGATGTCACGATACGTTTTGATGTCACTCATGCAGTGGAGACCTAGGTGCAGAGAGACCTTGGGAGACTTGGGCCCCTGCCGGGAAGTAAAATAGACACTGGTTTGAACCGCTCCGTTCGTCAGAACAACTGCAGGCTGGAAACCTCTGACAAGTAACGAGGCCTGTGTGTATGGATGTAGCTGGCACAGTAAAAAACTGTTTCCCTTGATGTTTGCCTCCCTGAGTTCCGCAAAACAAATCTCACTTTTGTGCGGACATGTTATAAATACTGGATGAGAGCGGGCCTGCTGTGTCTAATCAGAGGCTGGTATATAATACACAATCCACAGTCACCTACCTCTTCTTTCTCTTAAAGGGACAGTGGCCTCTGATCTGTCCTGGTACTAGACGTCATGCTACCATAACCATGTCACGGTCTCGTAGCGCCTCACACACTGACTCACACTGCATTCTCTAGTTCTCTAGACAGAAGAAGGCCACAGCTCAATGGGGCTAGTGAGAATCTATTGACTTCCTCTCTGCCTGCCTCATCCTCCACTGTAAAGAGTGCCACTTGTGTTTGTGTTGCTCCCTCTGTCCCTGGAGAACAACAGACTCCATCCTGAAACTATCCTCTGTATAGATATAGCTGGCTGACAACAGTACACTGCAAGCCTAGGTAGTTTTACCCCGTGGGGCTGCCTGGCTCTAAGCCTCCAGTGTCCTCCCTTTCTGTGTAGAGCTAGAGTGTCCTCATGGGAGGCTGGCCTTGCTCTGGGGCCCAGCACGGTCGTGTAGGTCACACACAAGAGGTGGAGAGGGAAACAGGGTTCAGGTAAACTGTTTTTGCAGTGTTGGGCTGTAATGGATCCCTTGTTAAATGGGCCTTTCACTAGTTAGACTACCTCCCAAATAGGTGGCCTGATGCTTCCCTAGCCCCGCCCACTTCCCGTTGCTGTGCTACATGCTAACACTACTTACTTAGTGCAGGGCACGCTGGGTACCGGGCAGACTTAGTGGAGGCGAGGGTGAATGTGGTGATTGATCATGGAACTGTGCTGTAATGGGGCTTGAGTGTCTCTGACCAGGGCTGGGCAATATGGCCAAAATATCATATCACTTTATTTTTCAAATTTTTGATGGTATTTAGTGTTTAAAAAAAGAAAAAAGTTGTAAATTAGCTTTGAGTAGTGTGAGGCCCTAGGGTGATTTCAATGAGTCTTTCTCCATTCAGAATATTTTTGGATGAGGTTGAAAACAGTATAAAACAATTTCCTGCATTTTTATCAATTTCTGCATTTCCTGCTCTCATTTGAGATCATTTCCACACTGCCATGTAGGGCTGCACGATATGGGCAAAAAAAACTAGGCCTAATTTTTAACTAAATGTTGCAATTGTGATAATTGCGCCCCAATTTCTCTACGATTAACGCCAGGCACAGGCATTTGAGCAGGTCAGTCTCATTTTATTTGGTTTGATTAGTTGGCCTTTCTTTCCTAATATAGACACGACTGAGTCACACAGGTGGACATGCGAGCTCAACGCAAATCTATGATTTTGTTTGTCGTCGGTCATCCTTATCAAATTTAAGAATGTCAAATGGGGCCGTGCTGTGTTAGGGAGTGGAGGAGGGTGTACAGAGGGAGAGTAGGGCTGCCCCAAACCAGCTGTCAGAACCTGGATGTACTGCACTGAAAACCCTGGCTGGCTGGCTGTACCCTGCACCTGAGATGGGAGATCCCTCCTTTACCCCCTGTGTGTGTTTGTTTGACATGGTACAAGCCCAAAGTGTGTAGGCTGATGTGTGTAGAGTAGCCTCTAGGGCACACTGTCTCTCTCGCACACACAGTGCTGGCCTGGGGCCATTGTCTGCTGGTTAGTGTGCTCTGCAGAGCGTGGATGTGGACAATGCAATATCATTCTCTCTCCAATGCCTTTTAGTGCAGTTTTCTGCTGCGCTATAGGTGGTCAACGGGTAAACACCACAGTGGAACTTGTCTATTCGCTGCT
This sequence comes from Salvelinus fontinalis, assembly GCF_029448725.1. Classification (NCBI taxonomy): domain Eukaryota; kingdom Metazoa; phylum Chordata; class Actinopteri; order Salmoniformes; family Salmonidae; genus Salvelinus; species Salvelinus fontinalis. The sequence continues at coordinate 12,904,905 of NC_074675.1, read as the reverse complement.
AGTGGCGCCCAATCTTATACACACAATGTAGGCCTACATCTCTAATGTCCTGTATTATTGATGTATGGTTTCACCTTCAGAGTTAAAGCACAGAGGGAGCCCTGGCAGCTTGGGCACAGTGATTAATGAAGGACAGCTGCTGCAGAGAGTAGCCCTGTTTGGGCACTGTGAAAGGAAGGGTTGTGACATTCTAATGGTGCCTTTTTCCAGTGTATAGGAGTGTCTTTATTTTGTGTGTGTGTGTGCGCGCTCATGGCTGGCTGCTGCGATGACTCAGCCTATGGGGATGGTGTGAAGTCACTTCAGTTCTCTGTTGGGAACTTAGAGGGAAGGAGGAGCGCAGCTTCAGTTAGAAGCCCGTCTTTATGTCCATCGTTCTCTTCTCCCGGCTCAAAATCAAACACTGAGACTTGGCCCAAAGAGCCTCAATGAAAACAAGCTCTGACGTACGGTGGCTCCAACTAGCCTAGCACGAGGGAGCGTGTGTGTGAGTTTCCCCTGCTGAATTTAGTAGAGTGACTGGTCTGTCTGAAAAGGAAAGTTATTCCCCCACACAATGATGTGACTATGGCCTTAGTGAGGAGGGGAGATTGGGAAAGGGAGGAGGGCAAATGAGAAGAGGGAGGGGAGTGGGCCCAGCTCTCGTCTCTGCTCTACTCTCCCACAGTCTCAGAAGGCTGCTGTGCCTGTGCTAGAGGAACCCTAGTGCCCATACAGGAGTTTGGGCGCCTCCCCCACCGCTTTCCCAAACAGAGGGTAGATGGATCATTTGGAAGGCTCCCTGCAGCGCTGTGAGATCCGTGATGAGAGAACCTCAGAACGAAAGGGGGAGTGGGGGACAAGAGAGCTATAGCTTTCCTCCTCGCTTGACTAGCTAGTGTTCTGCCATTATAATTTTTTTGCTTTGTCTTTCTCTCCCCCATCTCCCTCTTGTACTCTCCCCTTTCCCCTTCACCATTCTCTCTCTCAGCCTTTCTCTATCTCTCAATTCAATTTGCATGATGTAACAATGTACATATTGCCAATTCTTACTTTGGATATTTCTCTCAGCCTGTCTCACAGCCTCTCTCAGCCTGTCTCACAGCCTCTCTCGCTCTCTCTCTCTTTGTAATTAGCAGCCCTGTCTGCGGCACTCCCCTTCCCTTCCATACTCTGAGGTTTATTTAGGAAGTGCAGGGAGGAGAGAGATCCGGCGGGGGTGGGGTGGATGGGGCACAGCGAGGGAGGGCAGAAGGAGCGAGGTGGAGGGAGCGTTTGTCTTTTTCCTCTGCTTTTTTTGGCATGTTGGTCCCGTGTGACAGACGGCTCCACTAAAGGAAGTGGGAGGAGCGTCGGAGGCAGTCACAGCACTCAGATTTAGTCAGGAATGCTGTACTGTACTCGTTAGCCTTTTTTCCAACCCCCCCTTTTGTGTGTCTTGAATGTTTCTGGCCCCCGGTGCAGTGCCTGTAGCTGTGTGTGTGCTTGCGCCCCTGGGTGCCTCCCAGCAAAGGAATGTGTGCAAGGGTCTAGAAGGAGAGGGGGTTTGGTTTATCTGTCTGTGCGGGGGGGGGGGGGGGGGGGGGGGGGGCGTTGTGAGCTGAGCATGCGTGTGTGCATTCCTGAGCAGTGACAGCAGGATTCCCTGACAGAGGCAGAGACGATCACAGCAAAACTCTTGGAAACAGACGGCCTGTTTCCGAAGGAAGGGATTTTTACTACACCAAAACATAGTGAGCCTTTGAAATACCACAAAGGGGTTTTATGTCATTTCAGTGGTCTGGCCAACAATCGGTTTCTATTGTTAATTGAGCCACACAAAGCTGTGCTGTGATATGGGCCCTGCTGTTTAAAGGGACTGTAAAAATGTTTCAGTGGTCTAGTAAACCTGAAATGTTCAGATTTTTATAGCAATGTGTCTTGAGATGAGAGTTCTCTTTGCTATAGGGCTGGTGCACGCACACACAGAGGTGTGAACTCCATCCTATTTTGTCTGGGCATGTGTCCCTCCCACTAATCCCACTTATCAACAACGCTGTGCTCTCAGTATCAGGGCCAGCCCATATGCCCCTGTCTGGACACATGCATTGCATTACGTAGGCTATAAGCTATAATAGCCTGTACATTACCACCCTCTGTTTGTGTATAGGCTAATTGGGACAGGTCTATTTAATCTATGTACATAGCATTGTTATTGCCTGTTAGCGGGAGTGGCTACCTCTGTCTGTCAACCTACGATTTAGTCCCTCGTACTACTTCTCTCTTCATCCGAGAGAGGCTGCAGTCTGTCTGACACCTAATGGAGTTAATTATTGACTTAGTCTTTCTATGCATCTTCTGTCCACCTGCAATGCTGAACAAACAGTGTGAGAGGGGGAGAGTGAGACAAGATGCCTATTTAACACTGGCTTTCACATCCAGACAGCCAGGGGCTTGTGACAGCTCTAATTACATCGTTAAAGGATTGTGTTTTAGAGAGCGAGAGTGTATGTGTGTGCCGTGCGTGCGTGCTGTTCTGCTCAATAGAACAATATTGCTCTGTGAAAAGATGGCCTCTCAGTGTTGCGTTTTTCTTTCCCCTCCATCAATGGCCGCCAGGCAGAGCTCTGTGTTCTCTCACACCCCCTTGTGGTGGAACACTGCCACCGCAGCATCCTGCATTCCTGGCAGTCTGTGTATATTGCTCCTCTTCCCCCTTACAACCATTAATGTCTCAGGTAGCCAGTGAGGTGGGCGAGGGTTCTCTTTGAGAGCTTTACTAGGGAAATTCCCATCATGCTGTTCGTTTTCCATGTCACTAGCAGTTAGCAAGTACCCTGCATCTCACACAGCTGAATTTATGAATCATGGTGATTCCTGGAAATACCCCAGTTTTCAGTCTGTCTGATCTAGTTTCAGATAGGTGACTGTCCCCTTTTCACCATGCTAACTCCCTTGTTGTCTCTCTCCCTCTGTGTGTTGGCAGGCCTTGTGGATGCACTTAGATGTCTGCAATGAGTGCTGTGGCTGGCATGCCTCAGTGTTTTGGACTCCCATGCTCTGGACTCAGTAGAACAAGAATTGATCAGCAAAGAACGTCATGAGCATAGTGATCCCTGTAGGGGTGGACACAGCAGACACCTCATACCTGGAAATGGCTGCAGGCTCAGAGTGAGTATACCGTCTTCAGGCCCAAACCAACATCTCATGATTCATCTCACCCTTCTCTTACTCTCTCTATTCTCCTTTTCACTCATTCTCTGCCTCTCCTCCATTGTCTGCTGCTGTCATCTCCCCTCCCATCTCTTTCTCACCCACTCTTTTTTTTATTTCATCCTTTCTCCCCCGCTTCCTCATTCACTTTAATTGGGCCTGTCATCTGTCTGTGTCTGTCGACCATATCTCCCCCTTACGGCCTTAAGCTCTTTCTGTCTCTGTGTGTCTCTGTCTCTGTGTGTCTCTGTCTGTCTCTGAGTGTGTATCTCTCTCTCTGTGTGTGTGTGTGTGTGTGTGTGTGTGTGTGTGTGTGTGTGTGTGTGTGTGTGTGTGTGTATCTCTCTCTCTGTCTTTCTCTGTGTGTGTATCTCTCTCTCTGTCTTTCTCTGTGTGTGTATCTCTCTCTCTGTCTGCCTCTGTGTGTGTGTGTGTATCTCTCTCTCTGTCTGCCTCTGTGTGTGTGTGTGTATCTCTCTCTCTGTCTGCCTCTGTGTGTGTGTGTGTGTGTGTGTGTGTGTGTGTGTGTGTGTGTGTGTGTGTGTGTGTGTGTGTGTGTGTGTGTGTGTGTGTGTGTGTGTGTGTGTGTGTATCTTTCTCTCTTGTCTATCTCTGTCGTCTGTCTCTGTGTATCTCTCTCTCTTGTCTATCTCTGTCGTCTGTCTCTGTGTATCTCTCTCTCTTGTCTATCTCTGTCATCTGTCTCTGTGTATCTCTCTCTCTTGTCTATCTCTGTCGTCTGTCTCTGTGTATCTCTCTCTCTTGTCTATCTCTGTCGTCTGTCTCTGTGTAATTCTCTCTCTTGTCTATCTCTGTCGACTGTCTCTGTGTATCTCTCTGTCTGTCTCTGTGTTTCTTTCTCTCTGTGTGTGTGTGTGTATCTCTCTCTCTGTCTCTCTATATGTGTGTATCACTCTCTCTGTCTGTTTCTGTGTGTATCTCTGTCTGTCTGTGTGTGTGTGTATCTTTCTCTCTTGTCTATCTCTGTCGTCTGTCTCTGTGTATCTCTCTCTCTTGTCTATCTCTGTCGTCTGTCTCTGTGTATCTCTCTCTCTGTCTGTCTCTGTCTGTCTCTCTATATGTGTGTATATCTCTCTCTCTGTCTGTCTCTGTGTGTGTGTGTGTATATCTCTCTCTATGTCTGTCTCTGTGTGTGTGTGTATATCTCTCTCTCTGTCTGTCTCTCTATATGTGTGTATATCACTCTCTCTGTCTGTCTCTGTGTGTATCTCTCTGTCTGTCTCTGTGTGTGTGTATCTCTCTCTATGTCTGTCTCTGTGCTGCATTGTCTCTGCTCTAGCCCTGCTGAGGGGCTCCATAGCCCTGCTGTCTGCTGTAAGGGACAGGCTTGGTCAATCACTGCCATTGATCACATACATAGCACTCACCGTCTCACACCCATCACTTCCCATAAACATTCTCAATGCCCTAGCTATTAATCTGACCAGACCATCCACTGTTCACTTTCTGTTTCTGAGTTGCTTCTGTGTAATACAATGTCAGTGTAGCTAATGTCATGATTTTATAATGACACCACCAGGTGGAGGGAGAATTTTACTCTGAAAATGACGCACCTGATCCTTGTCTGTACGCTGTGCACCTTGTTAGGGAAGTGGAGCCTGGCACCATGGCAACAACAACATACCACCCTCCTCACAGTATTCCCTATACCCTCCGCAGGGATACAGGCAAAGTATTACAGACAAATAAGAGAGACCTCCTCTGTGCTCCTGTGGTTGAAGAATAGAAAGGTCTCCTTTTAGAGGGCTTGTCTCTTTAAATGGGTCCGTGTCACTCCCCCCCAGCCTTAAGAGCTGTTGCAGTCGGCCACTCATGGTTGCCATGGAAACCTCCCCAATGTCTCCCTTCCGCAATGCGCAGGGGCCATTGCCATGGTCACCGGGCTGAATGACAGGTGGCCCTCTTGCGGTTAAGGCGTCTTAAATGGTTCCCGTAGCGCTCACCTCTCTTTCCCCCTCCTCCCCCCCTCCAGTCAGCTTTTTACAGGGCCGTGTCTCAGCCCAGGGCCCTTCTGTTCGTAGTTGTGGGTTTTAAGCCCTCTCTCTCTATCCTCTCTCCTCTCCGCGGCGGCCTACCCCCTGCCTGATGCAAGCTTGAATTGGGCCTCCAATGTGAGGGAACACAGAGTATAGCTGGCTGTCTGTAAACACACTCACACACAAGACTACCTACCGCCAGCGTGCCCACAGACCAGGGTAGTTCTCATCTAGCCCTCTTCCTTCCACCCTACTGATAAAACAAGTCTTGGATCCTTGTTGCTCTTCGAGGCCCTCGTGTTCTCAACACTGGGCTGAGGTTAGCATTAGTGTGCTAACTTGCTAACCCTAGGAACAGCAGTACTACTCCCAGAGGAGCAGTCACTGCCTCTCCACCTCCCTCTGAAAGATGCAGCGTTGTGACGAGCAGGGGGATGCGCTGTGGCTGCAGACTGTGTGTGTCGTGACTTGCTGCGTGCGGCTGCCGTGTGTGTTATTCTAGCTACCCAGCGACACACGGGGCACAGTGTGCGTGCACTCGCTGACGGCTACAGTGCGTCGCCATGGCAGTGAGTGGAAACACTTTGGTGTGAAGGCGTTGCCTCTGGCTGTGCAGAAGTGCTCTCTCTCTGTGTGTGTGATCTCTTGCTCCATATTAAGCTCTCTCTTGAGCTGTGAGCTATGATTAGCACATGCCTAGCTGTCTGTTTAATTGAAACCTCCGTTCCATCTCTGTTGTCTCTCTCTGCTCTCTGAGTCTCCCGGTGTCTCACATCTCATAGCTTCCCCCTAGACGTGTGTGTGTGATTGACTATAGCATAATCTACTCTGGCTCTGTGTCTCTGTGCCTTCGTCCCTGACTTCCTATGAGACAGATATGATTGATGCAGTCAGTCTCAGTCCCTTTGGCCACTCGCACTGAGACCAAACATGGCCCCTCGCCATCCGTCAAACAAACTCACTCATCATTTGTTTGTTCTCTTCTCCTTTTTCTATCATCCCCCTCTCTCACCAGAGGGACTATCCCAGGAAAGCACAATAAAGCCCATTTTAATGACTCATCATACGATCACGGATTTAATTTTAATACATGAATGAGAACGTTCTCTCACCACTGAATGATGCATGCTGCATCCCTGCAAATCCCCGATTATGAAGTATAGATTTGACTCTAGTAAATCATTCACACTGTTTTCAGTAGCCTACTTGAATGTTTCTTTGGATTTGGGTTGGGTTACTTCTCTGCCCTGGGGAGGGTAGTGAAGTGTGTGTGTGTGTGTGTGTGTGTTTCAGCGAGTTATGTACACACACCTTCCCCGGGGCCCGCCCCTAGACCTTTTTACATACACTTATGTTTTCAGTTTGACACAAAGCTCAGGGTGCTTGAGCGACAATACCATATTTAAGGAAGTGCTGTACAGCGAGCATTGAGAGGTCACAGTGTGCAGCACGCGGGGAGACTAGGGGGGAAAGACTGACTCCACCAGGTACTGTACTGCTGCTTTACCCTAGGAGGGACGGGGTGTCTAGAGAGAAGGAGAGGGAGGGTTGGAGCATTGGAGAGGTGTGTGTGTTTGTACTTTAACATGCTGACACGTGGCACGTCCATTCGTTTGAGTAGCCTAGTTTTGCTACCCTACTGTGCTGCTACTGGCTTGTCATGTATTCCAGTTACAGTCTGGAAGTGTTTCTGCGGGGCAGTGTGTGTTTGTGTGGGTTTCACATTTTCTCTTTTATTATTCAGGGTTTGTGTGTCAACTGTTCCTTGTACTCGATGTCCAAATATGCTACATAGCCTGTTTGAGCCATATAGCCATAGCATCCCCTCAGGGATTCTACTACACCATCAGATCACACATACATTTTGTAATACGGTACCTTTTGAAGCTGTCCAGTTTGTTTAGTGGGCTTTTCTCTTGTACTCTGCATTGTTAGCCAAACTTCTTGGCGGGGCAGTTGGCCTCTTGTCAAGGTTTAATTTTGCTTCTGAAATGTGTGTGAATGTGCAAAGCCAGCCTTGGATACACCTAGGGGCATCTTTATCCTCTCCTTCACTCTCCCTCTCTTTGACCTTGAAGCAGTTGTCTGGACTATCCTGCATGAGAAGGGGAAGATTTGGAGTTTCTTCCTCATGACTGACCAACAGGCTGTTTTGTATGTAGGAGTTGCAGTATTAGTTGTTGGAACATCAGCTAGCCTTCTGATTTGTCATGACACCAACCTGGAGTCTCAACTGCCTGGGCTGTCACTGGTCTTTATTTTCTTCTCTCCTGACAGTGCCACTCCTCCCATCTCTCCTTCCCTCCTTCATCTGCTCTCTTGTCCATTTGCCAATTCCACTTCCCTTGTTTTTGAACCCCTCGCCCCTCCTTCAATGCCAGTGAGAAATAGCCTATTTAACCATACTCACATGTTCAACAGGCTTTCTGTGCCACTGTAATGTCATAGAATAAAAGTGGATTTACCGGTTTGATAAATGAGCTCACGGAAGTGAATGCCTGTTATTGTGTCAATGTTGTGTGTTAGCCTCCAGTAGTGTGTGTCCTCCAGAAATGGGACTCGGGTTTAAATATTGTGGAGAGATTAGGCCCCCATTTAGTTATTAGCCCTGCTATCAGTTCTTTCCAGTTAGCTGAGGTGGTATGAAGGGGGCAGGCCACACACACATATGCCACTTCCACTCTGTCACTACCACTGTCAGCTCCCCTAAAGCCCTCCCAAATAAACACTCCTCATTAAGCCAGTGGAAGAGGAGAATCAATGAAGCACAACAATACACTCACTGCTTATGAGGAGGTTCTCTCTGCTCTCTCCTATTCTACCCTTTTTCTCACTCTACCTGTCCTTTAACGCTACTCTCATCTCCCTCCTGTTTCTCTCCCTCTCATGTCTAGCTTTCATTTTTTTTCTCTCTGCTTTCTCTCTCTTACTGTTGTAAACGGAATCCCCCTTACTGTTTCTGCACCTCTTGTATTTACAACACACTGATCTCTTTTCTCTGTTACGTTGGGAATGGATCCCCCTCCTAACCGTTTCTCTCTCTCTGTCCAGCAGACCAGAATCGGTAGAGGCCAGCCCTGTTGTGGTGGAGAAGTCCAGCTACCCGCACCAGATCTACAGCATTAGCTCTCACCACTCCCACAGTTACATTGGGCTGCCCTACGCCGTGAGTACACTCCACTTCAACACTACACTGCAGTACAGGACACTGACACTACCGTACACTGACACTACAGTAATACAGTACACTGACACTACCGTACACTATAATACAATACCATACAGTACACTATAATACAATGCCATACAGTACACTACCGTACAATACCATACAGTACACTGACACTACCGTACACTATAATACAATACCATACAGTACACTATAATACAATGCCATACAGTACACTACCGTACAATACCATACAGTACACTGACACTACCTTACAGCGTAATACTGTACACTGACACTACCGTACAGTATAATACTGTACACTGACACTACCGTACAGTATAATACTGTACACCGACACTACCGTACACTATAATACTGTACACTACAGTATAATATAATACCATACACTATAATACTGTACACTGACACTACCGTACACTATAATACTGTACACTGACACTACCGTACACTATAATACTGTACACTACAGTATAATATAATACCATACACTATAATACAGGACACTGACACTACCGCACACTGCACTAAAATGGAATACACACACTACTGTACACTATAATACAGTACACTAATACAGTTCACAGAAACTACCGTACTCTATAATACAGTTCACTGACACTACCGTACTCTATAATACAGGATACTGACACTACCGTACTCTATAATACAGGATACTGACACTACCGTACTCTATAGTACAGGACACTGACACTACCGTACTCTATAATACAGGATACTGACACTACCGTACTCTATAATACAGGATACTGACACTACCGTACTCTATAATACAGGATACTGACACTACCGTACTCTATAATACAGTTCACTGACACTACCGTACACTGTAATACAGGACACTGACACTACCGTACTCTATAATACAGGATACTGACACTACCGTACTCTATAATACAGGACACTGACACTACCGTACACTAATACAGGATACTGACACTGCCGTACACTGTAATACAGGACACTGACACTACCGTACACTATAATACAGGACGCTGACACTACCGTACACTATAATACAGGATGCTGACACTACCGTACACTATAATACAGGATACTGACACTACCGTACACTATAATACAGGACACTGACACTACCGTACTCTATAATACAGGACACTGACACTGCCGTACTCTATAATACAGGATACTGACACTACCGTACACTATAATACAGGATACTGACACTACCGTACTCTATAATACAGGACACTGACACTACCGTACTCTATAATACAGGACACTGACACTACCGTACTCTATAATACAGGACACTGACACTGCCGTACTCTATAATACAGGACACTGACACTACCGTACTCTATAATACAGGATACTGACACTACCGTACTCTATAATACAGGATACTGACACTACCGTACTCTATAATACAGGATACTGACACTACCGTACTCTATAATACAGTTCACTGACACTACCGTACTCTATAATACAGGACACTGACACTACCGTACTCTATAATACAGGATACTGACACTACCGTACACTATAATACAGGACGCTGACACTACCGTACTTTATAATACAGGACACTGACACTGCCGTACTCTATAATACAGGATACTGACACTACCGTACACTATAATACAGGACGCTGACACTACCGTACACTATAATACAGGATGCTGACACTACCGTACACTATAATACAGGACGCTGACACTACCGTACACTATAATACAGGACGCTGACACTACCGTACACTATAATACAGGATGCTGACACTACCGTACACTATAATACAGGATACTGACACTACCGTACACTATAATACAGGACGCTGACACTACCGTACACTATAATACAGTTCACTGACACTACCGTACACTGTAATACAGGACACTAACACTACCGTACACTATAATACAGGACACTGACACTACCGTACACTGTAATACAGGACGCTGACACTACCGTACACTATAATACAGTTCACTGACACTACCGTACACTATAATACAGGACGCTGACACTACCTTACACTATAATACAGGACGCTGACACTACCGTACACTATAATACAGGACGCTGACACTACCGTACACTATAATACAGGACGCTGACACTACCGTACACTATAATACAGGACGCTGACACTACCGTACACTATAATACAGGACGCTGACTATACCGTACACTGTAATACAGGACACTGACACTACCGTACACTGTAATACAGGACACTGACACTACCGTACACTGTAATACAGGACACTGACACTACCGTACACTGTAATACAGGACACTGACACTACCGTTCACTATAATACTCCATGCAGGCTAGTTCACTCACCTGGGGGAGGAGACTATCTATATGGGTTAGGGTCAATCACAATGCAGTCTTAGCTTAGTGAATAACGAAAAGGAAATTCCAATTCAAGACAATTGAACAATTCATATAAGAAATAACTGGCCGTTTGCAGTTGTTGAATTAGAATTTCAATGTTTGACATGCTATTGTTGTATGTGTCAACCTGAAGAAGTCACAGTGATGCCGAAAAGTTGGTGATTTACTGGGAGTTTATATATAGTGTGCAACTTATTTTTGTGGGTTGTATGTGTCACCAACATCTTTTATGTACTCCTCCCCAGGACCACAACTATGGGGCGCGCCCCCCGCCCACTCCCCCGGCCTCCCCTCCCCCCTCCATGCTGATCCGGCCGGGCGAGGGGCTGTTTGTGCCGGGGGGCCTGCAGGACGAGGCTTCCAGGGGCACCACACTCAGCACCTCGGAGGATGGCAGCTACGGGGCCGACATCACCCGCTGCATCTGTGGCTTCACCCACGACGACGGCTACATGATCTGCTGCGACAAGTGCAGGTAGGATCTGGGATAGACCCTCTTCTTTATCAGGTCACAGTGATTTAGACCAGAGACCATACTGTCCTAGCAGTGATTTATGAACATTCTAGCCTTCAAACGGTGTCCATGTCTCATCTCAACTTTTCTTTGGGATTAGTGGCCCCTGTCTAGATCCCCTGTTGCATTGTGAATGGCTGCTGTTACTGACTCTCTGCCCTCTCCTCTCTCTCCTCTCGCAGTGTGTGGCAGCACATAGACTGCATGGGGATCGACAGGCAGCACATTCCTGAGACGTACCTGTGTGAGCGCTGCCAGCCGCGCATCCTGGACAGAGACCGTGCCATCGTGCTGCAGACCCGCAAGAGGGAGAACATGTCCGGTGAGTGGAGAGATGGTGAGATATATACCTACCTTTTCCAGTCCCTCCCAGTGCGCTGCAGTAAACAGTTCTCAGATCAGATGGCAGTGTGATAAAGGCTGTGCATGTCAGGCTGCTCTGCTCACTACTGCAGCCTCTTCCTCCTGTGGGTCTGGAGAGACCCAGGCCACATTTTATTTGTCACATGCGCCGAATACAACAGGTGTCGACCTTAATGTGAAATGCTTACTTACAAGCCCTTAACCAACACTGCAGTTCAAGAAAGAGTTAAGAAAATATTTACTAAATAAGGTAAAAAAAGTAATAAAAGTAACACAAAAGAACACTAACGAGGCTATATACAGGGGGTGCCGTGTCAATGTGCAGGGGTACAGGTTAGTCAAGGTAATTTGTACATGTTTTTTACCCTAGCACTACACAGCTGATTCAAATCATCAGAGCTTGATGCTGAGTTGGTTATTTGAATCAGCTGTGTAGTGCTAGAGCAAGAACCAAAATGTGCACCCAGGGGGCCCCAGGACCACATCTCTGATTCAGCTGCACTCTGACACCTGCTGGTCACATTGAGTAATACAACAATGCAGACATTTAGAATGGCAGACTGCTATGGAAAATCTTGTTTTTACCTTTCAGAAATAATTTGTCTAAATAAGTTAGAACCAGGAAAACTTTGCTTTGGTTGGACCCTGCTGTACGAGATGCGCAAATAAACCTTTATTACCAATGCTTTATTAAGGCATACCGGTATGTATCTCTGCAGACGGGGACACCAGTGCCACAGAGAGTGGGGACGAGGTACCACTAGAGTTGTACACGGCCTTCCAGCACACGCCCACCAGCATCACACTCACCACCGGCCGCCTGGCGTGCAACAAGCAGGCCGACAAGAAACGCAAGAGGAGCGGAGACAAGGAGCCTGTCGCCACCTCGGCCCGAGCCAAGAAGGTCTGTGTTCAAACTCCCATTCAATCCTGTTGACACTCAATAGTTTCTTATCTTGACCCCAACTGTACCTCTGAGGTTTACATGTATTTGGAGCAACTCACCCCAAAATGAGTTGGCATGTTTATTTGAACAGCAATCTGTCAATTTGTTATGCACTCTGTAACGTCTCTTAAACGGGTGGTAAACCTTGTTGTTTTATGCTGTCTGCTTACTGGAGTCTGTTGTCTAACAGGCGTTCCGTGAGGGCTCCAGGAAGTCCTCCAGAGTGAAGGGTGGAGCTCCTGAAATGGAGCCCGGGGAGCACCCGTCTCTGTGGGAGAACAAGATGAAGGCTTGGATGGAGGCCTACGAGGATGCCGGCAGCAACCAGTACAGCGAGGACGTCCAGATCCTGCTCCGCGTCAAGGAGGCCGGCGACGGCAAGACCCTGGCCTACAACACACACACAGCCACCTTCAAACCGCCCGTGGAGGTAGCTGGAACCGACACAGTGACTTACAAACATGTGTCCTCAAATTGCCTAAGCAGGCAGCATGCACACAGTTTGTACACACACATTACCTCTGAAAATATCAGTGTCAGCCAGCCTCTTTCCTCATGTCCTGTTGTCTCTCCCCTCTCCAGAGCCAGGTTCAGAAGAACAAGAAGATCCTGAAAGCAGTGAGGGACTTGGCTCCAGAGTCCCTCATCATAGAGTACAGGGGCAAGTTCATGCTGCGACAGCAGTTTGAGGCCAACGGATGCTTCTTCAAGAGGTGAGGTCCCGTCCTGTGGAAACCTGAGCTCAAGTAGAATCCTCAGCTCAAATTTAAAAGTGGAATTCTACTCCTTTCCATAGTTGTATGTCTGAGACATTTGAGAGGTAGTGTGAGAGATCGATAGAAGGGGTGTGTTTGTTGTGGTTCTTCCTTGGCAGTGGAGTCCCTCACGTTCTTTTTCAGCTCCTGTTGCGCTCCTGGCTATCTTCCCCTGGTCACCATATGGACATCCCCAATCTGTTACTATGTCTGTCTGCCCAGCACTGCATTTCATTCATCTTTCTTTCTTCCCCCCCCCAGGCCGTACCCCTTTGTGTTGTTCTACTCAAAGTTTGACGGGCTGGAGATGTGTGTGGACGCCCGCAGCTTTGGCAACGAGGCCCGCTTCATCCGACGCTCCTGCACCCCCAACTCTGAGGTGAGTGGCCAATCGCAGACCACGATACAAAACCTACGGCTCTAAACCCTGACCACACCCCCCAGAGCCACTAACTTCAACTTAATGTAACCTCATGAGTTTCAATTTGTGCCGCTCTCTCCCCTTTTCTCCACCTCTCTCTTCTCTCTCTGTCTCGTGTCTCATGTCTCTCACAGGTGCGTCATGTCATAGAGGATGGTATGCTCCATTTGTACATTTACTCTTTGAGGTCCATCAGCAAAGGCACCGAGATCACCATAGGCTTCGACTATGACTATGGCTGCTGGTAAGCAGGGTGGAATTGATCACCTAGTACCGCACATACACACACACACACACACATATATTAGAGGTCGACCGATTTAATCGGCATGGCTGATTTTTAATTAGGGCCGATTTTAACGTTATCAATAACAATCGGTAATCACCATTTTTGGATGCCGATTATGGCCAATTACATTGCAATCCACGAGGAGACTGCAATGCAGGCAAGCCAAGGTAAGTTGCTAGCTAGCATTAAACGTATCTTATAAAAACAATCTTAACATAATCAGTAGTTAACTACACATGGTTGATGATATTACTAGTTTAACTAGCTTGTCCTGCGTTGCATATAATCAATGCGGTGCCTGTTAATTTATCATCGGATCACAACCTTCTTCAACTTCGCCAAACGGGGGATGATTTAACAAAAGCACATTCGCGAAAAAAGTAAAATTGTAGCACCAATGTACCTAAACATCAATGCCTTTCTTAAAATCAATACACAAGTATATATTTTTTAACCTGCATATTTAGTTAAAAGAAATTCATGTTAGCAGGCAATATTTACTAGGAAAATTGTGTCACTTCTCTTGTGTTCAGTGGAAGCAGAGTCAGGGTATATGCAGCAGTTTGGGCTGTCTGGCTCGCTGCGAGCTGTGTGAAGACCACTTCTTCCTAACAAAGACTGTAATTAATTTGCCAGAATTGTACATAATTATGACATAACATTGAAGGTTGTGCAATGTAACAGCAATATCTAGACTTAGGGTTGCCACCCGTTCAATAAAATACGTAATGGTTCCGTATTTCACTGAAAGAATAACGTTTTGTTTTCGAAATGGTAGTTTCCGGATTAGACCATATTAATGACCTAAGGCTCGTATTTCTCTGTGTTTATTATATTATAATTAAGTCTATGATTTGATGTTTGATAGAGCAGTCTGACTGAGTGGTGGTGGGCAGCAGCAGGCTTGTAAGCATTCATTCAAACAGCACTTTCCTGCGTATGCCTGCATCTCCTAGCAATGCTTGGGGCACAGCGCTGTTTATGACTTCAAGCCTATCGACTCCCGAGATTAGGCTGGCAATACTATAGTGCCTATAAGAACATCCAATAGTCAAAGGTATATGAAATACAAATGGTATAGAGCGAAATAGTCATAACTACAACCTAAAACTTTTTAACTGGGAATATTTAGGACTCATGTTAAAAGGAACCACCAGCTTTCATATGTTCTCAGCAAGGAACTTGCTTTTTTACATGGTACATATTGCACTTTTACCTTCTTCAACACTGTATTTTTGCATTTGAACCAAATTGTACATGTCTCATTATTTATTTGATTTTAAATAGATTTTATTTATGTATTATATTAAGTTAAAATAGATGTTCATTCAGTATTGTTGTAGTTGTCATTACATATATATACATAAAAATTGACCGGTTTTTATTTATTTATTTATATATATATATATATATATACATATGCAGCAGTTTGGGCCGACTGGCTCGTTGCGAGCAGTGTGATATATATATATATATATATATATATATATATATATATATATATATAGATAGATAGATAGATAGATAGATAGATAGATAGATAGATAGATAGATAGATAGATAGATAGATAGATAGATAGATAGATAGATATATGATATATATATATTACACACACACACACAACAAGACAAGATTGGTCAACCTCAACCATGTTATCTTTCTACCTTTTTTCTTCTCCCTTGTTTCTTCCCCCCTCTCTCTTTCTCTCTCCCCTCTCTGTAGTAAATACAAGGTGGATTGTGCATGTGTGAGGGGGAACCCAGAGTGCCCGGTGCTGAAGTACAACCTGGAGCCCACAGAGAACCTGGAGGCCAGCAGCCGCCGGCGGGGCCGCAAGGATAAGGAGCCCATAATGCAGCGAGGGGACCACCTGGACCTGGGCCAGAATCAGAACATGACCCTGGACTGTGACGGCAGGGCCAAGGGCCTGGGGGCCGACGGCAAGCAGAGGAAGCTATCACCCCTCCGCCTCTCCATCTCCAACAACCAGGTAAGATTTCCCTGGCAAAACAACTCACCTCAATCCATGTCTCCATCACACACCCTGTCCCCATCACACACGCTCCCCCCTGGTCCCCATCACTCTCTCTGTTCAAGATTGCCCCAAAGGAGCCTATAAGTTGTCTTTCCCCTTAAAGACCTTTGTGTTATCATATTTATCTTGTTTTTCATTTAGTTAGCGTCCAATGTCCATGCGTGTAGCCATTTTTAAATGTTTCTGTTATATTTGCCGCATTTCTGTTTTATTTGTGTTATCCATTAATAGACTACTTGTATTCCTCTATCATCCATCTTGGTTCCCCCTCTCCCTGGCCTAAAGCCCACTCCTGCACCCAGCCATCTCTCTCACCATGCCGTGTATCGCTACTCAGAGCTGTCTGGCATCTAGCCCTCTAGTGGCAGATGAGACATGCTATCACGCTGTGTCCTCTCTGCTGCAGGAGCTCCTGAACGCACCACTAGGCATCCCTCTACTCAGTGTTACACACAGAGAGAAAGCCCTCTGTCTCTGGGGTGGTCCCCAACCTTGTGTTCAGTAGTTACCAAACGGAAGAAAACGCTCAGTGAAACTGAGGTACAATCTGAAACTGTCCAGTAAGAAATGTCTGTTTTCCTATTCCATTGCAAAACATTTTGTTGCGTTGTCTAATAACCCCGACCCAGGACATAGGTCTTATTGGCAAGCATGTTGCTTCTGTTGCTTTTTAAGGACTGATCTGAGGGAAGCACACAGAAGCATGGTTTATGGAGACTGGTTAGACTGATGTATGGTCTAGGCCTGATTGGTGTCACACTTTCCCCAGCTAACACACCTGACTCCAATAATAAACTAATCAAACTAATTGCATTCAGTTTAGAATGCAATTAGTTTAAATCAGGTGTGTTTTCTAGGGATGGGGGAATAATGTGACACCAATCAAGCCCCCGAGGACTGGAGTTGCCCAGGCTTGGTCTAGAATGAGGAACGGTGAAGAGAGGGTCTGACGTCCGAGATGAAGTGTGAGGCATCTCTATCGGAACAACACGCACAAACCATGAAATGAACACGCTGAATTTGGAAGCTGTCCACATCTGTCATTTTGAGCAAACAGACCTTTGTGTGACCACAAGAGCCACAACTTGACATATGACAGGGTAGTTGTTGGTTACAGGGTAGTTGTTGGGAGTGGGCTCAAAACAATGTATCACAAAGCACTACAGAAGTGAGCCTGGTCTCTCGCTCTTCTTTGAAATGGGGTACGATTGCGTTTCGCTGTTATTCTGACTGCCTAGGACCGCATACAAGCTCTGAGCAAGTTTGTGCACAGACAAACCCACCACGTCCCCAGTCAGTGCCCCCAAATGTCACTCTCCCCCAGACTATCCCCTCTCTCTCCCCTCCCCACCTACCACCTCACTGCTCTAGACCCTCTAGTCTGTAGCCAGACTGCCTGTGGTTGGTCAGTGCCATGATAAAGCACCTCTCCCCCTCTAACAGGATCCTACAGAGTTAGAGGGTGTAGAAGACCAGCCTGATAACTCCGTTAGCAGTGAAGTAGAGATGGAGTCAGAGGAGACCATTGCAGAGAGAAAGAGGAAGATGGTAAGTTCTGTGAGCCAGGGCTGCAGCGCGCCCTGCTGTGTGCAGCCCATAACCCCCCCCATAGGAAAAAGCTCATCCTTGCTGGTATGGGTCACTGTTTATGTGGTGGTGGTTCCTCCCCCACCTCCCTGCTTCTGCTGCTGTCTCTGCCTCATCCTGTTGCTGTGTAGCCTAGCCTGCGGTGTCCCCCCTGCTCTCTGTCGCTCACTCACTTCCTCTGGCAGAGCCCTCAAACACTGAGGCTCTGTGTTTTGGTCATTATACGTGGGTTATTTTCCTCATTTAAGAGTTAATTTGCTAAACAATCACACATTGCACCATTCCGGGCCCTCCAGAGCCACAGGCCCCCCTACCCCCTCCTCCCCTCTCATTAGCTGAGTAAACAAGAGTCCTAGCCTCATCACACGTAAGTACTGGAACTCTCCCTGTGTGTCTGATTATGACCCTCAAGTACAGAATTGGCCAACTGTTTTGAAATGGCCAATTACTCTCCTCTCCCCTGCTAAAGAGCTCTGGTGACCCAGAGAGATGGGCTCACGCACACGTGGGCACGCTCTCCCTCTTTTCATATATATATACACACACACACACTCTGGAAATTACCCTGCCGTCAGCTCCTTTTCACACGACGAGGCCCAAGGTGTAAAGCGCTGACTCATCGTTCTGGCCAATGGACTGGCACTGGCTCTGCTAAATTATCCCTGAGCGAGAGAGAAGGTGGGGGGGGGGGGGGCTTCTCTGATGCCAGGGCCTTATTGACTCTGGGACATCCAATAGCCTGCCTCCCTCCAAGGGAATCTGCAAGCTGGTCCAGGAGGAGGTACCCCCCTCTACTGTGGAAGAAAGAGCTTCTGGATTCACTGTCGTCCTCTGACGTAACAGTCACCCTCTGGTGTATTTATGGTGTTCAACCCCAACCACGCATTCACAACATTTACATTTTACATTTAAGTAATTTAGCAGACGCTCTTATCCAGAGCGACTTACAAATTGGTGCATTCACCTAATGACATCCAGTGGAACAGCCACTTTACAATACAACAATGCCCTGTCCGCATGGGCTCTTAACACTGGTGATGTCTGTGTGTGTTAGGCATGGTATGTTTCCCACACTCATGTTAAAGATCCGGTTTGGTGCCAGGGATACAGGCGCACGGCATGGAACACACAGTTAACATGTTGGTTGCACTGAGGTCCGGTTTTGGGTGTTGCAGATGGTATGTAGTTGCTTGTCATCAACCTTGGTGAAAGTTGGTGATTGGGTTGGTTGCTATTGTCTTCGTTTTCTTTCCATGTGTCGTGGGTTCAGTATGTGGTTAATGACACTGTGGTGAGGTGGTGAACATGTGGCTGAGTTCCAGTGGTGGTGGGTTGTGTTGAATTCACTGTTCATTCATTCAGCCCAAATCAAGTCTTCCTACTGGATATGCTGGTGTAAGCAGACAAGGTGAAGAAGCCCTGACTGGACATGTGTCTACAGGCATAAGGCAGCCATTCTCCCTATCTGCCCCCCTCTTCTCTCCCCTCCTTCATAACCTTGTAGTGGCCAGGTCACCTCTCCACACCCCCACCTGTCTCAGAGGATCCCTGAGGGTCGGCGACACACTGAAGCCTCTAGAGTGGGGAACCGTGGTGGTGTGTGTATGTTCTATGTGTGTTATTGGGGGGGGCCGGGCCTCTTGTCTTCTAAACCAGGCTGTCTCTCTGTAAACCATTCAGGCCAGCCCAGCGGAGGAGTCCCATCTGCAAGGCGTGGGGGCCTCCAGCTGTCTGGGACTGAGTAAACCGGAGGTAAACTTGACCCACCAACCCCCACCCCCAAAACATGCCTGCCTGCCTGCCCCTCCACCTCATAGGGGACCCCACTGACTGACAAACATACTAACCCCCCCCCCCCCATCTTCTCTCCACTGACCGGCCCTGTGGCAGACCCCAGTGTGTCTCTGCTACTGGGGGTGGTAAAACTTGTCTGGTGGAGGCAGCCATGGTGTTATAAACCACACACCCTGAATGGTTTGGTAAGGGCTAATGTTACGTTCCCACCTCCCAGCACCTCCCAGTTCCAGTTAGTTTGGTCTCTCACATCAACAGGGTTTTTACTTGTTCTATCTCCATAGTTTTTTTCCTCCACTGGAAGGGGAAATGGTGGTCCTTTTTCTCTGTCATTCTGCGCCGCTGCTGTTTTTTTTTTCTCTGCCAGCCAGCCAGCCAGACTGCCTCTTGCCTGTCCTGTGTTGCGATAACGTGTCCCTCCCCCTCTAGGCCCAGGAGACTAGGCCACGTGGACTAAAGCTTACCACTCTGTCCTCTCCTCTACAGACCCGTGAAGAGAGGAAGATGGAGGCCATCCTGCAGGCCTTTGCCCGCATGGAGAAGAGGGAGAAGAGGCGGGAGCAGGCCCTGGAGAAGATCGGCACCAAATCAGAGGGGGGCATCAAGGAGGAGCCCCCTGCCACCCCCGAGGCCGACATGCAGTCTCCTGGTATCATGACGGTAAGTGATAGTTGACTCAACAAGTTCTTTATGCCTGCACTCACCAGGTCGTTAGTATTAAAAGAGGATGTTCTCAATAATCTGAAGGGTTAGCTGAAGGTGACTATAAACCCATCCAAACTATGCTACTGTACTCTATCCTAACCCTGTCTCTCGTAGCCCCTGCTAGAGGTGAAGGAGGAGCCGGGTCTCAACAAGCCCACGCCGGCCAAGCTGCGAGGCAGCAAGCAGAGGAAGAGCTTCTCGCGGAGCCGCACCCACATTGGGCAGCAGCGGCGGCGAGCGCGCACCATCAGCACCTGCTCTGACATACCTCCCGGCTCGCCCGGGGAACTCCTGGACCCCCTGGCCAATGACGGCCCAGACGTAGAGGCCTCCAGGGACCCCGAACCAGAGGCCCTCTCCTCCCATGCCCCCGACACCAGCCCCCCTTACAGTGGCTCCCCGGCCCCTGACAGAAACCGCTCCGGGCAGAAGTACCCCAAAACTAAAAAGGTACCCTAGCCACGGCTCAGTGCTCACCCCTAAACACGACTAGTCACTATTCTATTTAGACTTATAGGAATGTTCTATTCCTTCTAGTGAAATGTCACTCAATACTATAGTCAAATACAGTGTGCTTCTGACTAAAGCTCTCTCTCTCTTTGTCTCGCTACAGCACTTGGTGAGTGAGTGGTGCGTCGACAAGCAGGAGCGATCATTGCGGACCCCAGAGCCGGCCCCAGAGAGGCCCCTGAGGATCAGCAGCGACCCGGAGGTGCTGGCCACCCAGCTCAACGCCCTGCCCGGCATGGGCCCCAGCCTGCACGTCTACAGCACGCCCAAACACTACGTCCGCTTCTCCTCGCCCTTCCTGGCCAACCGCAGCCCCACCACCCCTGGGGTGCCCACCGGACGCCGGCGTTCCCGCGAGCTGCCCGACACGCCGCCCACCTCAGGCTCCTGCAAGAAGGTATGTTGTTCACCACCTCGCAGGGGAATGGAGAGAGTGTTGGCTGTCAGGTATAGCTGCAGGGTAGAAAGACAGACTGACAGTGTTACCGGCAGAGGGACAGACTGACAGTGTTACCGGCAGAGGGACAGTATTATTGTCAGTAACAGAGACTTAGGTTTTCTAAGCTGTAGCTGCCTTTAAGATCAGTGAACGTAATTTGTATTTGTGGTTGACATGTCTAAGTCCTCTCCCTCCCTGTCTTCTCCCCACAGCGCTGGCTGAAGCAGGCTCTTGAGGAGGAGACCACCACCCCTCCACCCAGCAGCGGCCGGCCCACTCTGGTCATGCCCAGCGAGGGCCCTCTCAGCCCCCCTATCAACGGGGACTCTGACAGCCCCCTCCCCTACAATGGCAGCTGCACCTTGCCAGGTGAGGACTCTGGTAAGGAATCAGGAATGTATTTCTCATCACTTAGAAGGAACATAAGTCTTATATGCAAGTGTCTGGTTTTTTGCATGTGAGTAACCCTTCCTCTCTCTGTGTGTCATACAGAGTTGCCCACTCCTCTGAAGAAGCGGCGCCTGGGTCTGTGTCCACTGGACGCCTGCATGTCAGAGAGCTCCACCCCCTACGGCTCTCCCTGCGCCACGCCAACCCGGGCCGACCTATCAGAGACACCGGGTACACCCCTGCTGCTGGCCACGCCACCCCGCGTCACCCGTACGGAGGAGCCGAGCCCCGAGCCTCTACCTAGCACCCCCACACACACACTCAGTGCCCCGCAGGAAGTAAGACACACATTCTCACCTACAAACAGACACACACTCAGAGGGAAGTGAGCAGTGTGTTAATATCTCTGTTCCTGTGTCCACAGAGCGAGTCTTCCCTGGACAGCTCACCAGAGGGCAGTCGCAGACCCAGCCCCGAAGAGGCTGAGCGACCACCTTCGCTGCTCTCCTCCCCCTGTGTAGCGGTCAGGGCTCCCAGTCTGGACGTGTTGCCCCCCCACGACGCCAAGACCAGCGCCCCCGTGAGCCCCCAGCCCCCTACCGCCGAGTCCCAGGACTGTGTGGGAGAGGAGGGGCCAGAGACAGGGGCCGAGGGCAAAGGCGAGGCCCCCTCCTCCTCCACAGACCCAGCCTCTTCCTCCCTCCTCCCCCCCTGGATGAAGAGTCCAGAGAGAGTGGGTCTGTCAGGGCCAGGGGGTCTGTCCTTCTCCCCCATCAACTCTAACCTGAGGGACCTTACCCCCTCACACACCCTGGAGCCCATCTTGGCCTTCAGGCCTGAGGCGGTGGCTGTGGCTGTGGCTGGTGTTGTGACTGTACCAGTAGCCTTGGCAACAGGACCCTTCACAGAGGCTGCAGGGTCTCTCTTTTACCCCTGCCCCGAGGAGGGGGGAACACTGGCCTTCTCTCGTTCACTGAGTGGAGACAGCACTGGAGAGGGAGGGTCAGGACAGAATCCCCCACAGAAGAAAAAGGTGAGTTGCTATATTCTCTATTCAGCCTGCCCATTCAAGCTGTTTTAAGGTTCCTGGACTGATTAAGGTATGTCTGTTTTCGTGTGATGTCATGTGTTTTCCCAGGTGTCTTTGCTGGAGTACAGGAAACGTCAGCGCGAGGCGCGGCGCAGCGGCTCCAAAATGGAATGCGGCTCGCCTGTCTCTACAACACCTACCCTGGTGGAGATGTTCCCTCTGCCCATGGAGACCACCCAAGAGCCTCCACCCCTGGCTCCAGCCCAAGCTCCAGTGGCCCCTGCTGCAGTGGCCCCCACCCCGCCTGAGTCAAATACCCCCCAGCCCAGCGAGGACACAGAGCCCCCTGTTGAGGGGGAGAGAGAGGGGGGAGAGGGACAGTGGACCTCGTCCACCTCGGTGGAGCAGGCAAGAGAGCGTGGCTACCACAGAGCCCTGTCGCTTAGTGACCACAGCAAAGACAAAGGTACACACACACACACACACCACTTGGACCTAACTTCTTTACTGATGATAGTTTAATTGTAATAATGTGTGCTTGTTACAGAAGGAGAGACCGAGGGCAGTGAGGCCCCAGTCAGAGATTGTTCATCTCCTAGCCTGCAGAGGACCCCAACCCACACGGTAAGAAACAGTCTGCTTTCTGGCTCCAACAGTATGTGAAGTACATGCTGCTGCCAAACACAGCCATCACACAGCCTATAGTGTAGGCCAGGGGTTGGCAACAGGCGGCCCATTAGCCAAAACCATCAAAGTTTTGATATTAGTTTTCGGTCTGTACAATTCAGGAAATCTGTTCAAGTATTCCCACAAAAAAATAAGACGTGATGGTGTCTCAATGTAATCAAGGTATGACATGATTTGTTATTTTCAAATACAATCTCTTTTTGTAGTCAGTTTGCAGTGTGCCCCCCGACCATTCGTTCCAACAAAGATCCTCCCACGGCTGAATGTAGTTGCCTACCCCTAATGTAGGCTGTTATTGTTCATGACTTACCCGTTCCCTCGCTCAGTCTCTCTCTCCTCCCTAGCCGTGTTCTCCTGGCCCCAGCAGCCCGTCCCAGCCTAGCAGTCGCCCAGTAAAGGAGGAGGAGAGTGACAGCCGCCCTCGGACCCCCTCCCAGGCCGCCCCACAGCAGCCCAGCAAGCCTGCCGTACCCAAGACAGCCCCCCTGACCCCCACCAAGCTGCACCCTGCTGCCCCCTACCCTGCCCCCTCACTTCTCCACTCCCCCAACCCCCAGGCTCAGGGCTCCCCTTACCGCAGCCAGAGGGCCTTCCTCTTTGCTCCTCCTCAGTCCCAGCCACAGGCTCAACCAGGGCTGTCCCCCTTCTCCCAGTACAGCCCACAGTCCGCTCCGCCTCCCCCTCCTCCACCAGCACCTCCAGCCTCAGCAGCCTACTTCCCCAGCCAGTCAGCCTCCGCCGTGGGATCCTTCCCTGGGTTCAAGCCTTCCGTGACGTCCCCATTCCCCCCTGGAGCCCAGCCCCTCCTGCAGACTCTTCCTCACCACGCCCTGCACTACCAGAGCTCTACCACTCCCCCTCCTCCCCCCCCTCCCCCACCACAACATCCTGGGCCCGGCCCGGCCCTGCTGCACGTTAACCTGCAGCCTCCTCCTGTCCAGCAGCACCAGCTCCTCCTGACCACAGCCCCCCAGTCCTCCCTCCCTCCTCCTCCGCCCCCTCCCCCACAGGGCCAGACCCACCAGCTGCAGCAGCCCAGTGCCAGCACCCTCCTGTCACTCAACCAGGGCCTGCCTCTTCCTCCACCCCCACCCCCCCCTCCTGCCTCCTCTACCGGGGTCCCCATGCAAGTGCAGGCCCCTCACCACTTTCAGAACTTGGGGGGCTTTCCAACCTCGCTGATGCACACCGGCGGCACCACTAACCCCTCAGTGCCCCTCTCCACCTACCCCCCGTCCCACCAGCAGACTGGACTGCCCCCCCCTCCTCCCCCTCCCCAGCAGCATACTCAGCCGGCCCAGGCCGTGCCCACCGCCACTCAGATGCCCAGCGGGACACGTGGGGCCCCCTTTCACAACGCTGGGTACCTGGGCACGGGGTGGCACTGACCGCCTCCATGCAGGCCTCCCCCTTGGCCCCGCCAGCCCCTGTGAACTCACTCTGAGAGGAGCTTGACGACAGACCGCGGAACACAACAAGCAACAAAAGCTGTAAATATTTTCTATGTACCTGAACACATGGCCAATGGAAAAACAGGAGAAGGTGGGATAAAGGGGTGCTTTTTAAAGGACAAACTGAAAACGAGGACTGTGAAACAATCTTATTAAGAGACTTTGTGTCTGAAATGAAGATGGACGATTCCCCCGGTGCTCATCCCACTCTTTCTCTCTCTGACGTCCCTCCCTCCGTTTTCTTTCTCTTCCCTCCTGTGGCGGAGAGAGTGCCTATCCGTCTGTCCGTCTCTGTCTGTTCTGGACTTCTATTGTACGGTCCCGCACTTTCTGTATCAATGTACATTCCAGCCTCCACCCCCCTTTGTCAGTTAGTCTGCCTTTCACTTCTTCTTCTCTTTGTCTATTGTCTGCTCTTCTACACCGTTTATTTGTTTTATCTAGTGGCTCATTATAGCAAACAGAAAGCTTTTTGTAAAAATAAAAAAATACAGAGTTATTTTTATTCCTCTGTGTAACAAATATCTGTGCACCGCTGCAGTGATTCAGAAAATGCTGTTCTGGGAGCCCGCTTCAATGCCCCAGGAGGCTGCACTCGTGTGTGTGTGTGTGTGTGTGTGTGGAGGTGTATGGACTGTATGTGTGTGTCTGTCCTGTGTGTCAGTGGGAGAAAGGGAAGTGATAGAAGGTAAGAGTGATAGCGTGAAACGAGTGCAGTAGTCTTCTGAGGTAGCCAGAGTGAGGTCTCACCCGTAGGTAGGACGTTAGCGGTTTATTTTTGAATATCAATGGTTATTTGTAGAAATTGTAATTTAATGTATAGGTGGTTACTCCAGCTTTCTCCGGAAACAGGTTGTATATATTTGCTTCTTTTCTTTCCTATGCTTGTACAATTGGCTCCCATCCCATGTTGGAATCTGGTTGTAAATACGAGCGCTCTTCTTGGCAAAGATGAATGTTTCTGTGACCGTAGCACTTTTTCTTTAGTTCTTCCTCTCTGGACTATTCAGTGTAGTCTTTATTATTTGTGTGTATGTTTGTGCAGAGGAGAGAGACTCAAACACTGCACTGGTTGGCTATTTTCATGGTTCATTATAATAAATCACTGTAATGACAGTTTTATACCACTGGTGGTGCTGTGTCTGTCTGTATGTTCTGTCTGTCTGGGACAAGGATGGCTGATATGTTGGCATCACTTTCAAACGGTTTGACGGATGCCTCCTACCTGACGTGGTCCTTGTTATCTGGGATCCTTGGGACGTCCCTACTCCGTTGAAGTTACCGTTGAAAATGGTCACGGAACGGGTTAGGTAAGGATTATGGTTAAGTTTAGGGTAGGGATGTCCCAAGGAACCCCGGATAGCACTAACCTACCTGACAGGCCACCAGCAAGCTGCCTGTCGCCTTTCTAATAAAACTCCTGTGAAAAGTCGTGGTTGGATGCAGTCGGACAACTTCACCATATCATGGAACCATAGAGACCTGAACCATCTTCAGCATGTCCCCTGAGAATTCCTTTACAGAGTGGATTACCTTTCAGGTTTAAGGAATGTGTACCATCATGCCAGCAACAGATATGCCCATTAATGAATATTTCTTTAGTGATTGCCTCCCATCTTATCACAACAGATTGTAGACAGTTCCATCACGAGAACAACACTAACTGCATCTAATGAGCGCCTGCCTCTCTTCCTGACAGGGGTGCATGTTGGTTAGTGGTAGTTTATCACTGGTAAGCAGATGTTGCGACACCTCCTCTTTGATCTGGGATGCTGTGTGCATATCAATGCGGACACTCCGGTCTTGATGAACATCAATGATTAAGCAGGCTCCTCATGGTTACAAGTGCTCTCCTTTCCCCGTTATGCATGACTAACAGGCACAAATGAGCTTCACAACAACACACCACTCCTGGTTTTGGAGTGTCTTTCTCCCATGTTCACAAGTGGAGAGAATCCACAGTTCAGGGACATGTGGTCTAGAGAGATGTGTTTCAAATCAAAGTTTATTTGTCACGTGTGCCTAATACAACAGGTGTACACCTTTCAGTGAAAGGCTTACTTACAGGCTCTAACCAACAGTGTAAAAAAGGTATTAGGTGAACAATAGGTAAGTAAAGAAATAAAAACAGCAGAGAAAAATAACAGTAGTGAGGCTATATACAGGCACCAGTTAGTCAGGCTGATTGAGGTAGTATGTACATGTAGATATGGTTAAAGTGACTATGCATATATGAAGAACAGAGAGTAGAAGTAGCGGTGGGTAGCGGGACACAATGCAGATAGCCTGGTTAGCCAATGTGCGAGAGCACTGGTTGGTCGGGCCAATTGAGGTAGTATGTACACGAATGTATAGTTAAAGTGTCTGCATATATGATAAACAGAATAGCAGCAGCGTAAAAGAGGGGTTGGGGGGGGCACACAATGCAAATAGCCATTTGATTACCTGTTCGGGAGTCTTATGGCTTGGGGGTAAAAACTGTTGAGAAGCCTTTTTGTCCTAGACTTGGCACTCCGGTACCTCTTGCCATGCGGTAGTAGAGAGAACATTCTATGACTGGGGTGGCTGGGGTCTTTGACAATTTTTAGGGCCTTCCTCTGACACCGCCTGGTGTAGAGGTCCTGGATGGCACTCAGCTTAGTGATGTACTGGGCTGTATGCACTACCCTCTGTAGTGCCTTGCGGTCGGAGGCCGAGCAATTGCCGTACCAGGCAGTGATGCAACCAGTCAGGATGCTCTCGATGTTGCAGCTGTATAACCTTTTGAGGATCTGAGGACCCATGTCAAATCTTTTTGCTTTCCTGAGGGGGAATAGGCTTTGCCGTGCCCTCTTCACGACTGTCTTGGTGTGTTTGGGCCATTCTAGTTTGTTGGTGATGTGGACAAAAAAACTTGAAGCTCTCAACCTGCTCCACTACAGCCCCGTCGATGAGAATGGGGGTGATCTGTCCTCCTTTTCCTGTAGTCCACAATCGTCTCCTTATTCTTGGTTACACTGAGGGATAGGTTGTTATTCTGGCACCACCCGGCCAGGTCTTTGACTTCCTCCCTATAGGGTGTCTCATCGTTGTCGGTGATCAGGCCTACCACTGTTGTGTCGTCTGCAAACTTAATGATGGTGTTGGAGTTGTGCCTGACCATGCAGTCGTGGGTGAACGGAGTACAGGAGGGGACTGAGCACACACCCCGAGGGGGCTCCAGTATTGAGGATCAGCGTGGCAGATGTGTTGCTACCTACCCTCACCACCTGGGGGTGGTCCGTCAGGAAGTCCAGGATCCAGTTGCAGAGGGAGGTGTTTAGTCCCAGGATCCTTAGCTGAGTGATGAGCTTTGAGGGCCTTATGGTGTTGACCGCTGAGCTGTAGTCAATGAATAGCATTCTCACATAGGTGTTCCTTTTGTCCAGGTGGGAAAGGGCAGTGTGGAGTGCAATAGAGAGTGCCTCCTCTGTGGATCTGTTTGGGCGGTATGCAAATTGGAGTGGGTCTAGGGTTTCTGGGATAATGGGATAATGGTGTTGATGTGAGCCATGACCAGCCTTTCAAAGCATTTCATGTATACAGCCGTGTGTGCTACGTGTCTGTAATCATTTAGGCAGGTTGCCTTCATGTTCTTGGGCACAGTGACTATGGTGGTCTGCTTGAAACATGTTGGTATTACAGACTCAATCAGGGACATGTTGAAAATGTCAGTGAAGACACCTGCCAGTTGGTCAGCACATGCCCGGAGCACACGTCCTGGTAATCCGTCTGGCCCCGCAGCCTTGTGAATGTTGACCTGTTTAAAGGTCTTACTCATGTCGGCTACGGAGAGCGTGAGGTGTTCAATTTCTGGCCCGGTTTGTTTTGCATGGCCCGGTGCCCCGGTTGAGTGGAGATTGCATATTTTAGAATATTCCATTGGTCCTTAAGTGAATTCTCCACCCACCCGGGGGAACTGGGCCATGCAAAACTAAATGGTCCAATCAGAATAGGGCTATAGGGGTTGGGCAAGTGAGTGCTCTTGGGTTGTGTATAGTTAATTATTCCAGGAAGAGAAGTGCATTGCAGTGTTGGGTGGGGAGGAAGAACATTTTCAATGTCATTTCTCTGAAGTGAAACTAAAGCTAGCCATATGTTGTGCATGAAACCAAACTCCCCAGCTCTTCAGAAAACTGTTAAATAGTGAAATTCAGTCTTTGGACCTCTTAACACCAAACAGAAAGTAGAACAGAAATCTTATCCGCAAACACATGCAGGTGAGTAGAGAGATTACATGGACATTTGAAGATCAGCTCTACACTGTTTGTTTATTCTCTTTTTTCTTTGCTACAGTTGGCCAACGTTAACTCTTTGTTCTTTGGTTATATAACTATTTTCTAAGTTTCTTAGTAACACCTTGTATCAAGATTGGTTAGTCTGCCCGTAAGGCAATGTTGGCAAACTATCAAGAGCAGACTGATTGCAGGAAATGCTTTATGGTTTTACCTTGGTCTCTGTCTAGATATGGCGTCCTCCAGCAGTGTCCTCGCTGAAGAGCAGTTCCTGTGCTCCATCTGTCTGGATGTGTTCACTGAGCCGGTCTCTATTCAATGTGGACACAACTACTGCATGTCCTGTATCAGGAAGTATTGGGATGGCAATGACCTGTGCCAGTGTCCCATGTGTAAAAAAACATTTTACAGGAGACCAGATCTGTTCATCAATACATTCATTTCTGAGATGGCTGCTCAGTTCAGGAAATCAGTTCAAGTGAAAGCCACCAGCAGCTCAGACCAACTCCCTGCCAAAACTGGAGAAGTCTCCTGTGACATCTGCACTGGGATGAAGCTCAAGGCCCTGAAGTCCTGCCTGGTGTGTCAGACCTCTTACTGTGAGACTCACCTGGAGCCTCATCAGAGAGTCGCAGCCTTAAAGAGACATAAGCTGATCAACCCTGTGGAGAACCTGGAAGACAGGATGTGTAAGAAGCATGACTGGCTCCTGGAGCTGTTCTGTAGGAGTGATCAGACATGTGTGTGTCAGTTCTGCACTGAGGCAGACCACAAGACTCACAACACAGTCCCTCTAGAAGAAGAGTATGGAGAGAAGATGGCTGAACTGGGGAAGATGATGGCAGTAGTACAGCAGATGATGCATGCAAGATCTAGAAAGGTTAAGGAGATCAAGCAGTCTGTAGAGCTCAGCAAGAGAGTTGCAGAGAGAAAGATATTAGACAGTGTGCAGGTATTCACTGCTCTGGTGCGCTCCATTGAGAGAAGTCAGGCTGAGCTCATTGAGGTGGTCAAAGAGAAGCATAAAAAAGCGGAGAGGCAGGCTGAAGGGCTCATTAAAGAGCTGGAGCGGGAAATGAATGAGCTACAGAGGAGAAGCACTGAGCTGGAGCAGCTCTCACACACTGAGGACCAGCTCCACCTCCTCCAGAGCTTTCCATCCCTCTGTACCCCTCCAGACACCAAGGACTGGTCTGAGATCAGTGTTCACAGTGATCTGTATGTGGGGACTGGGAGGAGAGTTGTGTCCCAACTGGAGGAGACACTGAATAAAGAGATGGATAAAGTCAAATTGAAGAGGGTGCAGCGCTATGCAGTGGATGTGACTCTGGACCCTGATACGGCAAACCCCTATATTATCCTGTCTACAAGTGGGAAAGAAGTGAGATATCAACAGAAGCAACAAGATCTCCTTGACAACCCAAAGAGGTTTTCAACCTGTCCCTGTGTTCTTGGAAATAAAGGTGTCTCCTCAGGAAGATTTTACTATGAGGTGACTGTTAAGGGAAAGACTAAGTGGGATTTAGGAGTGGCCAGAGAGTCCATCGACAGGAAGGGAAATATCACACTGAGCCCTAAGGATGGTTACTGGACTGTGGCACTGAGGGAGAGGTATAAGTACCTAGCCTGTACCTCCCCACCTGTCCTCCTCTCCCTGAGAGAAAAGCCCCAGAAAGTGGGGGTGTTTGTGGATTATGAGGAGGGTCAGGTGTCCTTTTATGATGTGGAGGCCAGGTCTCATATCTACTCTTACACTGGCTGCACCTTCGCTAAGAAACTATATCCATACTTAGGACCTTGTGCTAATTTTGGGGATGAAAACTCTGCTCCTCTGATTATCTCTCCTGTCAATCACACAGTCTGAGGATGACGTTTTGACATTGCAGAAGCGTGGAGATGTTTCCAAAGATAATGGTATCCTGACAAATACTCCGCATGGACCTTGATTCTGTTAAGTTTAAAATACTGCACTTTGCATTATCACATGAATCACAGAAAAAAAAATCCCTGCAAATATTTAGTTCAATATTAGATGAAATTGTTCCAGTCTCTTCTGTGTGGTCATTTCTTAATGTACATATACATAATGTGTGTTTATGTAATAATGTCGTGCTGATGTGACTGTATTGTGATTCATTTCATGTAATCTCTGACACCAATGATTGAGCAGCCTCTTCGTGGTTACAAGTGCTCTCCTGTCCCCATCGTGCATGGGGACAAAGCTTTACAACACAACACAACACACGACTATATTTTGAAGTGCCTTTCTCGTGTTGTTTGTTCTGTCTTTGATTGTAACACAAAAATGTCATTACATTTTAAATAAACACCATTAAAGAAACAGATGCAGTGAGTATGTTTTAAAGTTTATTTATCCCCCCCCCCCCTTGTTAAGTCTCTCTAAATGTTTTGTATTCTTAGGGTAATATTGACATGTTTTTATGTACATGGAAATGGTTGGGACAAACCTCTTTCCCTGGTTCCTCACCTCTTCTGTTTGTTTATCCCAGATTTTCATACACACTCACACACTGCATGAAAAGGCACATTTACGGCACATTGTCCCATACATCTCCGATTACATATACATGTCTGTAAATGTCCACACACAAAAGTGGTCTGTTATCGGATATGTACGGGATGTGTGCAGAGATTTTTGGACTGTGCACTCCAGTGTTAACCCGTAAATACACTTTTTCATGCAGTCAACTCCTCCAGCTACACTTGGAAACCACCTGGAACATATCACTGCTTGCTGACCAGACAGCCAGTATAATAAGGTAGGTGGGGTTTGGACTAGCCAGTATAATAAGGTAGTGGGGGTTGGACTAGCCAGTATAATAAGGTAGGTGGGGGTTGGACTAGCCAGTATAATAAGGTAGGTGGGGGTTGGACTAGCCAGTATAATAAGGTAGGTGGGGTTTGGACTAGCCAGTATAATAAGGTAGGTGGGATTTGGACTAGCCAGTATAATAAGTTCGGTGGGGGTTGGACTAGCCAGTATAATAAGGTAGGTGGGGGTTGGACTAGACAGTATAATAAGGTAGGTGGGGTTTGTACTAGCCAGTATAATAAGGTCGGTGGGGTTTGGACTAGCCAGTATAATAAGGTAGGTGGGGTTTGAACTAGCCAGTATAATAAGGTAGGTGGGGTTTGAACTAGCCAGTATAATAAGGTCGGTGGGGTTTGGACTAGCCAGTATAATAAGGTAGGTGGGGTTTGTACTAGCCAGTATAATAAGGTAGGTGGGGTTTGGACTAGCCAGTATAATAAGGTCGGTGGGGTTTGGACTAGCCAGTATAATAAGGTAGGTGGGGTTTGTACTAGCCAGTATAATAAGGTCGGTGGGGTTTGAACTGATTGAATATGTTCACATGTTGATTAGTTCACATCACAGGAGGTTGGTGGCACCTTAATTGGGGAGGACAGGCTCGTCGTAATGGCTGGTGCGGAATCAGTGGAATGGTATGATGCCATTCCATTGATGCCGTTCCGTACATTATTATGAGCCGTCCCCACAGCAGCTTCCTGTGGTTCGCATGTTAAGTTGAGCTTGTTTCAGCCCAGAAGCCCTATAAGAACGCTAGGCACATTTACAACATAATGAGAGTGGATTTATAAAGCCCTTTACACTCACCAGCTGGAAAGTGATATATGCCAATTAGGAGGATGATTAGGTGGCCAGGTTGGGAATTTAACCCCCTACTCTTACAATAAGTGCCATGGGATTTTTAATGACCACAGAGAGTTAGGACACCCATTTTAACTTCCCATCTGAAAGACAGCACCCTATGCAGGGCAATGTCCCCTTCAGTGCCCTGGGGCATTAGGATCTCCTTAGACCAGATAAAAGAGTGCCTCCTATTGGCCCTCCAACACCGTTTCCAGTAGCATCTGGTCTTCCATCAAGGGACTGACCGGGACCAACCATGCTTTGCTTCAGGGACAAGCCAGCAGTGGTATGCAGGGTGCTCTGCTGCTGGCAGTAGACTGCTGACATAATAGTTATAAAGTTGTGTTGCAGCCCTGTTTGTGTGGCAGTGGTAAGCTACGTGACTTGAGTTTACATGGGCTCTGGAGACCACTGATCTTTTCAAACAGTTCTGTCCCTTTAAACGGCCATAACATCCACATTTTGACCTTCAAGAAATTGTATTTTTATTAATTGATAAAATGTGCTGGATAGAGAGCAAGAATGACTTTCCGTTAACGACACATTGCTACTAGTGATAAAGTTGCAGATGGATTGTGAGGTTATATTCCCAGATAATACAATTCAAGACACTGGGCCACACTTTATGGAAACACTTATTCCCATAGTAAAATGGCAATACTCTAGAATACAGTCTGTATACATTGTGTGGCACATCTGAAGTGAATCAATAGCTTTAACATACTGCATCGATTTGTAAATATCATAGTCGAGACAAGATAATATTCCAACACGTAAAACAGCTATTTCCATTTGTTAATAGGCCTATTCTTCTACGTAATACATTGTTCTTCAGCATGGGTTTCTCCAGGGTTGCTGAGGACACTATGATTGGCAGCCTGCTCTCGACCTCTAGTCCTACATGGCTCTGATCTCTACCTCTGATTCTATCACAACAGTCATTCATTACAGCTACAAGATTTCTTCTTTACCTTCAACTTAGTGACATTTAATGTGGTGTCAGTGGTGGCGCATCACTCTCTGGTCAGCCGTTGTCTTCCAGTACGGACAAGTCTAAATGGGATCCGTGGGACGTCCCAATTCTGATGTCACCCCATTGAACATCAGATTTAAAAAAAGGTTAAGGTAAGGGTAAAGGTTAGGGTTTTGTGTAGGGACGTCCCAAGGTTCCCAGGTACCTCTAACCCTTCCACCACAAAGTCCAGTAAGGTGGCTCAGCAAGCCAGACAGTGCTTACAGTTCTCATGGCCCATGCTCACCCACTGTAAACAGTCTTACAATGATGAGCCCAATGAAGAGCAAAGAGTGGAACACAAGTCAAGAATGAATCCACAGTTCAGGTACATGTGGTCCAGAGGTGAGTTTGACACAATAAAGACAACAGCTCTGTTTGATCAGACGTCTCAACAATCCAATGCTGTAGCCTAGCGGTCATGTGCGGTCATGTGTTAGTTCACCATTTCCCAAACTCGGTCCTAGGGACCTCAAGGGGTGCATGTTTTGGTTTTTGTCCAAGCACTACACAGCTGATTCAAGTTTTCAAAGCTTGACGATTAGTTAATAATTTTAATCAGTTGGGTCAAATGCTAGGGCAAAAACCAAAACGTGCACTCCTTGAGGTCCCCAAGACTGAGTTTAGGAAACGCTGGGTTAATTTGTGTTTTTCTATGGCCTTGAATGGTGGGACAGAATCTCATGTTCTTTTTCACAAACAAAACTTTCCTCGTACGTTTCCTAATATGTTTTATTGTCACATACACCAGATAGGTGCAGTGAAATGTGTTGTTTTACAGGGTCAGTCATAGTAGTACAGCGCCTCTGGAGCAAATCAGGGTGAAGTGCCTTGCTCAGGGGGCACAACGACCTTGTCAGCTCAGGTATTCAAACCAGCGACCTTTCGGTTACTGACCCAATGCTCTAACAGCTACGCTTACTGCCGCCCGTTAAGTCATCGGCCTACTGTGTCCACTCAGTAACGGATTTCATTTCATAAAACAATATGAAGTCTTCCATCTGTTGTTGCCAATATCAAGGTCATGCCTGGATGAGAAAGGGTCCGTAGGGGTTGGTCTTTACTAAGTGGGTTCTCTTGGAGTGGATGTATCTCCTCCTTTCATTCATTCGTCTTTTTCTCGTTCTGTTCTTCCCAACAGCAGTAGCTCTCCTTTCCACCTCCAGAGTGACAGGTATGAAGCTGGAACGTTGTGTTACATTATCTTTACCTCTGATGGGCACCGACACCTGTGAACAAAGAACACAACTAGATTTACCAATGGCAACGTAAGCATATGGATATTGATCCCATGAAAGTATATCAGATTATTCACAATTCACAAAAAGCACACCCACCTTTGTACAGTATTTGGTTGTTTATATGGAATTACCAGTCTCTGTGAGGACAGAAAGGAGAGGTTAGCATTGGTAATGTCACTATGAATACCTCTTGAGCTCGTGTACTTGTAGTAACAGAGATATACCAGAGGGTGGCAGTAGTGAGGAAAAGTCACCAATCAGTAGTAAGGTAATGACATCCTTATCTAAATGGCTCAGAGACCTCCTTTATAAACATAGTTAATCAGTGGACTGACGCATACGTTACTGCAACAGAACAATTCATCACTTTGCCAAAATGAGACTCAGTCACTCTCTCTCGTCTTATAGCTGATAATGTGAAGTCAGACATCTTGAAACGCTATAACATTGATAATTGAGGGTGTCTCGGATTTTGGAAGCAGAGCCTACTAGACTTAATTTGAATGTGTGCCCAATTGAGACTCTCTCTCTCCTCCTGTCCCATAGCTGCTAACGGCATCCTCCCTCTGTTCCATGACGTTGTCCTGCACCAACAGGCAGCCCTAGCCGATCAGCTCGTGATTCATTTAGACAGGCTGATAGCCAAGCTGTGTAAACAGCCATTAGTAATTCATGACTCCGTAAATTCTCTCCCTTTTTCTTCCATCTTATTTTCTACAACTCCCTCTCCTTTCCATTTCTTTTTTTATTTTCCTTCCCCCCTTGTCGTTTTATCCATTCTCTTTGACTCGGCCATCTTGTTTTCTTATCTTCCTCTCTCATTCTCACACGTTCTCTCTCTCTCTCTCTGACTCACCAATTCCCAATCCCATTGGTAATAACAGTAAGCAGGTGTTATGTGAGAAGCAGTTAAAATATGTTAATTGGTGGTGGCTCAGGTATGTGAAATTATGCTGAAAATACTTGCATAAAAAGGGACGGAATATGAATATCTACCATGTGGGGTTTGGACAGCAGGGTACAGTTGTACATTTGATACACACCCACCCCATTCTCTGGGCTTTGGAGGAGGGGGTTGATGAGAAATGTGTATTTATTAGCCTAAATACATTAAACCCCAAGATATGGGAGATGTGGAAGAGTCTGGAGGAGAGGCGGCTCAGACTTCAGGGACAGAGGTTCTGTTATTCTGTGCAACAGTGTTCTTCACTCATGGTCCCGGAGAGCCAAAGGGTGTGCAGGTGTTTGGTCCAGCCCAGCACTAACACATCAGTATGGTGCTGCCCTTCAGAGACAGGTAGACACCCTGTGGTCCCCAGGAGCAGGATTGAAGAGCATTGCTCTATGACCTTACACAGACTTGAACTATCACACATATCACTTTGTGAGAGCCTCTGTATGGCATGCTCATATGAGGAAAGTCCACAGCTCATATTCACAAAGCATCTCAGGGTAGGAGTCCTGATCTAGAATCAGGTCCCCCCTGTCCATGTAATCTTATTCATAATGACCTAAAATCCCAAGCTGATCTTAGATTAAGTGTTGTCCTTACTATCCAGCAGCTCATCAGCCATCAGCCCATCCTGACGGTTTCCCAGGACGAAGGCCAGGAAGGAGAGTATAAGGGCGTCCATGATGCCCATGATAGCCAGGATGTAGGCCCAGCGCACGGAGCACGCTCCCAGGGTGTACTTGTCTGTCTGCTCCCCACACATCCTCTTCACCTCATCACTGTCCCAGCCGTCTGGGTAGATCATACAGCCCAGAATCAGGCACGTACCTGGGATAGGAGGAGGGAGGGAGGGATGGGGGGGATGGAGAGACAGAGGGAGGGAGAAAGGAAGAAGTGGGGGAAAGGGGGAGATTACAGAAAAGAGAGAGTACAGGAGAAACACAGAAAGATGTAGGGAGAGAGGTAGAGAGAGAAAGAGACAAAGAGAGATAGTGTTAGCTTAACCCATACCATATCTATGGAGCATTCTGAACTCATCACCCTCCCCCTGTAGTCTCTCTTCCATCTCTCCCCCTGTAGTCTCTCCTCCATCCCCCCCTGTAGTCTCTCCACCATCCCTCCCCCTGTAGTCTCTCCTCCTCCCCTCCCCCTGTAGTCTCTCCTCCTCCCCTCCCCCTGTAGTCTCTCCTCCTCCCCTCCCCCTGTAGTCTCTCCTCCTCCCCTCCCCCTGTAGTCTCTCCTCCTCCCCTCCCCCTGTAGTCTCTCCTCCTCCCCTCCCCCTGTAGTCTCTCCTCCTCCCCTCCCCCTGTAGTCTCTCCTCCTCCCCTCCCCCTGTAGTCTCTCCTCCTCCCCTCCCCCTGTAGTCTCTCCTCCATCCCTCCCCCTGTAGTCTCTCCTCCATCCCTCCCCCTGTAGTCTCTCCTCCTCCTCCCCCTGTAGGCTCCCCTCCCCCTCTGTAGTCCCCCCTCTCACCCTCTCCCTGTAATCTCTTCTATCCTCCTCCCCCTGTAGTCTCTCCTCCTCCCCTCCTGTAGTCCCTCCTCTCCTCCACCCCTTCTGTAGTCCCTCCTCTCACCCTCCCCCTGTAGTCCCTCCTCTCACCCTCCCCCTGTAGTCCCTCCTCTCACCCTGTAGTCTCTCCTCCTCCCCCTGTAGTCTCTCCTGTTCCCCTACTCCTGTAATCTCTCCTCTCCTCTGTTCAGTAGCTGATTGATTCCCTCTCCTGATCTCCTGACCACTGTCAGAGTGACCACTGCAGCTCCCCATGGACACGAACAGTACACACACCCACTCCAGCCAGAGACACTGGGACTTTCTTCAATTCAATTCACTTGTTCCGAGCGTGTGACAATAACACAGAGATGTCAGTGCAGGCTGTGGTAACAGATCAATAAGAGTATTGTCAGAGGATATCTAGCAGTCCCACACAGTCACAGCAGCAGAGTCCATAGTAGAGGCATTTGTGTGTGTTAACAGTCGTGGAAGGGCACATTGCTGTCAGAGGCTAAGCTAAAGAGACAGCAAGAGAGTACAGAGAGATAAGTAGATAGATTTAAGACACAATCTCAGGAAATGAAAGAGCAGCCCTCTCTTGCTCTCCATCCCCCTCTCTCTCTTTTCTTCCTCCCTCCCTCTCATTCACTCACAGAACCTCAGGAAATGATAGAGCATCACAGCAGGAATATTGGTGACCTGTTGCCACAAGAAAAGAGCAACCAGTAAAAAAAAAAACACCATTGTAAATACAAACCATATTTATGTTTATTTATTTTCCACTTTGTACTTTTACTATTTGCACATCGTTACAACACTGTATATAGACATAACATGATATTTGAAATGTGTCTATTCCTTTGAAACTTTTGTGAGTGTAATATTTACTGTTCATTTTTTATTATCTATTTCACCTGCTTTGGCAATGTTAACATATGTTTCCCATGCCAATAAAGCCCTTCGTATTGAATTGAAAGGGGCGGAGAGGAACTGGAGAAAGTGAGAAAGAAACACAAATCAAATCAAATTGTATTGGTCACATACACATGGTGAGCAGATGTTATTGTGAGTGTAGTGAAATGCTTGTGCTTCTAGATCCAACAGTGCAGCAATATCTAACAGGTAATATCAACAATTCCACAACAAAACCTAATACACACAATCTAGTAAAGGAATGGGATGAGAGTATATAAGTAAAAAATATATGGATGAGCAGTGAGAGCGGCTAAGATGCAATAGATAGTAAAGAATAGATAGTGAAGAATTCAGTATATACATATGAGATGAGTAATGCGAGATATGTAAACATTCTTAGTGGCATTATTAACGTGACTAGTGTTCCATTTATTAAAGTGGCCAATGATATCAAGTCTGTAGGTAGGCAGCCGCCTCTCTGTGCTAGTGATGGCTGTTTAACAATCTCTCTGTCCCAGCTTTGATGCACCTGTACTGACCTCGCCTTTTGGATGGTAGCGGGGTGAACAGGCAGTGGCTCGGGTGGTTATTGTCCTTGATGATCTTTTTGGCCTTCCTGTGACATCGGGTGCTGTAGGTGTCCTGGAGGGCAGGTAGTTTGCCCCCGGTGATGCATTGTGCAGACCTCACCACCCTCTGGAGAGCCTTGCGGTTGTGGGCGGTGCAGTGTTTCCCCAATGTGTTTCTGTTCTCTCCTAACATGTGGTTCCCTGTTAGTCTGGAGTTAAACCGGACATGTGGTTCCCTGTTAGTCTGGAGTTAAACCGGACATGTGGTTCCCTGTTAGTCTGGAGTTAAACCGGACATGTGGTTCCCTGTTAGTCTGGAGTTAAACCGGACATGTGGTTCCCTGTTAGTCTGGAGTTAAACCGGACATGTGGTTCCCTGTTAGTCTGGAGTTAAACCGGACATGTGGTTCCCTGTTAGTCTGGAGTTAAACCGGACATGTGGTTCCCTGTTAGTCTGGAGTTAAACCGGACATGTGGTTCCCTGTTAGTCTGGAGTTAAACCGGACATGTGGTTCCCTGTTAGTCTGGAGTTAAACCGGACATGTGGTTCCCTGTTAGTCTGGAGTTAAACCGGACATGTGGTTCCCTGTTAGTCTGGAGTTAAACCGGACATGTGGTTCCCTGTTAGTCTGGAGTTAAACCGGACATGTGGTTCCCTGTTAGTCTGGAGTTAAACCGGACATGTGGTTCCCTGTTAGTCTGGAGTTAAACCGGACATGTGGTTCCCTGTTAGTCTGGAGTTAAACCGGACATGTGGTTCCCTGTTAGTCTGGAGTTAAACCGGACATGTGGTTCCCTGTTAGTCTGGAGTTAAACCGGACATGTGGTTCCCTGTTAGTCTGGAGTTAAACCGGACATGTGGTTCCCTGTTAGTCTGGAGTTAAACCGGACATGTGGTTCCCTGTTAGTCTGGAGTTAAACCGGACATGTGGTTCCCTGTTAGTCTGGAGTTAAACCGGACATGTGGTTCCCTGTTAGTCTGGAGTTAAACCGGACATGTGGTTCCCTGTTAGTCTGGAGTTAAACCGGACATGTGGTTCCCTGTTAGTCTGGAGTTAAACCGGACATGTGGTTCCCTGTTAGTCTGGAGTTAAACCGGACATGTGGTTCCCTGTTAGTCTGGAGTTAAACCGGACATGTGGTTCCCTGTTAGTCTGGAGTTAAACCGGACATGTGGTTCCCTGTTAGTCTGGAGTTAAACCGGACATGTGGTTCCCTGTTAGTCTGGAGTTAAACCGGACATGTGGTTCCCTGTTAGTCTGGAGTTAAACCGGACATGTGGTTCCCTGTTAGTCTGGAGTTAAACCGGACATGTGGTTCCCTGTTAGTCTGGAGTTAAACCGGACATGTGGTTCCCTGTTAGTCTGGAGTTAAACCGGACATGTGGTTCCCTGTTAGTCTGGAGTTAAACCGGACATGTGGTTCCCTGTTAGTCTGGAGTTAAACCGGACATGTGGTTCCCTGTTAGTCTGGAGTTAAACCGGACATGTGGTTCCCTGTTAGTCTGGAGTTAAACCGGACATGTGGTTCCCTGTTAGTCTGGAGTTAAACCGGACATGTGGTTCCCTGTTAGTCTGGAGTTAAACCGGACATGTGGTTCCCTGTTAGTCTGGAGTTAAACCGGACATGTGGTTCCCTGTTAGTCTGGAGTTAAACCGGACATGTGGTTCCCTGTTAGTCTGGAGTTAAACCGGACATGTGGTTCCCTGTTAGTCTGGAGTTAAACCGGACATGTGGTTCCCTGTTAGTCTGGAGTTAAACCGGACATGTGGTTCACTGTTAGTCTGGAGTTAAACCGGACATGTGTGTTTCCTGTTAGTCTGGAGTTAAACAGGACATGTGGTTTCCTGTTAGTCTGGAGTTAAACAGGATATGTGGTTTCCTGTTAGTCTGGAGTTAAACAGGACATGTTGATATGGATCAGAATTGTGGTAATGATACAAACAGTGCTAACTGGTCTGTAATAATGCACACTGATGTTAAAGCATGTAATAACTCTAATCTAATCCCACACCCGCTACACCAGGGGTTCCCAATTACATTCAGCCACGGGACAATTTTTTCTTGAGCGAATGGTCGGGGCCGGAACAAAATGTTAAATAATTTGTACTCTGCAAATTGACCGTAAGTAGCCCAAACCGATAGCATTTGACAAAAACATAACAATTTCAAACCTTAAATACATTGGGATATGATCACCTACGCCTCTCTATTTATGAATCATTGTGAACAGATTGTCCTAGCCGGGAGCGTTAGCGCTGCGTCAGACTCCGGCACTGATGATCCACATTGCTAATCACTGTTCTCGGATCAGAGGTTGGGACACCTATGAGTTTCTCTCGTTTTCAAAGTTGATCTTGTTTATATGTGCTGTGTGTAAGAGAGCGTTGGATTGGATGCTCTGCATTTGACTATGGTCCTCTCACTTCCAGACCTTTTCATAAATAAGACAATACGGTCCTGAGGTGGTCTTATAGCTTGGATCCAGACTGAGAGGAGGGCAGTCATTCTAACTCTGAACTCATCATAAATAATAAAAACATAATTTACCCATTCACTTCCTCTTGCAGTGAGCCAGGGAGATGCAGAGTGAGGAGAGAGCATGGGATCCTACATATGTAGGATCTTAATTTGATCACTTTTGTTATTAATTTTCCTGCACCACATGAAATGCAGATGAGCCTCGTGATTTACAAAAGTCCCTGAAAACCCACACTAACACACGTTTATATTAACAGTATTGCACTTTTCATGTAGACTACTTTTGGCCAGCTAATAGCCTAACCAACAAACAGGCAACATCAAATGTTCAAATCCTGTTGTTGCAGGACTATTTCACTGTGACAATATGGGTTAAGATCCTACATCTGTAATGAACAAGGAGCCTAAAGTTTAAGTCTCAGGCAAACATTGAATAAGTCAATTAATGAGCCAATGACAATTAATGAGCCACTGACGCCACCATGGGGCACTCTGTTCACAACGTTGACATCAGTAAACCTCTCGTCCACACGTCGCCATACACGTGGTCTGTGGTTGTGAGGCCGGTTGGACGTACTGCCAAATTCTCTAAAACGATGTTGGAGGCGGCTTATGGTAGAGAAATTAACATAAAATTCTTTGGAAACTGCTCTGATGGACATTCCTGCAGTCAGCATGCCAATTGCATGCTCACTCAAAACATCTATGGCATTGTGTTGTGTGACAAAACTGCACATTTTAGAGTGGCCTTTTATTGTCCCCAGCACAAGGTGCACCTGTGTAATGACCATGCTGTTTAATCAGCTTCTTGATATGCCACACCTTTCAGGTTGATGGATTATCTTGACAAAGGAGAAATGTTAACAAATGTTAACAAATTTGTGCACAACATGAGAGAAATTAGCTTTTTGTGCGTATGGAACATTTCAGGGATCTTTTATTTCAGCTCATGAAACATGGGACCAAAACTTTACATGTTTGTTTATATTTTTGTTCAGTGTACTGTATATATCCTTCACTATCTCCCCCTTCTTTAGATCTTCCCCTCTCCCTCCTCTCTACTCCCTGCCTCTCTCTCGTTCCTTGGCTTTTCTTCCTCTCTCTCCCCATCTTTCTCTCTCGTCATCCTCTCTCTTTCTCTCCCCCTCTCATGTGTTGCCAGCATCAGATGTGGATATAGAACAAGCCATTACCACAGATTGCATACTATGTTTTTAGGTCGTTTCTGAAGATTCTCTAACGTTCTCTCGTTGAAAGTTAAGAGTCTGTCCTTGTTCACTCTCTTTCTCCTAACTCCCCTTCCATCTTTTTTTTACCTCTTTCTGTCTCTGTCTCTCTCTCTTCTTCTCCTCCCAGCTGATAGCTGTTGGCGGGGTAGAGACTTTCAGTCCTCTCACTCCTCGTCTCCATTCTCCCGCCAACTGTTGCTGCTTCTCCTCAACACAGACAGATTAGTCCCAGTTCTCCGCCCTTTCACTCCACGGCTGCTTAATGTCTTGATTGAGGCTGGCTGGTTGGTTGGGATTGAGGCTGGCTGGTTGGTTGGTTGGGATTGAGGCTGGCTGGTTGGTTGGTTGGGATTGAGGCTGGCTGGTTGGTTGGTTGGGATTGAGGCTGGCTGGTTGGTTGGTTGGGATTGAGGCTGGTTGGTTGTGATTGAGGCTGGTTGGTTGGTTGTAATTAAGGCTGGCTGGCTGGTTGGTTGTGATTGAGGCTGGCTGGTTGGTTGTGATTGAGGCTGGCTGGTTGGTTGTGATTGAGGCTGGCTGGTTGGTTGTGATTGAGGCTGGCTGGTTGGTTGTGATTGAGGCTGGCTGGTTGGTTGTGATTGAAGCTGGCTGGTTGGTTGTGATTGAAGCTGGTTGGTTGGTTGTGATTGAGGCTGGTTGGTTGGGATTGAGGCTGGCTGGTTGGGATTGAGGCTGGCTGGTTGGGATTGAGGCTGGCTGGTTGGGATTGAGGCTGGCTGGTTGGGATTGAGGCTGGTTGGTTGGTTGTGATTGAGGCTGGTTGGTTGGTTGTGATTGAGGCTGGCTGGTTGGGATTGAGGCTGGCTGGTTGGGATTGAGGCTGGTTGGTTGGTTGGGATTGAGGCTGGTTGGTTGGTTGTGATTGAGGCTGGTTGGTTGGTTGTGATTGAGGCTGGTTGGTTGGTTGTGATTGAGGCTGGTTGGTTGGTTGTGATTGAGGCTGGTTGGTTGGTTGTGATTGAGGCTGGCTGGTTGGGATTGAGGCTGGTTGGTTGGTTGGGATTGAGGCTGGTTGGTTGGTTGGGATTGAGGCTGGTTGGTTGGTTGTGATTGAGGCTGGTTGGTTGGTTGTGATTGAGGCTGGTTGGTTGGTTGTGATTGAGGCTGGTTGGTTGGTTGTGATTGAGGCTGGTTGGTTGGTTGTGATTGAGGCTGGTTGGTTGGTTGTGATTGAGGCTGGTTGGTTGGTTGTGATTGAGGCTGGTTGGTTGGTTGTGATTGAGGCTGGTTGGTTGGTTGTGATTGAGGCTGGTTGGTTGGTTGTGATTGAGGCTGGTTGGTTGGTTGTGATTGAGGCTGGTTGGTTGGTTGTGATTGAGGCTGGTTGGTTGGTTGTGATTGAGGCTGGTTGGTTGGTTGTGATTGAGGCTGGTTGGTTGGTTGTGATTGAGGCTGGTTGGTTGGTTGGGATTGAGGCTGGCTGGTTGGTTGTGATTGAGGCTGGCTGGTTGGGATTGAGGCTGGTTGGTTGGTTGGGATTGAGGCTGGTTGGTTGGTTGGGATTGAGGCTGGTTGGTTGGTTGGTTGGTTGTGATTGAGGCTGGTTGGTTGGTTGGTTGGTTGTGATTGAGGCTGGCTGGTTGGTTGTGATTGAGGCTGGCTGGTTGGTTGTGATTGAGGCTGGTTGGTTGGTTGTGATTGAGGCTGGTTGGTTGGGATTGAGGCTGGCTGGTTGGGATTGAGGCTGGCTGGTTGTGATTGAGGCTGGCTGGTTGGGATTGAGGCTGGTTGGTTGGTTGTGATTGAGGCTGGCTGGTTGGTTGTGATTGAGGCTGGTTGGTTGGTTGTGATTGAGGCTGGTTGGTTGGTTGGGATTGAGGCTGGTTGGTTGGTTGTGATTGAGGCTGGTTGGTTGGTTGTGATTGAGGCTGGTTGGTTGGTTGGGATTGAGGCTGGTTGGTTGGGATTGATGCTGGTTGGTTGGTTGGGATTGATGCTGGTTGGTTGGTTGTGATTGAGGCTGGTTGGTTGGTTGTGATTGAGGCTGGTTGGTTGGGATTGAGGCTGGCTGGTTGGGATTGAGGCTGGCTGGTTGGTTGGGATTGAGGCTGGTTGGTTGGTTGGTTGGTTGGTTGTGATTGAGGCTGGCTGGTTGGTTGGGATTGAGGCTGGTTGGTTGGGATTGAGGCTGGCTGGTTGTGATTGAGGCTGGCTGGTTGGGATTGAGGCTGGTTGGTTGGTTGGGATTGAGGCTGGTTGGTTGGTTGGTTGTGATTGAGGCTGGCTCGTTGGTTGTGATTGAGGC
Source organism: Salvelinus fontinalis (assembly GCF_029448725.1). Taxonomy (NCBI): domain Eukaryota; kingdom Metazoa; phylum Chordata; class Actinopteri; order Salmoniformes; family Salmonidae; genus Salvelinus; species Salvelinus fontinalis. Next base: position 12,860,156 of record NC_074675.1, on the reverse strand, counting down.
TGGTTGGTTGGTTGGGATTGAGGCTGGCTGGTTGTGATTGAGGCTGTGTTTGTGCGTGCAGGTTTTCTTTCAGTGCGAAGGTGAACCATGCCAAATGCATATATAAGAGGGTGTAAATTGGGGCAGAGACAGATAGACAAATATTGGGCTCTCTCCTCTCCCCCCCCTTCCCTCTCTTACACCTTTACCCTCAATCCTCCCATAGTGCTGCTGGTCACAGGGTCAGTGTGTTAAGGGCTGAGGGTAATGTGGGGATGCAGGCTGTGTGACATGGATGCTGTGCCGTTTGCTGCATATGGCCAGGCTCATTAGCTCATCAAATGCACAAATGCAAACACCCATGTGCACGCACACTCACACGCACAGCCAATTACAGCACTGCATATTGACTGTACAAACAGAGCAGTCAATGTGATTACAGCCAAAGAGATTGATTTTAGACTGTTGAATTGTAATGCTAGCAGGGAGCTGTCCAATCAAGAGGTGCTGCATTCACCCAACTGGCTTACATGAGCTGCTCTGTGGTTTGGATTAGAGTGCATTCTTCCCCCTCATCTCTGTATGCATCCAACACACTCCGGAAGACTATAGCATTGGCATGCTTCTTTTTCTCTCTCCCTCCACGACAACTTGTTTCACGTGTCATTGGGGCCGACAAGGATTTTACAAGGAGGCAGACAGGGAAGGAGAGGGGGAGAGATAAAGGCAAAGGAATGAGATTAGAAAGAAAGAGGGACAGAATGAGAGAGGGAAAGAGCTGAGCACTCTGTCTCTATGGCTCAGGCGCAGAATGACATCAAATGTAGCTGTTGCTTCTCTACTGTGCACAGGTGGAGCAGGAAGAGAGAGGGGCAAAGAGCATCATGTCAGGAACAAGCACTATTAGTTTATACAACGAGTGTCTGAACAGAGTAAGAGTTATATAAGGTGCCTGTTGTTTTCTTTCCTAGGGAGAGGAGAGGAGGAAGGTGGGAATACATCGATGGAGTGTGGATGGGGGAGAAGATAGAGGGATAGAGGGAGGGCTTGCTGAATATAAGTACCATCGGGAGGTTACAGGATTAGAATCCCAATGCGTCCCATCTGACACATAAAGAGAGGAAAGGAAGTGTTCAACAAGCAAGACTACTCCACCCTGTCCTTAATTGAGCAGCAATGGTGGTTCTTTATTAAACCAATAAATATGTTGCATTTGTTCTGCAATTCATTACTTTGACCTTTGAGTCTTTTCTACCCTGACTGGGAAAAAGTCCTATCCTATTCACAGCAGAGAAATCTGCTTCTGTTCTCCATTCCTAAAGCAGAGGGGTTTATGGATGGTACCTGGTGGACAGTGTGCCGTAAAAGTGATTGAGGATCAAATGAATAACCCAATCATTCAGCAGCAAGCCGCCCACGTCTGTATCAGCCCCAGGCCCAGGCAAGACCACAGCAGTTATAGTATTATCAGCTATTCATAATAGCCAGGGGGGGAAAAAATAAACAGTCGACCGAAACACAAGGTTCTACATGCCTTATTTCTACCAAATGTACAAGGGTACACTGTTATGACTCCTCATGAAGAATATTTCAGATCATTTTGTTTTCAGATATTTTTTGATTCCGTCATAGAAAATGCAGAGCGTTATAGTATATGCCCTTTAGCAGATCATTTTATCTAAAGCGGTTCACAGTCGTGTGCATACACCTTTTTTCCGTATGGGTGGCCCCAGTGGGAATCTAAACCACAATCCTGATGTTTTTCCGTATGGGTGGCCCCAGCGGGAATCTAACCCACAATCCTGATGTTTTTCCGTATGGGTGGCCCCAGTGGGAATCTAACCCACAATCCTGATGTTTTACCGTATGGGTGGCCCCAGTGGGAATCTAAACCACAATCCTGATGTTTTACCGTATGGGTGGCCCCAGTGGGAATCTAAACCACAATCCTGATGTTTTTACCGTATGGGTGGCCCCAGCGGGAATCTAACCCACAATCCTGATGTTTTTCCGTATGGGTGGCCCCAGCGGGAATCTAACCCACAATCCTGATGTTTTACCGTATGGGTGGCCCCAGCGGGAATCTAACCCACAATCCTGATGTTTTTCCGTATGGGTGGCCCCAGTGGGAATCTAACCCACAATCCTGATGTTTTTCCGTATGGGTGGCCCCAGTGGGAATCTAACCCACAATCCTGATGTTTTTCCGTATGGGTGGCCCCAGTGGGAATCTAACCCACAATCCTGATGTTGCAAGTGCTGTGCTCTATCAACTAGGCTATGCAGGACCATGCTCTTGTATTTGCAGGACTGATATCTTACATTTCTTCATTTATATAAAAAAAAGTCAGAAAAAAAAGCTAAACTCATGTCATTACTGTCTCCCAAGGCAGCATAGTGTAGTTTATCGTAAAATGCAACAACAAAATGACCCATTCAAACCATTGTCAGACATAGCAATAGAAAAAAACATCTGTCTTTTCATCACAATATAAATCTACATGAATCATTATGATAATCCTCATAGGCATAAATATTGTTTTTCTGGTTTAAATCCCTCTATGAAAGCCCACTGACTGACCTCTGGTTTAAATCGCTCTAGGAAAGCCCACTGTCTGACCTCCTCTGGTTTAAATCCCTCTAGGAAAGCCCACTGACTGACGTCCTCTGGTTTAAATCCCTCTAGGAAAGCCCACTGACTGACCTCCTCTGGTTTAAATCCCTCTATGAAAGCCCACTGACTGACCTCCTCTGGTTTAAATCCCTCTAGGAAAGCCCACTAACTGACCTCCTCTGGTTTAAATCCCTCTAGGAAAGCCCACTGACTGACCTCCTCTGGTTTAAATCCCTCTAGGAAAGCCCACTGACTGACCTCCTCTGGTTTAAATCCCTCTATGAAAGCCCACTGACTGACCTCCTCTGGTTTAAATCCCTCTATGAAAGCCCACTGACTGACCTCCTCTGGTTTAAATCCCTCTATGAAAGCCCACTGACTGACCTCCTCTGGTTTAAATCCCTCTAGGAAAGCCCACTGACTGACGTCCTCTGGTTTAAATCCCTCTAGGAAAGCCCACTGACTGACCTCCTCTGGTTTAAATCCCTCTATGAAAGCACACTGACTGACCTCCTCTGGTTTAAATCCCTCTAGGAAAGCCCACTAACTGACCTCCTCTGGTTTAAATCCCTCTAGGAAAGCCCACTGACTGACCTCCTCTGGTTTAAATCCCTCTAGGAAAGCCCACTGACTGACCTCCTCTGGTTTAAATCCCTCTATGAAAGCCCACTGACTGACCTCCTCTGGTTTAAATCCCTCTATGAAAGCCCACTGACTGACCTCCTCTGGTTTAAATCCCTCTATGAAAGCCCACTGACTGACCTCCTCTGGTTTAAATCCCTCTATGAAAGCCCACTGACTGACCTCCTCTGGTTTAAATCCCTCTATGAAAGCCCACTGACTGACCTCCTCTGGTTTAAATCCCTCTATGAAAGCCCACTGACTGACCTCCTCTGGTTTAAATCCCTCTATGAAAGCCCACTGACTGACCTCCTCTGGTTTAAATCCCTCTATGAAAGCCCACTGACTGACCTCCTCTGGTTTAAATCCCTCTATGAAAGCACACTGACTGACCTCCTCTCGTTTAAATCCCTCTATGAAAGCCCACTGACTGACCTCCTCTGGTTTAAATCCCTCTATGAAAGCCCACTGACTGACCTCCTCTGGTTTAAATCCCTCTATGAAAGCACACTGACTGACCTCCTCTCGTTTAAATCCCTCTATGAAAGCCCACTGACTGACCTCCTCTGGTTTAAATCCCTCTATGAAAGCACACTGACTGACCCCACTGGAAGCAATAGTTGACCAGGGAGAGTAAAAAAGCATTTCCACCAATCAGAAGTAGTCAGTAATTGCCACCAATGGTGTCTTCTCCGACTGAGATCTTTGTTTAGAGGTGGCAGAAGCAGATGCATCATCATGGTTACTGGTGGTGTGCTGTTAATCCTGTGATCCATACAGGAAGTGACATGTTATGTGCATGTGGGTGACTAAAGCCGAAGATTGTTTATTATATTGACAAGATAGTCAAGTGACCACTAACAATGGAAATGCATGTCCTCAAAGATGGACTACAGGCGAGATCAGATGGGGCCATTCTAGCCAATGAGAGGACATATACGCGTGTGCATAAAAGGGATAGATAGAGGACTCATCTTTGTATCTCTGCCATTATAGCGTTTGTCACAGCATGGTCACGTGTGCGCCCTTGTCACGTGTGCTCCCTCTCCGGTCTCTAGGTCATCAGGCTGCTCATTATCCCGCACACCTGTCACCATCGTCACACGCACCAGGACCTCATGACACTCACCTGGACTCCATCACCTCCTTGATTACCTTCCCTATATATGTCACTCCCCTTGGTTCCTTCCCCAGGCGTTATTGTTTCTGTTCCTGTGTCAGATCTGTGCGTTGTTCATGTTTCTTATTTTGTATTATGTTGTGTTTATTTATTAAAACACTCACTCCCTGAACTAGCTATCTGACTCTCAGCGCACATCGTTACAGGGCTCCATTTTAAAGTCCATTTTCTTCTTCTTCATTGGCTGATTGCTCCCAACGCATAGGAATCCCCACCCAGATGACTACTATAAAATGGTGGAAGCCCTCAATGGCAATGTCCATGCTAAAACGGGTTATATCCATGATGAGTCCTCTATCTCTATGACAACAGGCTCTGATATAAAGTTGCAGAAATGCCATGTGCGTCCACTTATATCAGTGCATTCATAACAACTTAACCTTTACGAAACTTCTATTCCATCAAATAGCAAATCAGCAATTACATTTTTTGTTGACACTTTCACAACTCTTCCTGACTCTCTCAGGTAGCCGAGAGAGTCACACACTCCTGACACTGTGACAGAGGACGACATGAGTCACACAGCCAGCTCTCTCTCTTTCTCATTTTCCGCTTCCTCTCTTTAATTCCCTCATTCTCTCTCTCTCTCTCGATCGGTCACTCTTTCATCACATCTCATGAGTAAACCCAACCCTGCCATATGCCGCAATCCCTCTAAAGAGTCATGGACACTCACGCTCAACCCCTCGCTCAGATATGACAAGCCATTTATCATACTCATAAAGAGCTGTAGTGTTACAGTAGCCCTACACATTGCAAAGAGGACACTGTCTCCCATGAACCTCTAGGGCGGAAGAACAGGAGAGGTGATTGGGAACAGGTGTTCCAATTAATTACCGAGCGTCTGCCAACGGGGAGCCACAGTGACAAGAAATGCAGCCTCACAGGGAAAACAACATTTGTTGACACACTGTGTAATCACGTGAGTAGAAGAAAAAAAAAAAAAAATCGACCTAATAATGTTTTGATGCGCATCCATGAGAGGGAATGAGTAGAAGTAGAAGCTGAGTAGTAGTAATATAGTATCATAAAGTAAGGCTTTTTGGATGGGACCCAGCTACAGACTGGGGACTGCTTACTGACTGTGCTGAATGAGCAGCAATAGAAAAGCAATTTCCTCCACTCTGATGGAGAGCTGCAAGCCTCCAAGATAATTCACCCACAGGGTTAGTTCTTCATTGCACCAATCAACCCAGGTGTCTCATCAATGCTTGATGTCTAACAAAAATCCTTTCCCTGAGTTTTTAGTTGAACAGAAAGAGACGGGCCCTAGTATAGCCTTATCATCTCTCCATTAGATTTTCAGAACTTCATCACTATTCAGCGTGGATCCTTCCTTTCTTTCCCAAGTTCCTCAGATGTGGTGACAGGGTTCTGGAAGTGGAAGATGGCTAAGGCAGTTCAGGTGAATATTCTAGATGTCCTCATTTCTTTTTCCCCCACCCGGCTCCGTTTGAAGTTGGCTGATGGGATTGTTTTAATATTCCTCTGATCTGGGCTGATGGAAGGGTACATGTGATGTGATCCTCTCTCTACTGCTTGAAAAACAGTTTGGAAGTACCAAGCTGACTAATGATGGACTGAGAGAAGAGGGGATACAGGGAGTGATCTGGCACAGTTACTTTATGCAACCGTCTTTGTTGTGCTGTAATCATGAAAATAACATTCAGCTGAAGGGGGAAGAGACTGTTGAATGGGACAATAGTGAGAATCTGGAAGCAGAGCATCACAGAGAGTGGAATACTGAAATAATTGTGGAATTTAAAAGTTGTTTATAAAGCTGAAAATGTCTACAGAGTGAGAGATGTGAGTGGTTGAATCTAGTTTCCAAGCTAAATGGTGGACTGTCAGTGGTTTCGTTGTCTGTGTAGGGGGGCCAGACACATCGTGTCTCTCTCTGCCCACTCTGATCTTATGTCATGATGATCAACAAGAGTGATCAGCAGGAGCTTGGTGAGCAGTGATGAATGGCAGAGCTGTATCAGAGGGAAGGCTTTGATGCCAACTAGTGCCCATGGGGCGAGGGCAGCAGGGAACGGCTTAAAGGGCAGACGGGTCCATATCCAGCTGGTTGCCATGGAGACACACCTTTTAACTCTCCAGCGGTGCCTTCCCAGCAGGAACCTCTTTGACCACTACACCAGTCTCCGCCCGCCGTGTCCGAGAGTTCCTGTCCATCTCACAGCAACAAGAGAGGGAGAGGCAGGAAGCGAGCGAGTAGGGTGCCGTTTCCATGGCAACCCAGGAGAGTGAGCGAGCCACGCTCGGAAAGAATATTGACTGCAGAGCTGGCAGCGAACAACGGTGAAACAGTGCATCTCTCTCTCAGCTACGCATCCTCCGAGCCGTAACCCTCATAAACAGGTCCATGTAAACGTAATGGGTTACAGCTAGATCAACACCACAACACAAAAATAACTTAACTACAATGCTAAACCAGAAGCTGTAACATAGACGATGTCATTAAAGTATCTCATTAAAGAGAAGTGTGGTGTTTGAACCCAGGGGAGGTTGTATAATAAGTCACAAGTGCAGCAATGCACACAGAACGTGTCGTCATCCAGACTCCCTGGAGTATCAACCACACGTTCCCGGAGACCAATATACTGCGCTAGGTTTATCAGATAACAACCTCTGTTGTTGTGCTGCTCGGCGAGTGCCGAAGCCATTTGATGTCCTCACAACACAGACCTCATTTGTACAAGTTTTTTTGCCCACAGTCTTGGCAGGGCACGCTTTGAAAGAAACACTCTGTCAACATCATTAGCTGTTTCCTTCACAGCGGGAACATTGTTCCTCAAAACCAGCTCAGCTCGGTACTACCAGTCCTTTAGATATTGCACCAATTAATAAAAATGTCTTGTCTTAAAAGAGATCCAAATCCCTTTAAATATACACACTGGCCCCATTTCACATACAATTGGTGCTAATTTCCCACTGGATACAGCGGGAAATTTAGTTTTGATTTACATTTGCTTGAGTTGTCAACTAACGTAAATTTAACGTGAAATCAAAACATGTCACTGGTTCTAGGTTAAAAGTTAGTTGAAAAAAATATAAAATGCCCTTACGTTGATGACTTTTTGCAAATCCAATCGGTTTTCCACATTGATTCCACGTCACCCCAATGATTTTTATTAATTGAAATGACATGGGAACAACATTGATTCAACCAGTTTTTGCCCAGTGGCTAGTTTCCCATTCACATGGCTGCACTTGCCTTCCTTCACTGTAATTACTGTTCGGGGCAATTCCCCAAAGGGTGTTAGTGCTTAACAATGACAGGGTGCTCCAGGAAAAACATCCCCGATGGTCGTTTATTAGACCCCTATGCCAGGTCCCGGTCTCTGTGGCTGGCTAGCAATAGGCTGTCATGTTCCCCTTCAACTCTGGGGTCAGCTGACCACCTACATCTTCACAGGCTGCTTCTCCCAGACGGGGAGAGACTTGGTGTTAGCTAGGGTAATACATGCTGGAGGCACGGCAATATGCCAGCCAAGCCCAGGAAAACCCAATCCATTATGATGCATTGATTGATGAGCAGATTAAAATGATGAGCGTCGAAGTGCTGAGAGATGATGAGGCGGCCATGTGAGGATAACATGGAGAATGAGATTGCCCTCAGGGCTTGGGTTTTGGCTTACAGTTGAAAGAGGTGGTCGAAACAATGACTGATTGATTAGCCATGGGTCAGGAGGAGCAGGGGAGGAAGAGAGAGACTGGATGAGTAGGATGAGGCGTACGCTCTCCAACACAGCGGATGGCTGCCCAGGTCCAGCACATCAAAGGATTTGCCCTATGTCCTCCTTTGATTGGTGTGGAAACTTAAAATGGATGCCACAGGCGTGGACTGAGAAGTAATGAATAAAAAAGTTAAAGGTCTCTGAAAACTTTGGCCAGTACGAGACGAGTCACCACTGCCCACACAGTCAGATATCAAGCACAGTCTCTTAAAGATGAGCAGTTTACAGGTGGCGTTGTTGTTTTCTAGACCCGAGTAACTGGGCCAAGTAGTTTTACCCTCGCTGCATCTCATTCATTCACCATTAATCACCCAACAACAGAACCCAACAATGACAGCCAGGTGTCATAACCAGCCGGTTGGAGACTGATCATGACAGAAGCAGGAACTGCGCGACAGTCTCTTAACAAAGCAAACTCAGACACACCAACATCACACACACACGGCACTGCTGCTGCTGTCTCGCTGCTTTTTTAATGGTTCACCATGCCCTTGTCCCTCCCTCCCTCCTTCCCTTCCTCTCTCTGGAAGAGGGGGATAAATCAGACGCCTGTCTCCTTTGCTTGGCTCTGGTGATCCAGGAGATAAACACAGTTTGGAAATCTATAAAGCCAACTCCTCTGAACGATGGCTGGGACATAGAGACTGGAGGAGACATGGGGGTCAATACATCTATAGCCTATCACTACTTAGACTACAACAACACTGTCTGGACTGATGGATCAAACAGAGATTTTATCTAACAGGTTGAGAGCAGAATGTTTGGTGGTGAGAAGAGTTCACCATGCTGTATGCTAGATGTGCTTGTCATAGTTTATCAACATGGCCAATACAAGTCAATGTTAACGGAGAGCTTCATAGCCCTCATTTTAAGGTGTTGAAGCCTCCTCAAGAATATCCAGCATAAGAAACATATCTTGTTCACACCTGTTTTCATGTGTGTGTTTATTTCACCTTTATTTAACCAGGTAGGCAAATTGAGAACACGTTCTCATTTACAATTGCGACCTGGCCAAGATAAAGCAAAGCAGTTCGACACATACAACAACACATAGTTACACATGGAGTAAAACATGTGTGTGTCTTGTGGTTTGTTTGTTGGGACATGTAGGCCAAGGTCAGAGTTTTTAACAATAATTATCTCATTTTCAATCAGAACACAATCAAATCAAATTCCATTTTATTTGACACACACGCCGAATACTACAGATATAGACCTTACAGTGAAATGCTTACTTACAAGCCCTTAACCAACAACTCAGTTAAGAAAAAAAGTATTAAGAAAGTATTTACTAAAATAAACAAGAGTCAAAAATAAATAAAATAACAAATAACTAAGGAGCAACAATAAAATAACAGTAGTCGAAGCTAAAGGGTACCGGTTAGTTGAGGTAATTGAGGTAATATGTACATGTAGGTAGAGGTAAAGCGAATATGCATAGATAATAAACAGAGTAGCAGCAGTGTAAAAGTGGGGGTGGGGGGGGGGCAATGCAAATAGTCTGGGTAGCCATTTGAGTAGCTGTTCAGGAGTTTTATGGCTTGGGGGTAGAAGCTGTTAAGAAGCCTCTTGGACCTAGACTTGGCGCTCCGGTACCGCTTGCCATGCGGTAGCAGAGAGAACTGTCTATGACTAGGGTGGCTGTAGTCTTTGACAATTCTTTGGGCCTTCCTCTGACACTGCCTGGTATAGAGGTCCTGGATGGCAGGAAGCTTGGCCCCAGTGATGTACTGGGCCGTACGCACTACCCCCTGTAGTGCCTTGCGGTCGGAGGCCGAGCAGTTGCCATACTAGGCGGTGATGCAACCAGTCAGAATGCTCTCGATGGTGCAGCTGTAGAACTTTTTGAGGATCTGAGGACCCATGTCAAATCTTTTCAGTCTCCTGAGAGGGAATAGCTGTTGTCGTGTCCTCTTCACGACTGTCTTGGTGTGTTTGGACCGTGATAGTTTGTTGGTGATGTGGACACCAAGGAACTTGAAGCTCTCAACCTGCTCCACTACAGCCCCGTCGATGAGAATGGGAGAGTGCTCGGTCCTCCTTTTTCTGTAGGCAAATTGGAGTGGTCTAGGGTTTTTGGGATAATGGTGTTGATGTTAGCCATGACCAGCCTTTCAAAGCACTTCATGGCTACGGACGTGAGTGCTACAGATCAGTAGTCATGGCAAATTACCTTGGTGTTTTTGGGCACAGGGACTATGGTGGTCTGCTTGAAACATGTTGGTATTACAGACTCGGTCAGGGACAGGTTGAAAATGTCAGTGAAGACACTTGCCAGGTGGCATGCTCGGAGTACATGTCCTCGTAATCAGTCTGGCCCTGCGGCCTTGTGAATGTTGACCTATTTACTCACATCGGCTACGGAGAGTGTGATTACACAGTCGCGGGAACAACTGATGCTCTCATGCATGCTTCAGTGTTACTTGCCTCAAAGAGAGCACATAAGTAATTTAGCTCATCTGGTTGGCTTGTGTCACTGGGTATCTCGTGGCTGTGCTTCCCTTTGTAGTCTGTAATAGTTTTCAAACCCTGCCACATCTGACGAGTGTCGGAGCCGGTGTAGTACGATTCGATCTTAATCTTGTATTGACGCTTTGCCTGTTTGATGGTTCGTCGGAGGGAAAAGCGGGATTTCTTATAAGCGTCCGGGTTAGAGTCCCGCTCCTTGAAAGTGACAGCTCTACACTTTAGCTCAGTGCGGATGTTGCATGGCTTCGGGTATCGATGCCCTTATTGATGAAGCCAGTGACTGATGTGGTGTACTCCTCAATGCCATCGGAAGAATCCCGGAACATATTCCAGTCTGTGCTAGCAAAACAGTCCTGTAGCTTAGCATCTGCGTCATCTGACCACTTCCTTATTGAGCGAGTCAATGGTGTTTCCTGCTCTAGTTTTAGCTTGTAAGCAGGAATCAGGAGGATAGAGTTATGGTCAGATTTGCCAAATGGAGGGCGAAGGAGAGATTTGTATATGTCTCTGTGTGTGGCGTAAAGGTGGTCTAGAGTTTTTTTCCCCTCTGGTTGCACATTTAACATGCTGGTAGAAAGGAGGTAAAACGAATTTAAGTTTCCCTGCATTAAAGTCCCCGGACACTAGGAGTGCCGCCTCTGGATGAGCATTTTCTTGTTTGCTTATGGCCTTATACAGCTCGCTGAGTGCCGTCTTAGTGTCAGCATCGGTTTGTGGTGGTAAATAGACAGCTGTGAAAAATATAGATGAAAACTCTTGGTAAATAGTGTGGTCTACAGCTTATCATGAGATACTCTACCTCAGGGGAGCAAAACCTGAAGACCTCCCTGATATTAGATTTCGTGCACCAGCTGTTATTTACAAATAGACACAGACCGCACCCCTTGTCTTACCGGAGGCAGCTGTTCTATCTGCCGATGGACTGAAAACCCAGCCAGCTGTATGTTATCCATGTCGTCATTCAGCCACAACTTGGTGAAACATAAGATATTACAGTTTTTAATGTCCCATTGGTAGGATAGTCTTGATCGGAGCTCATCCATTTTGTTATCCAATGATTGCACGTTGGCTAATAGGACTGATGGTAGAGGGGGATTACTCACTCACCGTCGGATCCTTGCAAAGCACCTCGACCTACGTCCCCGATATCTCCATCTCTTCTTCATGCGAATGATCGGGATTTGGGCCTTGTCAGGTGTCTGAAGTAAATCCTTTGTGTCCGACTCGTTAAAGAAAAAATCTTTGTCCAGTACGAGGTGAGTAATCGCTGTCCTGATATCCAGAAGCTCTTTTTGATCATAAGAAACAGTGGCAGAAACATTATGTCGAAAACATTATGAGAAAAAGCACACACAATAGGTTGGGAGCCTGTAAAACGGCAGCCATCTCCTCCGGCGCCATCATGTCTTTATCTGTAGTTAATTGTTACTCTTTTGCCTCTAGTCATAATTAAACAACTCTAAACTGTCATTATTTCTTAACTATGAAGTCAGGAAGGGAAATGTTTGTTCAGGACTTTTACAAGAAAGCTGACAGGGAGAGAGAAGAGAGGTCTCTATAGACCTTCTCACCTGTGGTTGAGCAGTGAGATGCAGCTTGCTGGAATGGGCTGCAACATTGTGTTTGAGTTCATGTGATTCAAAAGAGCAACTGAGTTTATTTTCTACCTGCTATCCCCTGCTTACAGCAGATATGAATGTATTTGCACGACTCATGATTGCATTTCATCTAAAACTGCTCCCACAGGGCAACATGAAATACCAAACGCCTTCAAAGCCTTTCATTCATATTTGACGCAACTTTAATTTATTCACAAACCAGAGTTACGCAGTGTTATTGATATGGCTCATGCATTTCTATGCATTCAAGGATTCAAGATGCTTCAACACATTCTACAAGGTCATGTATTTAGCATTTCGGCACGCTGCATTTTTTTTTACGGATAAACAATTCTGACAGTGAGATCTCAATTGTGAATGCTCTCACTGCTAAGGTTCACAGACCTGGGGGAAATTCAGCCCAGAGAAAGTCACTCAATTGTGGCTCTATAGAGAGCCTTGTTGTGACCCTTAGATACACCAAAGTTAAAGTCATGTCTTACACATACATGTAAATATTAAGTACACAATTCTGAAACTAAATGCCCTGATTTCTAGTCTTATCTTTAGCGGGTGGTGTTTGCAGCAGATCGTTTCCATGGTTATTTGACGTTCTGAGGTTCTCTCGTTTCAGGTTGTCTGCTGTCTGACTGCATTAGGGAATCTCCCAAAGTGGGCCCTGGGCATGTGAGGGGTCAGTCGCAGTTATGAGAATACATCTATCATCACATAGTATTTTTTGGGGGGGGTCGTTGGATGATGATTTGTGTCACGGGAGGATAGTCAATTTCTCATTTGGGTGTCGCGCTGAAAAGGTTTAAGAACGCTGTAGAATATTAAGTTGTTGATATGTAGATCTCTAAGCGCTGGGGAGGATGAGCTTGACAGGGCCAGAGCTGCAATCAGGACCTCGGGGTCTGCTCCTTCTCTGTAGCAGCACTAATGACCTCTATGAAACCAGTGTAATCAATTCTTAATGAACCGTGGAAAGACTTCGGTCTGTCACTTGGCATGTCTACTGCTGCCATCTTAAAACCTACACCACCACCACCCACTATCTCCCATGTAGTGTTTCCCCTTGGATTTCTTTCACCAGTGGTGGCAGAGGTAGCGGGGTTTTCCTGGGGCATACATCTATAAATCTATTAATAGGGTTGGATACACTTCCATTACAACCTAGCTAGCTAGTTACCTTGGATGTTGATGTTGTAACGTGTCACTCTGATCTTAAAAGCGCGTCTCGGCAGACATTTGGTGCACCACTGCTAAATGAATGTTGGACAAACACTGACATTTGATGTTCTTGTCAATGCTGTGTCGTGTCTGGACTATCATTAAATGTGAAGACTTATTTACATAAAATCAGATCTCTAGATTTAATTATTATGTGATTAAACTAATCATGTAAACATGAATTATTTTTTTTAAAATTTTAAAAATTATTTTTTAGGGGTGGATCAGCTTAATATTGCGGAAAGAATGTTGCTTCCAATGTAATTGTCTGCATCATTTCCAGTCCCCCATATTTTTGGGGGTAAATATATATATCCATACACGTATGCATACATATACACATATATACATACACATACCTATATAGACATACATACTTTTTTAAAGAGTATACCTTTATTATTATTCCCCGCAAACCCTACCACCGATCCCCCAGTTGGAGTAAACTGATAAACATTTCTGTTTTTACCTTCAATTTATACATCTTATACACAGTCTACTTTATAATAGTTCTCTTGTTTGTTCTTAGTCCTTCCTCTATTTCTGTTGTCCATCCAGTTTGATTTCCACTTGTAACTGTGCTATTTCACAAAAGCTCCGCACCTATACATATTTCACAGATCCCGTATGCCCTACATTGTTTATCTTGTTATTAGTCCCACCCTTCAGCTCCACTCAACCTTTCCCATCTATCTTCCAACATCATCCTTTTCGGATTTTTATTTGCCACATATTTTTCAACTGTGCTGTGATACTTCACAAAAGATTTGAATCTTCCTATTCTCATAGCTTCCACGGATTGTAAATTAAAAATAAACATTTTTGCTAAAATAATTATTATATTATTGATATATTGACTATGGCTTTTCAAATCCCCCAGTATTGCTATCTGTAGCGTTAGTTCTACGCAAATGTTGCAATTCTTCAACCATTCCTGGACCTGTGACCAAAAACGAGCTACATACGGACAATACCAAAATAAATGATCTAATGACTCTGCCTCCTCACAGCAGAATCTGCAGAGCTGGGAAGATTGTATCCCCCATATATAACATTCTATTAGTTGCAAGAATTTTGTACAATAATTTAAATTGAAAAATTCGAAGTTTTGAATCCGGCGTTGTTTTGCGTATCAATTCATAAACCATGTGCATGGAATGGGTACATCGAAAATCTCTTCCCAACTATTTTGCAATTTATATGGCACAGCTGTCAGTTTTTTGGTCCTTAAACTAAATTGGTATTTGTTTTTATTTATCACACTTTTCTTTAACCATTTATGTTCTTTAATATAGGGCCGACATACAAGTTCCTTACTTTTTTCCCCTTCTACTTGCCTCTTCCATTTTTGTGGTAATGCTGCAATTAATTGGTTGTAATTTTGGGTAGAGCAGACATTTCCATATGTCTGTGTTAGCTGCATGTGTGACATTACTCCACCAGTCCTATTTATGATATCATTCACAAAAATTATACCTTTTTTAAACATTTCTTCGATAAATACAGTTTATCAATTACTATATTTGAATTTAACCACAATATTTGTTGTACTATTTGTTCCGTCCATTTAGGTGGATTAAACTGAAATTGCAACCAACTTTCTAAGGCTTGTTTAAAAAATAAAGATATTTTGGAGATTATTTCCTTTTCAAACAACCGAAAGTGAGCAGGTGTAATCTGAATAAAGGGAAAAAGGCCCTTCTTGAACATAGGATGAGACATTCGTACCAATCTACTAGAGAACCAGTTTGGATTTAAGTATAACTTTTGTATGACTGATGCCTTTAGTGAGAGGTCTAATGCTTTAATATTTAATAGTTTCTGCCCTCCGAATTCATATTCGTTATATAAATAGGCCCTTTTAATTTTATCTGGCTTGCCGTTCCAAATAAAATTGAATATTTTTTGTTCATATAATTTAAAAAGCAGGTCACTAGGTGTAGGCAAAACCATAAGCAAATAGGTAAACTGTGATATGATTAAAGAGTTAATCAGGGTGATTTTCCCACAAATAGACAGGTATTTTCCTTTCCATGGTAGCAAGATCTTATCTATTTTTGCTAACTTTCTATAAAAATTTATTGGAGTGAGATCATTTCTTTCTTTTGGGATTTGTATACCGAGTATGTCCACATCTCCGTCAGACCATTTAATTGGTAAACTACATGGCAATGTAAAATGTGTATTTTTTAGTGATCCAATACGTAATATGGTACATTTATCATAATTTGGTTTTAATCCAGAGAGGATAGCAAATGTATCTAGATCCTCTAAGAGGCCGTGGAGAGACTCTAGTTGTGGTTTTAAAAGAAAACATGAATCATCAGCGTACAATGACACCTTAGTTTTTAGGCCCTGGATTTCTAATCCCTTAATATTAATGTTTGATCTAATTTTAACAGCTAACATTTCGATGGCAATAATAAATAGATATGCCGATAGTGGACAACCTTGTTTTACTCCTCTTGATAGTTTAAAACTTTCTGAGATGTAGCCATTATTTACTATTTTACACCTAGGGTTACTATACATAATTTTAACCCATTTTATAAGAGATTCCCCAAAATTGAAATATTCTAGGCATTTATATATAAACTCCAGTCGTACTTTATCAAAAGCCTTTTCAAAATCAGCTATGAAAACCAGGCCTGGTGTCACCGATATTTCATAGTGTTCTATTGTTTCCAGTACTTGCCTTATATTATCTCCAATGCATCGTCCATGTAAAAAAACCTGTCTGATTAGGATGAATAATATCTGACAAAACTTTTTTTATTCTATGCGCCAAGCATTTTGCTAGGATTTTTGCATCACAACACTGAAGTGTAAGAGGTCTCCAATTTTTTTAATTGACTGGATCTTTATATATACCACTTGGGTCCTGTTTCAGTAATAATGATATCACACCTTCTTGTTGCGTGTCTGATCATCTATAATTTATATAGGAGTGGTTAAAACAAGCTAATAATGGTCCTTTAAGTATATATAAAAAAAAAAATTATACTTCCACTGGTATGCCATCCAGTCCTGGAGTTTTCCCATCCTTAAAGGCCCCAATTGCATCAAGTAGTTCCTCCTCTGTAATTAGGCCTTCACATGAGTCTTTCTGTACAGATGTTAATTTTACATTATTATTAGGAAAAAAATCCATACAATTAGTTTCAGTTAGTGGAGATGGAGGAGCCTGAAACGAAAACATATTCTTAAAGTACTTTACTTCCTCTTTCAAAATATCATTTGGTGAATAATGCGTGACTCCATCATTTGTAACAAGTTTTAATACGTTTTTTTTGGTAGCCTTTCTATATTGAAGATTGAAAAAGAATTTGGTGCATTTTTCCCCATATTCCATCCAGTTCGCTTTATTTTTATAATATATTACACTGGATCTTTCTTGAATAAGTTCCTCCATTTCTTTTTGTTTTTCCTCTAACTTATTCTGTGCCTCTATGGTACCGTTTTTATTGTTATCTAACTGTACTGTTAGTCCTTCAATTTCCTTTGTTAATATGGACTCTTTTGATCTAAATTGCTTTTTTTTTTTTATAGATGAGTACTGAATTGCATGGCCTCTAAAGGCACACTTAAGTGTCCCATACAATATGGGGATCTGCTGTACCTATGTTATGTCTAAAAAAGTCAGTTATAAATTCTTCTGTCCTAGTTCTAAACAATTTATCATCTAGTAGGCTTTGATAAAATTTCCAATATCCTCGCCCACGTGGAAATTCTGTAAGAGTAATATATATGCCAATTATGTGATGGTCCGACCGCATTCTGTCCCCTATCAAACACTTTTTTAACTTTTGGTGCCAGAGAGAATGATATAAGAAAGTAGTCAAGGCAACTAGCTCGATTAAGCCTCCGCCATGTATATCTCACTAGGTCAGGGTATTTAAGTCTCCATATATCCACTAATTCCAATATATCTATGACATTTCTGATTTCCTTAAGTGCCTGAGGGTGATAGTTTGTAGTGTGATTTCCTTTCCGGTCCATAGAGGTATTTAAGACCGTATTAAAATCTCCCACTATAATAATAGAGTCTAGTGTTGCTTGTAGAGTTGATACATTCTTATATATAGTCAAAGAAGCTTGGATCATCATTATTCGGACCGTATAGGTTAATAAGCCATATATGTTTATTGTCCAATAACATATTTAAAATAATCCATCTACCTTGAGGATCTGTTTGGACAAGTTGCACATTTGGATCAAAGTTATTGTTAATTAAAACCATCACCCCTTTTGAATTTCTTTGCCCATGGGAGAAATATATTTCGCCCCCCCAGTTCTTTTTCCACAAAACTTAATCTAAAACTGTCGAATGGGTTTCCTGTAAACAATAGATATTATAATCCTTCTCTTTTAGCCAGGTAAATACTGATCGTCTTTTCTTATTATCTGCTAAGCCATTACAATTGTAACTGGCTATACTTATTTCGCCACTTACCATAATGAGACACACCTTTCAATTATTTTTAATCAAAATATATGTTTGTAAACGTCCTATTAAAAAGTAACATAATGATTGAGTGTCTATATAGTTGTACCATGACATTTGCATCTCCACTAAGAAAACCTCCAAGTGGTCCCCACTATTCCACCCGCCAAAAGCCCCCATCTCGAGTTGGGTTGTCATCCCAATGCCCGGCAGACCATCCCCGACCCCCCGCATCGCACAGCAACGGACCGACTGGGATCCATCCTTCGAAAAGTGCACACAGCACCATCCACCGAACCGAAGCAGATCCATTGCCAAATGCATTTCCATCGCCATCACCTCGATTTTTATTACATATTGCTGTGGATCATCCTCTATAGTCCCTAACATCTTTTACTTCTTCCTTCGCAACAGTTGTGGGATACACACATACACCCACACACATTCAGCCCTTACCCCCACACAACCATAAGCTCGCCCTCTCAACAATTGCACCATCCCAGAGCCCAACTCAAGATAGGTCATGATTTACAAATGTACTTGCAGTTGCAGCTGCATGAGAAGGCCTGCAAGACCGCGCAAAAATTAGCATAAATGTAGAGATTTATTTACCATTGCCACATCCTAGATGATAGAGGTCAAATGTACACCTTCTTCCTGAAACACCCACAATACGCTCATCCGTTTTGACCATGTTCCCAAGTATCTCCATGCAGTCCGACTTTGATTTCGTGCCACTAGGGCCACAATAATATCCCCCCTCTCTGAATGTCCGAGTGTGACCCCCTCCCCATGGGTTACTGCAGCTAGTGTTGCCAGCCCAGCCACTGCCTGGGTGGGGGCACCCCACCGGAATCCCCACCGGCTAGGTACAAGGTCGTCAAGGTTCTCATTAGCAGCTTTGAGAATTTCCTTGTTTATTATGCTCTCCCTTTAGGGGGCTTTGGCTTTGCAGGACCAACCCTGCCAAGCAGGCTCATAATCTTGAGGGAGGCAGTGCTGCTCTTGGTCTCTGACCTCATTTTGGCTGCATACAGACCGCTTACAGCATGCACATAAAACAGTTAGGGACTTCTCCTTAGTATCTGGGCCATTCATGTGGGTGTCTAGGGTATAGGGCCATGGACCGTACCATTAAAATAGGATAATAAATAATTAGATATAATTTATTTTAAAAATGTAGTTCCCCATGATAGGACAATAAATAAATAAGACGTATAATTCATTATAAAAGTATATCCATCATCTGAACAACATTGAAAGCCCTCTCATACCCGGCTCACAGCAATACATTGGCTCTGGGATATGCAACCATTTCATTACTCACTCACTCAACTTTCCAAACATAACAAATAAAATAAACACACACCACACCATCCACACATACTGTGCCTTCTGTTTACTTAGTTTTTATCTTTAGTATGTAGAAATAGTGCTTGTGTTCAATTAGTTATATGTGAAGATTTATAGAAAAGCTATATTTTGTATTGTTACAATCAATAACCAGGCTTGAATTGTGTTTATTTTCCTCATCTATGAGAACTTTGTAATTTTTAAAATAACCATGGAGTAGTCTTTGTGTCTCTGAACAACTGGTTATCAATATATAGTTTATCAACGACGAGAGCTACTCGTTTCGCTTTTAATCTATTTTCTTTGAAAATTGGATACAGAACTTTGCGCCGTTCTGCAATTTCCTTCGGAAACTGATCATTCATGCCAATTTTGGTCCCAGCAAGTCTTTTACCCAGGCTTTTAACCATTATTTTATCTTTAAATGAAGCAAATTTGGCAACGATTGGGCGTTCGTACCTCTGCCCTCTCTGTCCGAGGCGGTGTACACGTTCAAGTTGGATCTTGTCGATAACTTCGCGTGGAATCTGAAGCGCTGCAAGAAGGAACTCTCTAACTACAGATTCAGGAACTTCTCCTTCTTTCTCTTGGATATTTGTAAGTACTACATTCTATCTCATGGATCTTGTTTGTATGTCCAGTAAGGCTTCCTTCAGAACGGTGTTCTCCTTTTTAATTTCATTCATTTTGGTTTCAATCTTATTGACTGTCCCTTTTAGCTTGTGTGTTTCCTTCTCCAATGCCGCAGTTTTTTCATCACTCATCTCTAGGCTTGCCTTCAACTCTTTTATATCCTTACTAACTAATTCAAGTATACCCAGTTTGTCATTTATTGATTTTAACAGATTGGTTTCGACCTTTACCATTCCCGGTGGTGAGAATATTAAATCATCAGTGTCTGTTGAAGAGTCACGTTTTCGTTTTTGAATCGGTTCCCCTGTCTTACTCTCCGTCATGTTTGGGTGTTGCTTGTTTTCGTAATATTTGTCGATAAATGTCTCTAGTCTTAGGATTTGTTTTGTGTTATTATCCAGATTGAAGGTTATCACCCACCAGATTATTTAGTGCTAATATTTTAGTCTAATTTAGCAGATATTTCGAATATTATGTTTTATCTTGAGGTGCTCTACATAACTTCGTTCAGTCCGCCATTACCTTTACGTTACCTTTACGTCAGCCGTCCATTAAACATGAATTAATTAGGAAGACGAGGCACCACGGGAAAAGGTTTAGAGTTAGAGTTATAATTTTA